>NW_022589723.1:20874018-21271494 GCF_004348235.1 Phoca vitulina
TCTTTCTTTCTTTCTTTCTTTCTTTCTTTCTTTCTTTCCTTCCTTCCAATACAAGATGGTGGGGGGGTGGTAGTAATGGACAATGGTAATCACGATCTAAGTTCAAGAACTTCAAATCAAGTTAGTTATCCTTTATTGTTACTCCCTAGAGATGGTTGCCAACATCTTTAAATTCTGCATGTTAAATACCATTGCTGTCGATCCCTTATATTTCCATTTCAGTAATCATCACAGGGGTGTAAGTCCCAGTGACTATGAGTCATCAGAATTATTTTAACAGCTTTTTCTCCAGGCTCCATGTCTCTAGGCTCTGCATCTTTAATCTACCATATGAACTACAGCTCAATTAATCCTTATGAAAGTCTGTACTGACTGGTCCCAAATCTTGAATGTTCTCTATGACCAGTTTATCTTCAGGATAAATTTCAAGTGCTAATAATTCAAGATTCTCACAATCTGGCTCAGTTTACATTTGCAATATAACATCTCATTGTTCCTCTAGGCTGATTATACCTATAACTGACCTTGTTGGGGGCACACACACCTTGTGGAGGAGAAATCATACTATTTTCTCTAGTCACTTTCTTCAGCAAGCTAAAGCTCTTTAAATGACAAGTTCATCAGGTTCCATGGCTTTTTGGTCAGTCTAGTTCTTTAAAAGCCTCCTCTAGTACAATTTTTAAATTCTAGTTTTATCTCCTCCATTCCATTTAATAGGCTTCATCTGTGTCCCAGAGATCTTCAGGATGGTAGGCTTGCTATTGCCCTCCTCTTTCTCTTCCTTGCCTGGTTCTAGATCCTTTGGTGTGTTAAGGAGGAAGAAGAAAGACAGGGGGAAGTCCCTTTATCTTTGTGGCCATTGTAATCTTCTTTCTGGGCTTGTCCCTGTTTCTCTACTGTCAACTTGTTGTCAGAGCTTTTTGTGTTTTCCTTACCAAATTGTGGGCTTCTGAGCTGCTCTACAACGACATCCCTTTCTTATCCCCACACCCACTTTGTCCTTTTCCCAGCTCAAAGAGGTTCAGAAGGCAAATCATTTAGTAGTATGTACCAATATACTTCTAATGACAAGATAAAAGATCAGTTACCTTTATGTGCTAAGTAAATCTCTTGGAGGCCACCTCACTTGGCTTTGGGGGAGGACTGAGCTCCCCCTCCCCCTTTCATGAAAAAGAGAGGGGATGATAATATGAAACTCCTGCCCTAGCAGATGATTCACATTTTTGACATTTCCTCCACTCCCCTTACCCCCACCATTGTACATTCCTCTGCTTGTGTAGATTGGATAGGAGAGTTGTCATGGGGTGATAGTTTTAGGGTAGATGAGGTAGCTTAGTTGCCACTAGAAAGCCTTAAAGTGGTGTCTGACCTTTCAAGGGTTTTCAGAATGTGCTTGTTGTCAACTGTTGGTCCTTGGCTTTAAGTTCTGGGAAACTAGGAAAAGTGTGACTGACTGTTCTTATAGAATCCTAAATAGGCGTATTTCTTATAATAAAAATAGTAGCTAGATTTTACTGTGCATTTAAAAGGCTAGGCGTTGTACAAAATACTTTGCTGTGTTATCTCACTTAATCCTCTGACAGCCTAATGAAGAATGCATTATTAGTATCGTTCTCATTTTATAGATGAAGCACTTGAGGTCTAAATAAGTTATACAACTTTTCTATGGTCATACATGCAAGAGGTGGCAGTACGAGGACAAGCCCAGGTCTGTCTGATTTCTTTGCCCACACTCTTAACCTCTGTGATGTATTGTCTCCAAATATACCATGCACTATGCCTTTATCCATATTGTTGAAATTAGACTTTAGAGATTATCCAATTAGATATTTCCATCATGCAGATAAGAACCTTCACCTGGAGAGGATAGATGACTTTGTCAAGGTCACACATCAGAACTTTCTCTCCTGAAATACTTCCTTTACTATCCTATATATCCAAACCCTATATAGCCTTCAATACCTAGCTCAAATCCCACTTCACCCCACCTCCCAAAGCCTTTCCTGTCCAGCCCAGTCCTCAGTGTTCTCACGTTCCTCTGAAACTTATACCATGTTCTGCTGGTACCACTTATTTGGTACTTCCACACAGACTGTCTTGGCGTTTCTTTAATTCCGATGTGACTAATTTTAAAATCATTTCATGTGCACATGACTTTCTCCCTCGTATAGATTTTAAATACTGTGAGCAGTACTTTAGAAAATATTCTCTCAGGTTGCAGTTTCAATTCAGTTTGTTGAAAATGTGTTGAGCACCTAACAAGGTTAACACCATGTACCTGGAGATGAGTAAGAAATTCTCTAATCTTAAAGAACTTTCTGCTTTGTAAGGAACATAATTTAAGTGCACACATTATTATTTTTAAAAGAACAAGTAATATAAATGCCAAAGCTATGAAACTTGAAAGGACAGATTATATCTGGTTTGAGAGGATTTGGGAGGTTTCGTAGAGGAAGCAGATTAAAGATCAGCCTTGAAGGTGAAGATGGGTTTATGAGCATTGAAGGCCAAGGAAAAGCAAAGGGAAAGAAATGGTGCTCAGGGAAAAGTCTCACTTTGGCCTCCCTTGCTCTGTGGAGACCCAGCAGGTTGACTATGGACTACAGACTTACTTTGTTTGGCCAGTACAATATTTCTTTTCCAATTATAATCTGAATGTCTTTAGGTGGGTCATGCCTACTCTTACTCTCTATGGTTTTCTAACAGGCCTGTCTAGCCCCTGAAGGCTTTTGAGTGAGGAGGTGGCAGGAGGATGCTGGTAAGATGGCTGGAGGGCCAATGTTATGTCAGGGTAGAGATTTTCAAACAAGTCATTTGGGAAGACTAGAGTTTTGGAAAGAAAGAGTAATGTGATTGAAGCTGCACTTTGAGATGGTGGATCTGGCAGTGGTATGTATGATTGAGCAGAAAGAAGTGGGGTTCAAAAAAATCAACATTCCCTGTGTTCCCTTGCAGCCTGTGGCACAAGGAGTTCTACCTCTCCAACAGTTCTTGTGGTCTGTGTCACAGTGTGGCCCTGTCCTGTGTTCCCTAATGTTTTCTGTTGCAGCATTCTTAAGCACTGGAGATCTGGGGTTGTGTCTTGTATTTTTGTGTGTCACACCATGCTGGCCCAGCACAGGCAGTCCATGGACAGTTGTTTGGAGATTCAGTATTACTTCTCTGGAGACAACAACAGTAATGAGGGAGGGACATTAATTGATATGCTGTATCAATTTAAATTATTAAAGAAGTTCTCTCAAATAACTGAGCACAGAGTGTGTGTTCTAAAATGTTTTTGTTTGTTCCAGTCCCACATAATGACCTTTTATACTAAATAATCTTTCCTGTTCAAGATAAAATATCTTTCTTTTTTGAGTCTGACATACGTGATATGATCTGAATTATTCATGATTGTTTTGGCTCATGTTGCATTTTGAAGTCTAATACGCAGAGACATTTTGACATAATGTGGTGCTAAACTCACTCATTAATACATTGGAGTCTTTCCCTAATTCAGTGGAAAGTTAAAACCTATAACCTCAAGTCCAAAAACTTCTATTGAGTCTTAGGCAGACACCTTCTCACTTGAGTCCTTCTCAAAATCAAACCTTCCTATTTCAGTATTGTAATTAAGAATAAAAGCTCGAAGAACTAACTCAGTGGTATGTTGATCTTTGTTGGAAAACTGGACAGGACTCACAGTACAGCTGTCCCGTATTATCTACCACACCATAAACCTAGAATGTGATGATATTAAGAAAATGCAATAGACATGGATTGGTTTCTTCCATAAAAAGCTTCAAGTTTCATAGTGCTCACACAGAACCTAGTCTTGGAAACCAAATAAGAAGGGCAGGAATTGCTGTTGGGGCCAAAGGTTTTTGTTCCAGTTTTTATAACACTATCTTTGGACAAGTCTCTCCAAGTTTATGTTTTTCACAAAATAATGGGCAACAAGTTATAACTGCCTGTTCCCCTCTGTTTCATCCTAGAAGTATTCTTTATTGTATCTGTAGACATTTTTGTGATTATAGAAACAATATGCTAATTGTAAAAACAAAACCACAGACGTGAATGGGATAGAGTAGGCTTTCTATGATTCTTGTCCCCAGAGACAAACACTGCCAACTGTTTCGCTTTTTGTTGTCAAATAAGATAGGCAGCTAGGTAAGTGGGATTCTTGGTACTTAAAGCAAAAGAGTAAATAATGGTGTTTCTGTAAGTCCAACTTTGGCATATTCTTTAGGAATCATTGAGGCAATTTATTTCCTATTTGGATTTTATCTTGCTCTAAGGTCCAACAAATTCCATGGTGGATGTTTCTTAACTCCATGACTGGGGGTGGCGGGGGGGCGCCTGGGTGGCTCAGTTGGTTAAGTGTCTGCCTTCAGGTCAGGTCATGTTCCCAGGGTCCTGGGATCGAGTTCCACATCGGGCTCCCTGCTCAGCGGGAAGTCGGCTTCACCATCTTCCTCTGCCCCTTCCACCCCTTCTCCGCTCTTGCGCGTGAGCTCTCATTCTCTCTCTCATGCAAAAAAACCAAAACACAAAAAAAACCTCCATCTGTTAAACTCTTCTATGCTACAATTTAAATCAGTGGCTGAGTCAACCTGGTGGATAACTTACTGGATCCTAGAGATTCTGGAAGTGGTTTCCCTGGGTAATTTAGGAAGTTGTCAAGGTAAGATCCCTCTGGGATAACATAGTAACATGCCAAAAGTCCAGCTTAGAAAAGTCATTTTAAGATAATTATCCAACTTGATTAGATGAATCATGCAAATGTTTCAGTGGTCCACAGGTAGTTTGTAGCAGAGCTAGAAGAGACTCCTGTTCTCCTTTTACCTTACTCTTACCAATGTATCCTGTGCCATCAATCCCTTCCATCCAGTGTAGTTCTGAAATCAGTTAAGTAAAAAATGTAAGTGCCCTGTTGCATTGCTGAAAAACTACTATTTTATTCATGGAATCAGCCAATAAATAATGAACCTCTGGAGCAATTAATGTACTTATGCAAACCATTTGCTATCTGGAGCAGTGATACTCTTTTGAAAATTTGTAATATTATGTGCTCTTTGACTTTCATTTTAAAATAATTTTTGCTTTTTTTTTTTTTAAAGATTTATTTATTTGACAGAGAGAGACAAAGCAAGAGAAGGAACACAAGCAGGGGGAGTGGGAGAGGGAGAAGCAGGCTTCCCACTGAGCAGGAAGCCCGATGTGGGGCCCAGTCCCAGGACCCTGGGATCATGACCTGACTCGAAGGCAGATGCTTAACGACTGAGCCAACCAGGCGCCCTCCCCCCCTTTTAAAAGTAATTTTTGCTTTTGAACAATTAAATCAAACCTGGAGATGGTTCTCATTGAAAAGCGTCACCTCCAAACTCTATAAACAAGACATGCCTTGTACATTTTGATTGCCTTATAAAAGTATATTGAAAAGCAAAAAAAGAAAAGAAAAATAGCAAAGAAAATATTCCTCCATGATTTTAAATAGGTTTCATTTTTCTCATTTTTAAAAATTTTTATTTATTTTTTAATTCTAGTATAATTAACACACAGTGTTAGTTTCAGGTGTACAGTATAGTGATTCAACAATTCTGTACATTACTCAGGGCTCATCACGAGGAGTGTGCTCTTAATCCCCTTCACCTATTTCACCCATCCCCCCACCCACCTCCCGTCTAGTAAACATGTTTGTTCTCATATTTAAGAATGTGTTTTTTTGTCTCTTTTTTCTTTGTTTTTTTCTTAAATTCCACATATGAGTGAAATCCTATGGTATTTGCCTTTCTCTGAGTTATTGCACTTAGCATCAGATCCATCCATGTTGTTGCAAATGGCAAGATTTCATTCTTTTTTATGGCTGAGTAATATTCTTTTGTATAAATCTATACTACTTCTTCTTTATCCATTCATCTATGGATGGACACTTGAGTTGCTTCCATGTCTTGGCTATTGCAAATAATGCTGCAATAAATATAGTGGTGCATATATCTTTTTGAATTAGAGTTTTCACTTTCTTTGGGTAAATACCCAGTAATGGAATTACTCGATTATAGGGTAGCTCTATTTTTAATGTTTTGAGGAAACTTCATACTGTTTTCCACAGTGGCTGCACCAGTTTGCATTCCCACCAAGAGTGCACAAGTGTTCCTTTTTTTCCACATCCTCGCCAACACTTGTTGTTTCTTGTGTTTTTGATCGTAGTTTTTCTGACACAGGTGAGATGATGCCTCGTTGTTTTGACTTGCATTTCCCTGAGGATGAGTGATGTTGAGCATCTTTTCATGTGTCTATTAGCCATTTGTATTTCTTCTTTGGAGAAATGTCTGTTCCATGTCCTCTGCCCATTTTTAATTGGATTAATTTTTATTAAAAGAATGTGTGGAAATAGCATTTATGTTAATGGTGATTTACAGACTCTCTGAGTAAATCAGGAACTTTGTTCTTGTAGCTATTTTAAGTATACCTGTGACTTTTTTGAAGTAAATCCTGTTTTTTTTTTTTTAAATAAAAAAGATATATTTAGGTCATCTAACCTAATGTATAAAGTATGACAAAAATTTTAAATTTCTTATGCTACATGTGCATGTGTAATTTTTCTTCTACATTTGCTTTTAGACAACACATTTTATCAAGGATGACTGGCATTTTTGCTCAAACCGTGCAGTTACTCTACAAAACTCTATGAGGTAAACAGGACAAGTACTGTGCCCATTTTACAGATGGGAAGGTAACCTTTCAATATTGAATTGCTAGAAAGAGGTGAGGCTGGAATGAAAATTCACCTTCCTTTGAGAGATTTTCCAGTGTTTTCCCTGCTACACTTTTTTTTTTTTTTTTTTTTTTTGCTTGTCTTTTTCAGTTTTGGTACAGCCAGGAGCAAATAACCAGGAGCAAAGCCAAGAACAAAAAGAGTTTGTAAATGTCATAATGAGAGCTCTGGATGAACAGCAGTTTTACTCAGATTTGAGAATTAGAAAGCTGGCTGAAAAACTATTATAAAGATTGAAGAAACTAGATGGCAAATCAATATTCATTCAGAGTGAACTTTATTGACCAATTACTTAAATTTCAAAGAAGTTAATTTGTGTTGCAGCAGCACCTTTGCAACTGTTTTCTGAAGAACTGAAGAAATAGCCTAATAAAGTTGAAACTGCATGCTTGGTTTTCAGAGAGAATTGTGGGCAGTGCTTTAGAGTACACCAGCAGGTCAGCATTTTGGTGACAGCATGAGCTTCCATGAGGTCAGCTGGGGGCTCTCCTGGGACTAAATCCTGATCTATGATTAGGATAACCCACTCTGCTCCTGAAATGAGATTACTAACGGGAATTAACCACAGCAGCTGCTTCCTCTCTTTAAAAGCAAGCTGCTTTGTCATCCTTCCTTTACTGAAATCATCACAAAAAAAAAGGGGGGGGGGGCTTGAGAATTTTCTGCTTATGACATTGCAGCAGACAATAGACAAAATAAGATGTAGACAATTGCTCACTGTCCCCTCCCAACACCAATGCTTCTTACTCCCCTTAGAGATTACTCCAGTGTGTTTTAGGATAACAATGGCTTAGGTTTAATGTTCATGAATAAAACAAGGAGCCTGTGAGTGAGAGTCTGAATTTGGAAGGTAATAAAGAAACATATCAAGAGAGAAAAGAAACTTGGGGCTGAATTGGAAGCGGAATATGAAAGAAGCAATCTTTCTTCTGTATAGCCCCGAGTAATGTTGGCCCTGTCAGATACATCACAGCTCTTAAGTCACGCTTTAGCAGAGTTTGAGGCAAAGCAAGGAATAAGCCCATCCTTTAAGGGCTGCATTAACTTCTCTTAGCCAGTTGGAGACGTTGTGTGTGTATGTGTTTGTGTGTATGTGCGTGCAAATTCACAACTAATTGGTTTTGTTTGTTTTGCTCTGTGAAGGGGAAGAAGTGATACTTATTAAGTACTTCCGTTCTTTTGAGCCTCAAAGTAGTCAGGCCAGTTGGAGAGATTGCTGCTTACCCAAGTTTGTATGGTTAAGGAATGTTAGAATTGAAAATCGTGTCCAAGTCTGTGCCAATATGTCCCATCCCTACCCCATTGTCAAAGTGATCATTTTAAATATCTGAAAATTAAAAAGTTTCCTCTTATACTGGGATCATAATTTCTGATTTGAAACATTTGAAATGAAATCTTTGTAAATTATGAAGAAGTTTTGCTCAGTCATCCATCACTTTCAGCCACTTTAAGCCAGATTAGCATGAAGGGGAAATAACGTAGCATGTCCCTGTAGAGGATCGAGGGGCTGCCAACTTCTTTGTCCTCTTCCCTGGTCCCAGTTTAATTATCCAGCAGTGGGCATCTGACTCAAGCCACCAAATGGAGCTTTTAACCACCTGACTAGAACTTCTGTAGTCAGTTTTTCCTGGTCATGGAAATCGTGAGGTTTGAAAGTTGATTTTTTCACTTGTATTCGGAGTTCTGATCAGCACATTCATTTGTTTAGAGAGTATTCAGAAGGCATATGTTCTCAAAAATCTTTCAGTAGCTTCCAATAAGTAGATTATTATTCCTATATTCATTACATAAAATCATAAAAGACCCTGTTAAGATATGAATATTATTGAGAAGGACTGTACATCAAGCCTCTAACCTCTGTGATCTCTTTAACATGTATGATCTTTCTGATATCTACTCACCAACCTCTTCGAGTCTTGATAGAAGAATTAGCACAGGTCAGTTTCAAAGGGAAAGAAAGGCCAGAAACAAATATCATAGGAGGTAGGGATGAGACAGCTTCGGTGTAAAGATACCCAGAATATGCATAATGGCGGGAAGTTAACCTCTAAAAAAGAGTATAAGTAGTACTTAGCGCTAAGGGTTATATGAAGATAAATTGGGATAATGCATTTTAAGGTACTGAATATGGTGCCTAGTTCTTATTTTATGGTCAGCAAATGTCAGCTATTACTGTTATAATAAAATACTAATATATTTAACATAATCGAATATGTTTTTAACTTATGAACTACTTCAAAATCTTCCATTGTTACATAGCTATTTTATCTTTATTATGCAGTTCTATGTAAAAATATGGTATTATATTTCAGATTTGCAAGTCTGGAAATTATTTTTTTCTATAGTACTTTTGTTTATAGTAGTTTTGTATATACGTAAGGTTATCATATTGTAATTCATTATTCCTGTGACCCAGAGTCATTACTTCTGCCTGTGTTCATGTGTTTATGTACAATTAATTTTATAATATGTCAGACCTATTATATGTCTCATGACAGGGAATCAGAATTATTCATATTGACAAGACTTGATGATTTGTATTGCCCTTTGAGAAAAGACACGTCAACACTTTTTTCACATTTCTACACTTTTCCACCATTTGCTAATATAACAGAGTTAATTGGGGCATAATTTATATTTGTTGAAAGTGGATTTGGTGATGGTGGGCCACTCTTTTCCTAAAATTTTGTCTAATCAGTATGTCCAAGAAACGGTTTTGGTGGAGAGGTGAGTGTAACATTCCTAAGGTCCTGATTTGTGTATTGGTATGATCTTTACAAAGGCTATTAAGCATTAAATAGTTTGGACAACCTATTCTCTATTCTCTACTGATGATGATATTAACCTTTTTTTTTTTTTTTTTTTTAGTATATAGCTCTGGGCTCTGGTTCTCTTTTTTCATTACCCAGAGAATCTGTGAAGAGCTATGTATCTATAGTATCTTAGAAAACCTGTATTATAGGAAGAGATGTAATGGAGAACTAGCAATTGACTTGTTTTAAACTTAAAGTGATGCAAGTTTATTATCTTACAATAGGTGAATGCCAGCCTTAGAAAAGGGCAAGGCAGATGCTGGTGGATCTGGGTTGCAGGCTGTAACTTTGGGAGACTCAAAAATGAGAGATATGTTTCTTTTCACTTCTGACATCAAATATTGTCACTGTTTGCTTTGAAATATTTCCCCTTGGTATCAGTCATAGTCTGCAAGGGCTGACAAGTAGAGCATATTTCTCAGTTTTTGGGATGGAGTCAAGCAAAACTCTTAAAAGATAACTGTCTTTTTTTCCATGAGATTCAAGAGTTTAATTTTCTTAAACCAAAAAGAGAGAGCCAAATGCCAGTTCGACTCTATCATATGCCCTTTCATAGAGCTGTTGGTAAAGCAATTAAATGCATAAATGACAGAAATTGGTTCTGTTATTGCTATTTCATGCAGACAGAGTATATTTCCCCAAGATTAGATTTTATGACAACATTTTTTTTTTTTTTTTTTTTTAGTCATAATACAGAACTGTTATTTGTCAAAGAAGTTGTATTTGTTTTTGGCTGTTGGTGAAATCTCAGAGGAAAAATTTCCAGCTCCATTTTACTTTTAAGAAGTACATAAACCTGAAAAGTAAAGTTTTTTTCTTTCAAAATAGGTTTTGTTTTGGCTTTGAAAACCTCAGACTTCCACAGAGCATTATAGTGTTTGAAATAAGCATATAAAATATTTCAGGGTATTGGTATTTATCTTTTTTCATAATTCTGGGCAAAAATTCCTAGGGAAAGTCTGAGGATAGGCTTTTTTCATCTTCTCTCTGCTGTTTTCAGTTTTCCAAGTTGCCTCGATGCCAAGGTCTGGGGGAATTGCTTCAGGTCCTGTGCACAGCCGAGTCTATCTAGGTGTGCACGAGACCGTCCGGGATCCTCATTGTTGTTACAGTGGTTAACACAAGAGATGCGCAGAGTGCTTCAGACTGGAAAGGATTGTCCAAATCAACTATATAATCCTGTCATTTTTCAAATGGGAAACTGAGGCACAGGGAGATGAAGGGACCTCTCAACATCATCTGATCAGCTAGTGATCCAGACAGACTGACTCTCCATTTAGCGATTTTTCTCAGTAATTTCCCAGGATCCTTTTTGACTTCACTCTTGATTTGTTCTGCTCCAGTTCGTTCCAACTGGCTCCTGATCTTGACCTGACTGCTATTTTAGCTTCAGTCCTGCCCTCTAGCTGTATTGATTCACTAAGATTTCCCCACTAGGAATCTTGGCATTCTCTCAGTGGTTGGGACTTGGACTTACTTGTCCAGAGGCTTTAGTTCCTGGAGACCCTGGGAAGGACTCCTTCTCCACCTGCTGGCCTTTACTGCCCCTGCTGCTGCTACCCCATACCACACAGCTTATTCAGGTACTGCTTTCTGTCAGGCATTGTGCTTGGCACGTCACAAAACAACTTCATGTCCTCCACACAACGGCTCTTTAAGGTGGGTATTTGATCACCTTGCAGTTGAGGAATCAAAGCTCAGGAATCAAATCACGTCCCCTTCATCTTAGAGCGGTAAGTGCAGACTGAGATTAAAACCCAGGAGTGTCCAAATCCCATTCTCTTTCCATGACACCTCTCAGTTCCAGTCTGAAATGCTTAAAGCTCAGATTTTGAGTAACAAATTGTTGTAAAGTTGCCCTGCTTGGGGGACTCTGGCTCCCGTTAACCTGCTCTGTAAAACATCTTTAACTGTGTACTAACTCAGGAGCTTTCTCTGTGCAAGCTTGTATGATGGTAGGACTTCCCAGCTTTCTGCTCTTAGAGCTGTTTTCCATATTCTGCCTTGTTTTATGTTCTGGATGTGGGAATGGGAATGGTTTAATGTCACTCTTGGCTGAAACAGTAACTTCCTGATTGAAACTCCAGCTGAAAACAGACCTTCCAAATGGTAAGATCATAGAATGCCCTGATATGTTCGATGTAACACTATTGAACATTTCCACTTGCTTTCCTACCTCCCACTTCTGCCATTTAAGGGACAAATTCCTTTTTTTAACCATTTCACATTCCCTATCATGAAGGCATCATGGTCAGAAAGGGTCTGTAGCAGGATTGATTCCAACAGCTGCCAAAGGACATCAGCTGCCTTAGCAAGTTGAATTTACCTAGTTTGCCCTGCCTTGTTGCAGCTACTTGGATTTAAAGATACTGAGAATCCCTCACATGACAGCCTTACATTCAGTATTTCCTGGCAGGATATATCACTGCAGGAACGGAAAGGAGGGGAAAATATTCATTGAGTGCTTATTATGTGCATAAAAATATGTTAGAAATTTTCATATGTATTACCTCAATTGATCCCCACAATAAGTGTATGAAGTATGGAATTTTTTTCTCATTTTAAAGAGACATTAAATGGCTTACTTGAGATCACAATATTATAAATGGATACTATTGGCATTTGAATCTAGGTGAGACTGACTTCATGTATATTACCAGGCTACCCCTAATAGTCCAGAAGCCTGGGGTCCCAGGCTTCCATCATCCTATCTACTATTACTCTCACCCTATGTGGGTTAGACAGGGACCCTGGCTTCAGAAATGCTAACAAGAGTCTTCGCTAATCTTTGAAATTTTTATCTCCATTTATCAAAGAATGGTGATTTACATGCTTACACAGAGACTAAATTATAAATCTATAGTTTTCATTTTCCCTACCCCACTCAGTGACTAGACAGTTTTCGGTAAAGAATAATACTCCTTGTTGCAGTGTGTCCCTGGTAGGTATGGGAGGGTGACATATTTTGGCCTTGGCAAAGATCCAGCACATCTTTCCACCTGGTGGTTTGACGAAAAACCAAGGTAATATTTGTTTTATCTATGTGTTGACTCCCTAATGGAGAAAAATCCAGCTGACTCGAGTAGCTGACTAATTCTTTTTCTGGATTGATAACTGCAAACCTAAACTTGAAAAGAAAGTGAATCCATTCCTAACCATTGTACGCTCATTTGCGTGCTCTTTCTTTCTCACTCCCTCCTTGTCTCTCCTGCTTTCATCTCCTCCGGCTAGCTCTACCCAACTCAACAACACCTTAGCCCCACACATGGCCAGTATGCACTGACTCTTCTTTTTAAAAGACATTCCTTCCTGTGAAGCTGAAGATAGATTATTTATTTTTATTTTATTTTTGTAATTCAGGTCACCTTCCTAAACTTGAATTTCTTTTTTTCTGAAAAACAAGATTAATCTGGAAATATTTTAAGATTCAATATGTTTGCCAGTCTGTTAAAATGAATGAATCTTAATGAGCATTTTTTTATTTATCCTGAATAAGGTTTTAGCAATGGGCCTCCCCAGCCACAGGTGACTTCCTCTGTCCAGCACTGTGAGGCAGAGATTTGTTGCCATTTCTCTCAGGTTCTATCAGCACAGAGCATCCTTCTTTCCACCTCCTCCCCATGACATCCCATTCTCTCTACAGTTTTCTTATTTGTTTCTCAGTCACCACTAGTTCTCTCTGCCTCCACCTGGGGGGCTTACCAAAGGCAGGGGTTTCTGTCCTCGAATTTCCTCTGACTCCCCAACTAAGACAGGTCCTGTCCATACTTGTTACAGATTTCATCAGACCATATTCAATTCAACAAATGTTTGTCTAGTGTCAATCATGTGCAAGCCTATGATGGTTGCTATGTTTCCATTCTAAGGATACAACCTCACCAGGGAACAAGTTTCATAGAAGAAAAACCTGGAGTCCCTTTTTGAAAGACTTCTGTATTTTTCTCAATATTCAAATAAAAAAAAGATTTAAAAAAATAAGCTTTTTTCTATATTTATAAGAATCTTGATAAGAAAAAATATATATGACATGTTACTTAAAAGCTTCCAAAAGGGAGAAATAATATACTTATCTACTGGGTTCTGTATCTTATACATTGTTTTCAAGAGTATCCATGTCCTAGTCATGAGGATTAGAATTTCAAAACCTCTACTTTGTGTTTAAGGAATTCGATAAGTTATGGAAAAAATGGGATTATATAATTGAGGTTACTTATGAATTATGAGAGTATTTATTAATATATTTTATGCTCATTAAAATAACACAGTAAAGGCAGCCTATTAAATAAAGAGAAAGTCAATAATAGTTTATATATCTTAAATTAGTAGTAATGGGTAATATATCATTCCTTGCTCAAAGAAACTCATTTTAGGATTTTACTCCTCCAAGTTTTAATGAGATACTTATTAATTTATTTAGTGTTTTTGTGTATTATCTGGGCTTATCCTCACAAATTGGTATTTGTTCCAAAAGAAATTGGAGTGGAAATGTTGACTCGTGACTTTTAGGTCCCCACAGTGATTGCAAAAACACAGAACAATTAATGGATGAGAAGAAACAAATAAATAAAGCAACAGGGATTCTTTAGCATAGCTAAGGAAACATTTCTCATCCCTGATAAATTATTCCTCTTAGTTCTTTTTATGACCACTTTAGGTCAAAGCACATCCTAGAGTCTCCTCTTCCATAAGACCTTTCTTTTTCTACTAAAAGACCCTTAAATACAGCTTTAAGGCTCAGTGTTATTTTCCCTCAGATTTCTTTATGTCTCATTGGAATTATTACAGCTCCTTCACCCCTCCAGCTGGATGTCACTTCTTGCATAAAAACATTCTTGAACCTGAAAATTTGGAAATTTCCTTTTTGGAATTCCACTCATTCTAACTTCTGGTACAATTACTTTGGTGGTTACCTTATTCATCTTCATTATATTGTAAGCTTGTCAAGCTCTATATTCCCTCATCTTTATTTACCCAGCAGCATCTATCAGGGATCCTGCTGAGAGTGGCTACTTAACAAACATTAGCTGAAATGAATTATTGAGTTACTGTTTGGTACCATTGTGTGAGCAGTACAGAGTTAATATTTATTGCTCAGAAAAGAATGACCAAAGCATGCCCTTTGTCTAATGTGTGATTGTTTCTTTTCAACTTCGTAATGTGTTAGATTGAACCATATTAAATTGCTATTTTGTAGTTCAAACTTGACAAAAGCTGGAAATATTGACAATTTCATATACTTCAGTTTATATTACTAATATGTTTTCAAATGTTTCACAGGCATTGGTATAACTTTCGGGCACTCAGATAGCAACCATTAATTTTTCAGATTCCAAGGAGGTTTTTATCGTATGGAATCTAATTTGTGAGGATTCAAACCACTCTATCTGAATACTCTCCCTTTTTTTCCTTTAGCTTTTTTTTTTCAAACAAGCTCTATCTCTTTATAGTGATTAAGATAATTCTCAAAATTTCAGAAGCATTTGGAATTTTATGTGAATAGAATGGAATTTTATGTGAACTCCTATTTTTATTGTTTAGAAAATGTATTTGAGAAGAATGGATTTGTTATCATTCGGTTATGGGTTCCCCCCCCCTTTTTTTTGCCTACAATAGAGACTTATTTGGGAAAAATTATATGAGTATCGGGTTTTTGTGCCTATCCAGTTCAACATGCAATCCATGTTAACAAACTTAAGATTCATATATCAAAAACTGAACTGGTGACCTGCTCCTCCCCAAAACCTTCCTCATGTCAACTAATGGCAACTTCATCATTCTAACTGAACAGGCCAAAAAGCATGGGATCACCACTAGGTCCCCTCATTTTCATACTCCACGTCCAATTAATCAGAAATTCCCTTTTGAGTCTACCTTCACTTCCACTTCTCCCACCGTGATTCAGACACTGTTACTTCTTATCTGCACTACTACAATGACCTCCAAAAACCTCTCCTTGCTTCTATTCTTTTTCTTTCATTTTCTATTCTCAAAAATTAGTCAAAGTAACACTTCTAAAACGTAAGTCAGATCATCTTACTCGTCTGCTCAAAACCTTACTGTGGTCCTCCATTTCACTCAGAGAGAAAGCTAGAGTCCTTGTGATGATCTACGAGGCTCTACATGATCTGCCTCCTCCCCCTAACACCACCCCAGCCCTGCCCCATCACCTCTCTGACTCAGCCACTTAACCTTCTTGCTGTCACTTGAACATGCCAGGCACTCTTGCATTAAGAGCAAAAATCCAAACAAGTGCAATGCTCATAATGCTCAATAAATATTTATTGAATTAAATTGAACTGAAGTTAGCTCACAATTGGTGCTATTATGATAAGATTTAGAATTTGGGATTACCATTCTTCTTTTTTTTTTTTTTAAGATTTTATTTATTTATTTGACAGAGAGAGAGACAGCGAGAGCAGGAACACAAGCAGGGGGAGTCAGAGAGGGAGAAGCAGGCTTCCTGCGGAGCAGGGAGCCCGATGTGGGGCTCAATCCCAGGACCCTGGGATCATGACCTGAGCTCAAGGCAGATGCTTAATGACTGAGCCACCCAGGAGCCCCTACCATTATTGTTTTGCTTAAGTTATATCTCATAGCATCCACCAATACACAAGTTCCTTTCCTCTTTCAAGTATCTTTTTTTTCTTTTTTTTCTATTTGGTAATGTGGGCTTGGGAGAATTTCCATGGTATATTTTGGAGATAAATACGATTTGGAACAGCATAAGTATCTTAATTATTCGAATTATGGACAAGCATATTGTTGGAGAATTGACCAATGTAGGAGGGCTTTTCTAATTCTATGAAATGATTTGGCAGAGTTGCCCATGATCAAATCAGAGATTTATAAGGATGGATTTATTTACAGTTGTCTCCAGGATACCATCTGCCTAATTTAAATTTAGTGGTGAGTGAAAAAAGATATATTGTTAGATAAGTGCATAGCTACAGGCTTTGATTTTTGTAATTCATTCATAAACATGATAGTATTGGCAAATTGCCTGAATGGTAAGACCTTTATTTTGATCACAAATTATAACACCACTTAGAAAAATTTGTGAAAGGTTTTCTAAATTTTTTGAGATGACTTTTCATAGCAATAAGTAATTTTGTTTTTTAAAAGGAACTGTAGAGCATCTTGGCTTCTCTGATGGCCAGTGTAAAACTATATGTTTATTTTTGCCTATGCTTGCAGTACTTCACCTGGAACACTGGGTTTCTTAATTTATGGAGTTAGTGTGAGTAATATGCAGAAATGCATTGCTTAAAAAGTTTTTATAGTATTGACCAACAATTTGTTCATAATAACTATGTTTTAATTATTAGTATATCTTCCAATTAAGGTAAACAAATTCATTTTTTATTAAAAATTTTCATTTACAGCCTAAAAGGTTTTGTTTATTTGTTTGTTATAAAACAATTTCTATTAGGTTTGAGCAAGATTTCTATACCTAAGTTAAGAATATCACCAGTGACTAAAATACTTGGTAAACAAATTTTGAACTTATAAAAAAATTTGTCAGTAAACACATCTAATTCTACATTTTCTTATTTTTAGAAGAGTTGGTATTTTGTAGGCTTTAAGAAACTGTGAGGATCTAATGATTTTTGAGAAAAGTGAAAATATAAGCACTAATCTTATTTAAGTGTATGCCATACATGCCAATATTTTAAAATTACAACAACAACAAAAAAGTTGGCATGTTGATTTAAACGTATCCCAAATGAGGCTTAAGAACCCCCTTTAGGAATTGTGTTGAAAAAAAAAAAAATGAAATTTGGTAATGCTCAGATGGAACAATGCCCTCTATCGTAAGTGAATGATCAACTTCTGGCTGTAACTTTGACATATAAAAAGCTTGGAAGTCATCACTCCTATGCTCACAAGAAAAAAAGTAGAACACAGTGAAAATAAATGACTATTTTTGGATCCATAAGATAATTTGGTTTACAGGGCAAACCACACTCAAATCTGTAGGCACAGCTGAAAACAGAAAATCACAGAAGCAACCAGCTTATCTGGAGCAGAAGACGCTAGAACCATAAACTTGTATCTTGCCAATTTCTCCTGGTGAAGATCCCAGAAAAATGCTCTCTTGTTTCTGGCAGAATGAGGGGAAAAGTAACCATTTTGAAATATTCCCAGAGGTAAGGAACACTTGTGAAGGTCACAGCCCAAGGACACAGGGCCATTAAAAGTCTGAGATTGAATTATAAGATTATAGAAAACCTTTCCTCCCCAGCACCTTACCACTGCATCAGTAGGGCTCCAATATAATAGCAGTGAATTACAACTGAGAGCTGCAAGGTGCAGATGCTGTTTAAAAAGGAGTTCTTAGGGAAACAAAATCAACAGAAGAGACAAAAAGTCACCAGAGGAAACAGAAGCCTCTGGCACCTATAGCAACATTAAACAGACCAACTCCTATCCAGATTAACATGAAACATCACTGTCTTAGTCTTCTTGGGCTACCATAACAAAATACCTTAGACTGAGTGACTTAAACAACAAAAAATTGATTTCCTCACAGTTCTGGAGGCTGGGAAGTTAAGATCAGAGTGCCCGCATGGTCCATGGTTGGTTTCTGGTGAGAGTTCTTTTCTTGGCCTGTAGAGCGCTGCCTTATTGCTATACTCTCATATGACCTTTCCTCTGTGTGTGCATAGAGGTGGGGGTAGGGGAAGAGAGAGAGAAGGAGGGCAAGAGGGAGAGGGGGAGAGAGAGAGAGAGAGAGAGATCACATCTTGCAAGGACACCAATCCTCATTCCTATCAGATTAAGACCTTACCCTATGACCTCATTTAACATTAATTACCTCCCTAAAACCCTTATTCCCAAATACAGTCAGATTGGAGGTTAGAGTTTCAACATCTAAATTTCGGGGGTCACAATTTAGTACATAGCAGTCATGATAAAAGCACATTTATATTATATTCTGTTACCCAATGCATTATATTCAACAAAAAACGTCAAGGCATGCTAAAAGGCAAGAAACCTCACAGACTGAAGAGACAAAGCAAGTATCAAAACCAAACTCAGATATGACACAGATTTTGGAATTATCAAATAGGGAATTTGAAATAATTCTGATTAATATGTCAAAGCTTCTAATGGAAAAAATAAACAATATGCAAGAACAATTAAGTAATGTAAGCAGAGAAATGGGAACTCTAAGAAAGAACCAAAAGGAAATGCTAGAAATTAAAAGCTGTAAAGGAAATTCAAATGTCTTTGATGAGCTCATCGGTAGATTGGACAAGGTCAAGGAGAAAATCAGTGAGCTTGAAGGTATGTGAATAGAAACCTACAGAACCAAAATGTAAAGAGAAAAGAAAAGCCCAGAACAGAACATCCAAGAACTGAGGACAAGAGACCAAATATAACAAATGATATTCCCATTGCTCTTACGGCTTAGGAAACTGAAGGTTTTGGGAGCTGTGAGCCATAAAAAATGGACAAAGACCAAAATATATAAATCACAATATCATGAAAAATATACAGATTGAGGAGGAAGAAATAAAACTGTTTTTGTTTGCAGATGACAAGATTGTCTCTGAAGAACCTCACACAACTAACAAAAACAAAGCTTTCTTGAACTAAATAGCAAGTATCACAATATCACAGGATATAAGGTTGATATACAAAAGCCAATTGCTTTTCTATATGCCAGCAATGAATAATTGCAAGTTAAAAATATACCATTTATCTAAGCACCAAAAAAAATTGACATAGTTAGCTATAAATCTAATAAAATATGTAAAAGGATCCATATGTGAAAAAAACTCAAAGTTCTGATGAAAGAAATCAAAGAAGATCCAAGTAAATGGATAGATTTTTCATTTTCAGATATTGGAAGACTCAATGTTGTTCAGATGTCACTTCTTCCCAACTTGATCTATAGATTCAGCATGATCCCAATCAAAATCCCCAACAAGCTATTTTGTGGATATTGACAAACTGATATTAAATTTTTATGAAAAGATGAAAGGCCCAAAATAGCCAACAAATGACTGAGGAAGAATGATGTGGGAAGACTGATCAATTACCTTAGTGATCAAGACTTACTATAGAAGTGCAGTAATCAAGACAGTATAGTATTGAGAAAACAATAGACACAAAGATCAATAAGAGACAATATATGAGAAAATTTAGGTGACCTTGAGTTTGGTCACTCAAACTGATGAGTTTTTAGATACAACACCAAAAGCACAATCCATGAAAGAAAAATATTAATAAGTTGAACATTATTAAAATTAAAAACTTAATTAAACACACTATTAACAAACTGAAATAATGTTACAGACGGACTAGGATAAAATATGTGTAATACATATCTTATGAAGAAGTTGTGTACAAAATATATAAAGAATTTCTAAAACTCAAAATAATAATTAAAAAAAAAAACAACCCACACACCTAAAGAAAGATCTAAAAAGATCTCAATAGACACCTCACCAAGGAAGATACACAGATAAGAAATAAGCATACAAAAAGACTATCAACATCATTTGTCATTCAGGAATGTAAATTAAAACAACGAGGTATCACTAAGCACCATTAGAATGGCTAAAATCCCAAAACTTATGCTAGCAAGAATGTAGACAAACAGGAACTCTCATTCATTGCCAGTAGGAATGCAAAAATGGTACAGCTTCTTTAGAAGACAAGCGGTTTCTTACAAAGCTAAACATAGTCATGCCATGTGACCCAGTAATTGTGCTCCTAAGTACTTATCCAACTGAGTTGAAAAGTTATATACACACAAAAACCTAAAGGCAAATGTTTATAGCAGCTTTATTAATAATCACCAAAAATTGGAAATAATAAAGATATCCTTCAATTAAGTGAATGGATAAAGAAATTCTGCTATATCTGTACAATAAAATATTATTTAGCAATAAAAACTGATGGAAGCCATGGTCAAGCCATGGAAAGATGTGTATAATAATAATTATACAATTAATGCAATTCTAAGTGAAATAAGCTAATTTTAAAAGGCTATATAAGATTCCAATTATATGACATTCTGAAAAGGAAAAAAACTATAGAGAAAAAGATCGGTGTCCGCCAAGAGTTCAGGAAGAGAGAGAGAGAGGGATGAATAGATGAAGTTAGATTTTTTTTTTTAAACCATAAAACTATTTATGTGTGATGCTGAAATAGTGGAGTCATGAGATTATGCATCTGTCAAACCCATAGACCTTTATAACACAAAGAGTGCACCTTAATATATAGGCAAATTATTATTCTTTTATTTTTTTTTAAAGATTATTTATTTATTTATTTATTCGAGAGAGAGAGAGAGAGAGCACATGAGAGGGGGTAAGGTCAGAGGGAGAAGCAGACTCCCCAACGAGCAGGGATCCCGATGCGGGACTCGATCCCGGGACTCCAGGATCATGACCTGAGCCGAAGGCAGTCGCATAACCAACTGAGCCACCCAGGTGCCCTAGGCAAATTATTTTTATTAAAATTTTAATTTAGAAGGTTATGGGATTTCAAGAAGCAATGTAAACAGTGACAAAAGAATAGAAATGTACCATAAACATATGAAACCATATCTCTAATGGGGATCGGGGGAAAGGTGCTGATACAAGTAAATTTGGAAATTAGTGGAGTCTAACACCAAAGACACAAGGAAAAACACATAAGAACTGTAGTGTCATCAATAAGGTTTTTCCCATCAAATGCAGGTTAACAAATATGATACTGTTCTACCTGTATATTGGAATTGAATGATTATGTGAATGAATGATGGGTGGGGGGAGGCAAATTTCTCACTGTTGGGTTGGCAATTTATAGATAATTAAAGAGAGGAGGCTAGAATGATCCATATGGCAATGGATAAAAGTTGGAGACATTAGTAAGAATTCATGTTTAGATGGTTATGTGTGGAAGTAGTTCTAGATCTGTGTATATACATTTATCTCCTTGCTGTCAGCAGAGAGGGTCTAAAAACAGAAATGACACCCTAGTACTAATTAGTACATCTAACACCCAATCTTGATTTCTAATACCATTCAGATAGAAATACTTGATATTTTCTAATACCAAAACTCCTTGGAGAAATAGCTATTTCTAGGGGAAACACATATTCAAGATGAGCTTGGAGCTCATCTTTGTAGTTTTAGAAAGTTAGGGAGTGCTCAAACACACACACACAAACAGAAAATAACAAACCCAAACCCACACTGATAAGGGTATGGCAAAGGGGCAGAGGAACCAACTGAAAGAGCTCCTAATTGCCAAAGCTAGAAAAAATTGACAACCTAATAAAGTAATATTTGATTATAACCTGAAGTATAAAGCAAGTATCTATGAGTTTATACTGATATAAGTAAATAAATGAGTAAGTTAATAAATGGGAGGGGGGGAGACAAATCTCTCATGCAGAAATTTTATAAATAATTTATGAAGATATTCCATTCTAAAGGAGAGGCAGTGTAATTCTCTATTCCTTAAGTATGGCTGTGCATAGTAGTCACATTCTCTCAAAAAATACAGTATCTTAAAGACATTGGGGAGGGTATGTACTATGGTGAGCGCTGTGAATTGTGTAAGACTGTTGAATCACAGACCTGTACCTCTGAAACAAATAATACATTATATGTTAAAAAAAAAAAAGAAGAAGATCATAGGAAGGGAAAAATGAAGGGGGGGAAATCAGAGGGGGAGATGAACCATGAGAGACTATGGACTCTGAGAAACAAACTGAGGGTTCTAGAGGGGAGGGGGATGGGGGGATGGGTTAGCCTGGTGATGGGTATTAAAGAGGGCATGTACTGAATGGAGCACTGGGTGTTATACGCAAACAATGAATCATGGAACACTACATCAAAAACTAATGATGTAATGTATGGTGATTAACATAACATAATAAAATAAACAAACAAAAAACAAAACAAAACAAAAAGTGAAGGGGAGTGACCTTACAGTGGAGAAAACTAATAAACACTGTTTGAGCCAGATGATCAAGGTCAACATCACCAGTCATAAATCAGGTTGATAGTATGTACCCTTGCTATGATGTGATGAAACTGACACTGTACCTCAGATTTTCCTCCTTAAACCCATAACTCTAGTCTAATCATGAGAAAAACGAGACAAATTGCAGTATGGGAACTCTGTACTATCTTCTCAATTTTCTAAATTCTAAAACTGTTCTAAAAAAGTTTATTTAAAACTTGACTACATTAAAAAATGTCCAGTATTATCTACATCCTTATAATTCTTTATTATTTAATATGTTTATTTTTCACTCTCTTCTGCACAGCATTATATTAATAATGATAATGCTTCCAAATTAAATATATATAATTATCCAGTGAACCTTTTCATGAATAAAGCTTTTTTTTCTCTCTCTCTTTTTGTTTTTTGTTTTGTTTTGTTTTTTTTTAGAGAGAGAAAGAGAAGGGGGGTGGGAGAGAGAGAATCTTAAGCAGGCTCCACACCCAACATGGGCTGTCACAGGGCTCAATCTCAGGACCCTGAGATTGTGACCTGAGCTGAAACCAAGAGTTGGGATGCTTAACTGACTGAGCCACCCAGGCACCCCAAAGCTTTATTCTGTTATTAGGATTATTTCTTTAAGGTATTTTCTTAGAAATGAAATGATCAAGTCAATAGGTAATAGTCTTTGTCTTTTGAAAGATAGGTTGTAGAAGGCTTAGGCTTGATATGATACCATTTAAGTCTTGGATGAAGTAATTGAATATTCATAAATGGACAAAATAAAAACATTTTCTGTAAAATACATTTTAGAATGCTTCTGTAAACATAATCAAAATAATCCCAGCCTAAGTAAACTGAATATCTAACTAGTAATACATATAATCCTTAGTAGATGAGTTTGAATTCTCCAGCTGTCTATGAGATTAGAATGTGTACAAATGAAGAATGAATACTGCTCTTTGTGTTTTTTTAGGAGTTTCTTAGGAGTTACAGATGAGAAGGATTTACTCATCTCTGGATTCATTTTATTATTAATATTTCCACTAGTTTTATTATGTCTACTCCAAAATCCTAAAAGGTTTGAGAAATCAATGTTCTTTGATGAGCATTGAAAGCATAAACTAAAACTAATGTTATTCTACTGTTTAATCTTAATGTCTTTAACAAAGATAGGATTCTTTTAAGATGCAAAGACATTAAGAATATCTGAGTCTGAAGGTGAGGTTGAGGCCATTTAGTTCAGTGTTTTTCAACTTTTAGCATTTCTCAGAGGTTCTTGCAGATATCTTCTGCAAATATTTGATTTTTACTTAAAAATACATCTGAAGGGGCGCCTGGGTGGCTCAGTTGTTAGGCGTCTGCCTTCGGCTCAGGTCATGATCCCAGGGTCCCGGGATCAAGCCATGCATTGGGCTCCCTGCTCTGCGGGAAGCCTGCTTTCTCCCTCTCCCACTCCCCCTGCTTATGTTCCTTCTCTCACTGTGTCTCTCTCTGTCAAAAAATAAATAAAATCTTAAAAAAAAAAATCTGAAACAAATTAAAATGATAATAAGTAAATAAAAGCACCACATGAATCTAAATATGTTAATGTCACATGTGACACATTAGTGACCATCATCAAGTTAATTTGAGCTGCCAATGTAATATACTTTTGTGGAGTTCCATGAACAATACCCCATTCATCTACAGGAATATATTGGAATATCTTATAAAGTTGTAGATTGAAGAACACGTTATCATTGTTTCATTTTGTGTTTGATTTTTAACTTACTTGTGATAAAAGTGAGAAATATACCACTAGAACCCGTATGTGCCAAACCTAATTAAGTGACAGTCTAGATCTACTAGTGAATTGTGTTTTAATCTTTCATTGTAGTTTTAACACTTACTCTTCAGTTGGTTGCTACTTTGCTCTTTTGGTTCAGTTTAGTAGATTTCTCTGATCTTTCACGGATTGTTTGTTTTTCAAAGGTATTACTTATTTGATACACATTTATATGAATCAGTATTTTACTCTTAATGCTGGATACCAGTATGAATATTGTTTTGCAATATTCAATATTATTATTATTACAATAGTACTTTGGATGCTGAAGTAGACATACATTTGTCCTCAAAGCAATCCTCTCATGAGATCATGACCCAAGCCAAAACCAAGAGTAGGATGCTCAACTGACTGAGCCACCCAGTTGCCCCAAGATAACACCCTTTCTTTCATATATGTATATGAAAGAAAGTTTTCTACAGAGATGTATATATATTGTCCAAGCAATACGAATCTTCTTTCATATACATATACATACATGTATATGAAAGAAAGGGTGATGAACAAAAGGCAACTGACATTTAATCTCATTGTCAGGAAAACAAGGGAATATGGTGGTGAGGATTATGGATAACTGCAGTCACATAATTCACCTGAGGAGGGCAGCCATACCGCACGTCCAGGGGCCTATTACTGTATTAAAATGGAGTCCCAGTGTTCATTGAACTTCTGTTTTACTTTTTTTCAAGAAGAACCAGAAATGCATATCTTTTATGTTAAATCATGCAATTTTTAAATGTTCAACATATCTGAGGCCCAAATCTGCAATCTTTATTTTGTACTTTTGCAATGCCGACTCAGAAAATGTCCAATGTTGTTAATTAACTGAGCTCCAGGAGTCTGTACTTTATTTTACCCACTTTGTCTTCATTTTTATTTTCACTTAGAAACTATTCTTTTTTTCCTCCTCTCCAATACTAGTCTTAACATTTACCAGAGATTTTTAAAAAATATTTGATACGTACTTTCTGATGATGAAAATAATATATACATCTCTGTAGAAAACTTGGAAAATACTGAAAAATATTTACAAAAATGTAAGAATAATTCTGTATATTGCTATCATTTTATTCATTTTCTTTTTATAGTCTATGACATATTTAATTAACATAATAAAGTCATTGGATTTATTTGTCATAACAGAAATTCTCCATGAAATTAAAAATTCTTGGTAGACATTATTTAAATGTCTACATAGATTCGTATTGCTTGGACATACCATGATTAATTAATTTAATTAATAATTAATTTGATATATTTATAATTAGTTAATTATAACTAATTGGTTTACTTATAGAGCCACATCTCTATCATTGGACAATTAGGTTGTTTCCAGGTTTGCAGTGAACACTTTGGTACATAAACTATCTATATTTTGAATTATTTTATTGGAAATAAAGTTAGTAGATTCAAATATATGAATATTTTTAGGTCAAATAGATTTCCAAAAACATTTTGCCAATGCTGCCAGCAATTTGAGAGTGTATATTTTACTGTATCCAGAACATTTGGATAATCTCATTAAAAAAAATCTTAAGGTAATTGATGATTCTATGTCTCTACCCTCTCCTCAGGTCTTCTCTTTTGCTACTGACTTATTTCAGGAGATAACCTTTATTCCTATTTAAAAAGAAAATTGAGTGTTCTTATCCCTCTACCTACAGTTACCCATACTCATTCTTATTCCTTTCCACTTGCCTCAATAAAAGAAATTCTTTTTGTTTTGGCTAATACTTCCACTTGTGCCTTATCACTCATTTCTTCCTATGTCCTCCAAGACCAGACTTTCACAGCCATACCTCTACCTTCAGTGTTTTCAATATCTTCCTCTCTTGGGTTCTTTCCTCATAACTTATAACAATACTTGAATTTGTTTTATTTAAAAAGTCTTTCTGCATCCTTGTTTCTACTTCCAGTTGCACTCTTATTTCTCTTCTTTCCTTTACAGCCAACTTTCTTTGCATGGTCTTAACTCCCTACCTTTAATTTCTCCACTTCTAAGATTTTCCTGAGCCCCAACGTCCTTACTTTTCTGGAACAAGTCTTGCTCAGATCACCAGTGATCTACTATATGTAAATCCCATCTAGGTGTACTTTTCTAGAGCTAAGAGACAGATTGAAGGAAGTTGGAGCTGAATTTTGACCTCAACAGGATGGCCAGTTGTGTCCAAGGATTAGCAGAAATGGGGGAGAAAGAAGACTGATATGGTTAGGAAGTGCACTGAAGAAAGTAATAATGTTATCAGGTAGTGACTGTAAAACACAAGGACCTAACATGAGTAGTTTGGGGCAGCAGAAACCTAACATAGTAGCAGAAAGACTAGTTAGGGAGAGAAGAGACCACTGCAGTGACAGATAGGGGACAAGGAGATAGCTGAGATTAAAAAGTCTGATTTATCTATTCATTTATTTAATTAACTCACATTAAACACTTAATACATGCTAAGCACAGGGAATATAGTGTTTCAAGGGGTAGATAATTCATTGTCAATATCAGCAGAAGCAAGAAATTTATAGTTATAGAAGCCAATGCAGAAACAGTTTGGTCAAGGGTCTTCAGGGGACTTAGTAACTGCACAGTGACTGGGGCATAAATGAATCCCAGTACCATCAGCAACAGAGAAGGGAACTGAAACTCATTATGGAATAATATAAGGTATGGAGGAAGGAAAGAATGATGTTAAAGGAAATAAGGGATTATAGGAAAGATAGAGGGAAAAACAGAAGCAGTGGACATTTCAAAGGTGATAGGTTGGAATGCTGAGACATTTATTCCAATAAAAGTTCCTTTGGAAAATGCCAGTGGAAATCAACAGTCAATCTGAAGTTTTATTCTGTTAGAAATAAAGATAAGATAATGCAGATACAATCATTTGTTTGCTTTAAAAGTATTCTCTTAATACAGGGGATAAAGTCTTCATAAAATAATCAAATAAGTTATGTTGATAGATATTAGTTTCCATTTTGGAGCTGTAAAGCTAATGCAGACTGCATGACATGAGATTATCTCAGATTTCAAGATTTCTTTGACCCCAACAGATGTAACACATTAGAATATTATAGTGTAAATAAGAGTCCGACATATTGTTCTACAGCACAAGGTTTCTTGATAGAGCCTATCGAAATAAATCAAAAGCATGTCCATCAAATGTCACTTGAAATATTTCAGAGTATAATCTCTCAAGAGAAAATAATTTCCATTCTAATTAAGTTTCCTGAATTTGAAATTCAGCCAGAGCAAGACAAATCCAATCAGAGTCTTCTTCATTAATATGAGATTGTAATGGTATCTCCATATGGAACTGGATGGCTGCAAGGCTGACCAGATAATTTTGCCTTCTTCAATCCCATCGCCCCCAGCTATATCAATAGAGTGGCAGTTCCCACCAATCTCCAGGCTATCCACCATGATCAGACCAGGTACACTGCTGTCTGGTGACTGTTCTGTAGCCTGAGAGCAGGCTTAGGGAAGCAGGCAGTAGGCATGATCTGGTATTGGGAAACTGGAAGTTGAGGGGCTATGTTGAAGTCTAGGGCAGGCAGGAAGTCATATGAGCAGCCTAATTATCTGTGAATGAGAAGGGATTTAGTGACTGAAGACCTCTCTGAGAGCTGCTTTGGTGGTTGTGGGGTAGTGAAAAAAGTTAGATAATGAAGTTTCAATCTGAGATAGGGAATGGTTAGTATTTAGACCTTGGAAGCACATAAGAAAGGAAGGATAATATGAAGTAGAGATGACCTTGTACAGTGATATAAAAGATCAGAAAAACCCTTGAAACTCAGTGGGTCTTTAACATGAATATCCACATACCTAATAACTTTTAATTGATTGGCTAACTGATTGATTGGTTTGCTTGGCCAAATTCAAGCCTTAGAATTATTTTAAATCTTGAAGGCTCAATAGGAAGACCTTTGTCTGGGGCAAACTGAACTTTTCCTGCTGAAATGGTAGACCATGCTTGGTTCTGTTTCCAGTTTGAAATAGTGCCATATTTATCAAATAACACTTTTAGGCATCATTTGAGGAATTTTGGGATCTTCACTCTTCTTCTTTATAAATGAAGAAACATTTAATATGTCCAAAAGAACTTATACAAATAAATGCACATTGTAAAGCATAATAATTTGGAATACAAATATAATGAAAAATCTCATTTTAATTTTTATCCATATGAATTGTCATCTTATAAAATATAAATGCAAGAATATATCTTCATGTAAATATTTTCAATAAAAATGAATAAAACCATCCTTTCAGTGTTTGCTGGATTAACTCTAATAACCCTAAATTATTTTATTTGCCTTCAGGTCATTAGGGACATTGCCTCATTACTTTCACAAAATAACATTCTATTTTGCAGAATTGAAAATGTATTCAGACAATAGGTTACTCTGAACTTCATAGGAGAATCTTAAAATTTTTGAAATCACAGGTTCTTATTATTTTTTTTTACTTTTTTTACTTATTTTATTTAAATGCAATTAGTTAACACATAGTACATCATTAGTTTCAGATGTAGAGTTTAGTAATTCATCAGTTGCATATAATACCCAGTGCTCATGACATCATGTGCCCTCTTTAATGCCCATCCCTAAGTTACCGCATCCCCCTCCATCACCTCTCCAACAATCCTGTTTGTTTTCTATAGTTAAGAGTCTTTTATGGTTTGTCTCCCTCCCTGATTTTGACTTATTTTATTTTTCCCACCCTTCCCCTGTGATCCTCTGTTTTGTTTCTTAAATTCTACATATGAGTGATCAATGATAATTGTCCTTCTATGATTGATTTATTTCGCTCAGGATAATTCCCTCCAGTTCCATCCATGTTGATGTAGATTATAAGATTTCATCCTTTTTTTGATGGCTGAGTAATATTCCATTGTATATATGAACCACATCTTCTTTATCCATTCATCTGTTGATGGACATCTGGGCTCTTTCCATAGTTTGGCTATTGTGGACATTGCTGCTATAAACATTGGGTTACAGGTGACCCTTTGGGTCACTACATTTGTATCTTTGGGGTAAATATCCAGTAGTGCAATTGCTGGGTCATAGGGTAGCTCTATTTTCAACTTTTTGAGGATTCTCCATACTGTTTTCCAGAGTGGCTGTACCAGCTTGCATTCCCACCAACAGTGTAAAAGGGTTCCCCTTACTCCACATCCTTACCAACATTTGTTGTTTCCTGACTTGTTCATTTTAGCCATTCTGACTTGTGTGAGGTGGTGTCTCATTGTGGTTTCGATTTGTATTTCCCTGATGCCAAGTGATGTGGAGCCTTTTTTCATGTGTCTGTGGCCAACTGTATGTCTTCTTTGGAGAAATGTCTGTTCATGTCTTCTGCTCATTTCTTGACTAGATTTTTTGTTTTTTTTGGGTGTTGAGTTTGATAACTTCTTTATAGATCTTGGATACCAGCCAAGTATCTCACATATCTGATATGTCATTTGCAAATATCTTTTCCCATTCCGTAGGTTGCCTTTTATTTTTGTTAACTGTTTCCTTTGCTGTGAAGATGCTTTTTATCTTGATGAAGTCCCAAAAGTTCATTTTTGCTTTTGTTTTTCTTGCCTTTGGAGACATGTCTAGCAAGAAGTTTCTGTGTCTGAGGTGAAAGTGGTTGTTGTCTGCATTCTCCTCTAAGGTTTTGATGGATTCCTATCTCATATTTAGGCCTTTCATCCATTTTGAGTTTATCTTTGTGGTATGGTGTAAGAGAGTGGTCCAGTCCCATTCTTGTGCATGTCGCTGTCCAATTTTCCTAGCACCATTCATTGAAGAGACTGTCTTTTTTCCATTGGATATTCTTTCCTGCTTTGTCAAAAATTAGTTGACCATAGAGTTGAGGGTCCATTTCTGGGCTATTCTGTTCATTGATTTATGTGTCTGGTTTTATACCAGTACCATGCTGTCTTGATGATCACAGCTTTGTAATATAACTTGAAGTCAGGCATTGTGATTCTCCCAGCTTTGGTTTTCTTTCTCAGCATTCCCCCCGGCTATTTGGGGTCTTTTCCAGTTCCATACATATTTTAGGATTGTTTGTTTCAGCTCTGTGAAAAATGTTGATGGTATTTTGATAAGGATTGCATTAAATGTGTAGATTGCTGTGGGTAGCATAGACATTTTAACAATTTTATTCTTCCAATCCATGAGCATGGAATGTTTTTCCATCTCTTTGTGTCTTCCTCAATTTCTTTCATAAGTGTTCTGTAGCTTTTAGAGTACAGATCCTTTACCTCTTTGGTTAGGTTTATTCCTAGGTATCCTATGGTTTTGGGTGCAATTGTAAATGGGATCAATTCCTTAATTTCTCTTTCTTCGGTCTGATTGTTAGTGTATAGAAATGCAACTGATTTCTGTGCATTGATTTTGTAACCTGCCATATTGCTGAATTGCTGTATGAGTTCTAGCAAGTTTGAAGTGAAGTCTTTTGGGTTTTCCATATAGAGTATCATGTCATCTGCCAAGAGTGAGAGTTTGACTTCTTTGTTGCCAATTTGAATGCCTTTTATTTCTTTTTGCTGTCTGATTGCTGAGGCTATTTTTGCTGTCTGATTGCTGAGGCTAGGACTTCTAGTACTATGTTGAACAACAGCAGTGAGAGTGGGCATCCCTGTTGTGTTCCTGACTTTAAGGGTAAAGCTCTCAGTTTTTCCCCATTGAGAATGAGATTCACTGTGGGCTTTTTGTAGATGGCTTTTATGGTATTGAGGTATGTTCCCTCTATCCCCATACTGTGGAGAGTTTTAATCAAGAAAGGATGCTATATTTTGTCAAATGCTTTTTCTGCATCAATTGAGAGGATCATATGGTTCTTGTCCTTTCTTTTATTAATGTGATCTATCACATTGATTGATTTGCGAATGTTGAACCACCATTGCATCCCAGGAATAAATCCCACTTGGTCATGGTGAGTAATCCTTTTAATGTACTGTTGGATTCTATTGGCTAGTATCTGGGTATTTTGACATCCATGTTCATCAGAGATACTGGTCTGTAATTCTCCTTTTTGATGGGGTCTTCTTCTGGTTTTGGGATCAAGGTAACTCATAGAACGAGTTTGGAAGTTTTCCTTCCATTTCTATTTTTTGAAATAGCTTTAGTAGAATAGGTATTAATTCTTCTTTAAATGTTTGGTACAATTCCCCTGGGAAGCCATCTGGCCCAGGACTCTTGTTTTATGGAAGGTTTTTTTTTTTTTTTTTTTTTTTTGATTACTGCTTTAATTTCCTTGCTGTTTATTGGTCTGTTCAGGTTTTCTGTTTCTTCCTGTTTCAGTTTTGGTAGTTTCTAAGTTTCCAGGAATGCATCCATTTCTTCCAGATTGCCTAATTTGTTGGCATATAGTTGTCATAATAAGTTCTTAAAATTGTCTCTATTTCTTGGGTGTTGGTCGTGATCTCTCCCTTTCAGTCATGATTTTATTAATTGGGGCCCTTTCTCTTTTCTTTTGGATAAGTCTGGCTAGAGTTTTATCTATCTTACTAATTCTTTCAAAGAACCAGCTTCTAGTTTCATTGAACTGTCCTACTGTTTTTCTGGTTTCAATTTCACTGACTTCTGCCCTAATCTTTATTATTTCTCTTCTACTGCTTGGTTTAGGCTTTATTTGTTGTTCTTTCTCCAGCTCTTTTAGGTGTAAGGTTAGCTTGTGTATTTGAGACTCTTCTAATTTTTTTGAGAGAGGCTTATATTGCACTGTACTTCCCTCTTAGGACTGCCTTTGTTGTATCCCAAAGGTTTTGAACAGATGTGTTTTCATTTTCATTAGTTTCCATGTATTTTTTAAAATCTTTAATTTTCTGGTTGACCCTTTCATTCTTTAGTAGGATGCTCTTTAACTTCCAATTGTTTGAGTTCTTTCCAAATTTCCTCTCATGATTGAATTCAAGTTTCAAAGCATTGTGATCTGAAAATATGTAGGGAATGATCCCAATCTTTTGGAATCTGTTGAGACCTGATTTATGACTCAGTTTGTGATCTATTCTGGAGAATATTCCATGTACATTCTGTTGCTTTAGGATGGAATGCTCTAGTATATCTGTGAAGTCCATCTAGTCCAGTGTGTCATTCAAACTTCTTGTTTCCTTGTTGGTCTTCTGCTTAGATGATCTGTCCATTGTTGTGAGTGGGGTGTTAAAGTCCCCCACTATTATTGTATTATTGTCAATGTATTTCTTTAATTTTGTTATTAATTGGTTTATATAATTGGCTGCTCCCAAGGTAGGGGCATAAACATTTATGATTGTTAGATCTTCTTGTTGGATAGACCCTTTAAGTATGATATAGTGTCCCTCTTCATCTCTTATTACAGTCCTTGCTTTAAAATCTAATCTGTCTGATTTAAGGATTGCTACCTCTGCTTTCTTTTGATGTCCACTCACCACAGCTTATTGAGGGGTCTGCAATCTTTCTGACTTTTTCCCTCTTCCTGACTTTGCTCCCTGAACTGGGCTTCCCCCCCTTCCTAGCCCTGTGGCCCCCCAACCCAGTCCCCCAGTTCAGGGCTCTGAACCTTGCTTCTGCCAAATTCACTCACTCCAAATGTGTGGATTGTTTCTATACTCCTCTGATCCTTTTCCTACTTGTTCCAAAATAGTTGAAGGTTGATCTAGTTGTACTCAAAGGACAAGGCAAGTCCAGGGTCCCTCTACTACTCTGCCAGCTTGGAACCTCCTCAAAGTGTTTTCTCAGGTTCTTATTCTTAAAGCAAATGTTCTTCTCACCTACTTTAGATCAGATCATTGAGAAAAGATCCTATGTTTTCATAGTTATGAACATCAACTTTGGAGTCAGTTTATACCCTAGTTCTACTACTTACTAGTTATGATACCTTGGGCACATTACTTAACCTTTATGATGTCTCATTTTGTTCAGGTAGTTTTATAATAGTGCTTCCAACCTATAAGTGTTGCTGTGAGGATTAATGAAATCAGGAAAACATTAAAACAGTAACTTACATAGTAAGAGTTAAATATTCTTATAAAAAATCTCTGTAAGGGAAATAGATATCCCAAGAACTGAGGTATGCCCAGAGTGGAAATCATAAGAGAAATAATTCATATTTGTTGGACAATGAATGCATGGCACATGGAACTCCCTGCTTCAGGGTAGAGATTTTAAAAATAGAGGGCATGCTGCTACCCTTGACACATTAAGCAGATTGAAACTGCAAATATTCTAACACATGTAAGTATCCACTGTCCTAAGCTCTTGCTAGAATTAAATGTTTAGAGGCTGGGAGAGTCCTGGGAGACCACTGAAAGTCTCTATAATGGATTTATATAGATAGCCCTATTACTGTTCCAGGCCTGTCAGTCTGACCCAGACTATTTACCTTGCTGCATCTGAATTTCCCACAAAATTCTGATTTCAATATTCACTTTAACAACATCTGTCTAGGTGGCATCTGATGATTCTTCTGGCAAGTATTCTCCATTCTTCTAGTAATGACCTCCTCCCTTCTGCTTGTCATGTAGATGAACTAGTCAGTCAAGATGTCCCATTCTTCTCTTGCCAAGAGATCAACCAGGACCCCCTGGAGCAGCATGTATTTCTGACTTAGTTACGGATAAAAACCTAGAGCATAAATTTAGAGCCCTCTGGAATTTTGCCATGGTTCTCGGACCTGAGTAAAATGAGTTGCTGCTGCAGTTACTAGCATTCTGCCGTCCAGTACAAAGGGGAGGGATTCCTTCTCCCTCCTCTCTAGCCCCACTTCATGGTTGTTCCCCCGTGTGCCAGCCTCAGACCAGGGTGGGTCCAAGGGAGCAGCATTAGAGACTGCCGAGAGTCCAGGCCAACTCCTCTAAAGGTTGTTCAGGTCTGGGCCTGAGTCCTGGGGCCCGGGTCAGCTCACTTCACCAATCAGTGCTCCCAGGGCACTTTTCACACAAACACTACCTAATTAGATAAGATATTTTACAAGCTGAAAAATCTGTGGGGATATTTTCAAACATACTGGGGAGAAAATCAGTGTGTGTGTGTGTGTGTGTGTGTGTGTTTTAATACCTTGCTTTCCTCCTAGGCCAAAGTAAATAAAACAAAAGCCACTTATATTAAACATAGATTATTATAAAAGAGGGGGCAGTGTAGCAGGGAAGTCTGAGATCAGGGCGAGTCACAGTTCAGGGGATGGTAATAGAAGAGCTGGCAGTCCAGGGCAGGGACCACCAATACAACTTAAGGCATTAGCCATGCCTGGGTTTGGAGCGCAGGCTAGGGGGACCTAGCTGTAAGAATGTGACCCAAGTCAGGGCTGGTGGCAAGGTGTTCAGGTCAGTTGAGGGTGGTACAACGTGATTTATCTGAGAAGGACATCCTCAGCAATGAGATTCCTAGTTGTGATTTATCTCTTCCATAGCTGCATTTTCCATGAAATATTCTGCATCCCCAGTGAAGTTTCTTTCTGCACTTGAATCTAAACAGTAGGCTGTACAGTAATGGAAGCATGGGGGTAAATTAGCACTGGGCAAGGCACCACAGAGAGAACAGAAAAGACCAAGACTTGTAAGATAAAACTGAGACCTATCAGTAGTCAAAGAGCTGGGGAGTAGAGCTGCCTGCATTGCACAATACTCAGAAACTATGCAGTGTTGTGAACAGTGTGCTCCTATTTCAGAATTACTGGAGTGGCTTTCTAAAAATGCAGATTGCTGTGGTCCCAATAGTTTATTTTTGCTTTTGTTTCCCTTGCCTCAGGAAACATATCTAGAAAAATGTTGCTATGGCCGATGTCAAAGAAATTAGTGCCTGTGTTAACATTTCTTTAAATGGAGTTTTATGGTTTTAGGTCTCACATGTAGGTCTTAATCCATTTTGGGTTTATTTCTGTGTATGGTGTAAGAAAGTGGTCTAGTTTCATTCTTTTGCATGTTGCTGTCCAGTTTTCCCAGCACCATTTATTGAAGAGACTGTCTTTTCCCCATTGTATATTCTTGTCTCCTTTGTCATAGATTGATTGACCATATAAGTGTGGAGAAAAAGGAACCCTCATGCTCTGTTGGTATAGCCACTGCGGAAAACAGTATGGACGTTCCTCAAAAAATTAAAATTGAAATGCCATATGATCCAGTCATTCCACTACTGGGTATTTACCCAAAGAAAACAAAAATGCTATTTAGAAAATATATATGCACCCCTCTGTTTATTGTAACATTATTTACAATAGCCAAGACATGGAAGGAAACCAAATGTCCATCTATAGATGAATGGATAAAGAAGAGGTGGTATATATGATAAAGAAGAGCTGGTAATCTGTGTCTAATATATATATTTTTTTACTTTGAAGCCATATACATATATATGTATATATATATAATGAGATCTTGCCATTTGCGTCAACATGGGTAGACCTAGAGAGTGTTACGCTAAGTGAAATAAGTTAGACAAAAACCATGCTATATGATTTTGCTTATATGTGGATTCTAAAAAACAAAACAAATGAATGAACAAACAGAAAAGCAGAATCAGACCGATAAATACACAGAGCAAACTGATGATTGCCAGAGGGGAGGAGTCTGGGTGGTTGGGTATAGGTGAAGAGGAGTGGGAGATACAAGCTTGCAGTTATGGAATGAATAAGTCACAGGAATAAAAGGTACAACACAGGGAATATAATCAATGGTATGGTAATAACATTGTATGGTGACAGATGGTAGCTCCATTGTGGTGAGCACAACATAAGGTATAGAGTTGTTGAATCACTATATTATACACCTGAAACTAATGTAACATTTGTGTGTCAACTATACTCATGAAACAGAAAAAAAAAAAAAGGAAAAAAGAATCTAAATAAGTTAAAAAAAAAAAAAGCAGATTGGGAGCCTCATCCAGAACCACTGAATCCCAGTCCAAAGATATGCATTTTATGCATATTCTCAACATGATTCTCATGTACTTCAAAGTTTGAGAACCCTTCAAATATCAGCATATTTAAGAATCATCAGGAAACTGAGGCACTGTGCCTGGGGGACTGTCAAGGTATCTGCATTTTTAGCAAGCATCTTGGGGCTTTGAGGCAGGTGGTTCACATATTGGATTTAGGTAAACGATGTTACAGGTTGTTTGAATAAAGTTAAAAATTGGCAGGAAAAAAAAGAAGCACATGACCTGACTCTCATTAGATAGATCCTAAGCACAGCATCAGAAGGGCATCCAATTCCTTCTTTGTTTGTTTGCTTGTTTGATATCCTAGTCCTGGTGAATTCAATATTTAAATAAACACAATATGAAAACTTTGTGAGAGAATCTTGTCCTTTCCTATTCCCGCACCATCCTTACTGGTTATCATGTAGGTTGTGAACATGCAAAGGAGTGACTTTTGTGAGCTCACTTCTTGAATGTGAGAAGTAATTTCACCAATTGAGCCTCCCAGAACTCTTTCACTGGTGGCTGCAGCTAATGCCTGAGTAAGACGAGGTGTCAAACACCCCCCTTCCATCTGGCTATGCCTGTAAGACTGGACATTAGAGTAAAGTGGGAAGGTACTAGGCTCCCAGAGTTCAATAAATACAAAGAGGAAGGAAAAGAAGAAAGAAAAAAGAAAGTTGAGTTCTCTTACGTCTCCGGAGGGAACTTGTACAAGTGAGTATATCAGTTCTTAGCTATAAGTGGACCTTGATTGTCATTTGTTTGAAGGCAGGCTTGCTGGTAATGGAGATTCAGGGCAACCCGCATCCCAAGACTCTCACAGGGAAAACTTTGGATTTAAAGAAATGTAACAAAGTGGTAATTCAGACTGTGGACAGAAATGTGACATGGGGAGGGGAGGCGGTGGGTAGGCCTCTTTCCTGCCCTCCTCAACACACATGCAAGTTCATACACATTTTAGTTCTGTTATTCTTTCTCTAGAAGACAGGAAAGCAGACACAAAGTAGATACAAAGTGGAACCAGCCTTTTTGGCTTAGGACAATAGGATGTGGGACGATGTAAACTTTTTGGCTACTTTCACTGATTTTGTTAAACTGATAAGAACAGATACTACGCTTGATCTTAGCCAAAAGGCCAAGAAGCGATACTACTTTCACTGATTTTGTTTGAGAAATTTTATTTTTAAATTATTTGTTAGCTACTTTCATTGATTTTGCTTGAGAAGTAGTTTTCTTCTGTTTTAGTCTTTGATTACCATTTCCTATTTGGTCCTTCCTAAATTTTTAGTAACTTAAAATACAGTCATCTGTCTTAGAGGGAATAGAAGGAACGGCGGTGTTTTCCTAAAATATCGTTTAGTTTCACATGTTCCAGGGAAGTAAGACTTTCGAGGGGCTTGGGCGTGCTGGTTGCAGCAGGATCAAAAGAAGAGAACCCAGAAAGGGAAGTGAGATGAGGAGAAAAAGTTGCGGATGCTTTTTATAAGAAATGCTCCCTCTGCCTCCAGCAAGAGGCTCCTGCCAGAATTTTATTTGCTGAAAACTTGGATGGTTTTTAAATTCTGTTTTAATAAGGTTGATTGATTATCTACTTTCAATCCTAATTCATTGTTTTTATGCTTGTTTTTTGTTTGTTTTTGCTTAACAAAGCCACTCAATTGCAGAAGCAGTAGGGACTCAAATCCGTGGTGTATTGAGGCCCTGTTTGTTCTCCCCTCCCTCCTTGGCCCCCAGGCTGCAACTGCAAGGAAGGAGCAGGTATTTGGCCTCAGGCCCAGTTGCTTTCCTTCTGTTGTCAGCAACTGTTTTCTTCTCTCCTAAGCTGATTTTATTTTCTTGCCCTGTTGTCTTAAGTCACACTAATTAACAGTCTTTTTGGTGAAGGCCAAGGTGAAAATAGCCTCTCAACCTTCAACTTTTCATAGCTTGTAAATGATCTTCCCTCTCCCTCAGAGGAGCATCAGTCTGTGACATTGATATTTTTGTCCCTGTCTAGTGAGCCTTTTCAATGTCGGTTCCCTGCTGTGACAGCCACGTCAATGCTGAGCATAGGGACTGTCCCAGTCCTCACAGCTGATATTACAGGCTGTCTGGGGCTTCTGGAGACGGCACACTCCCATTGCCTGGTGACGGCTGGACCCACAGGGACTCGAAAACTGCCTGTTTTCCAAACCAAAGACTGGTAGTAAAGTAAGGATCGTCAGCCAGATGCTTCTTCCTGCAAGTGCCTGTCATCGGAGAGCCTCTAGCCCACATACCATGGAATTTATCTGGTAGTATAAATTATGCTCTTGTGAATTCGGGGCATTATGTAATGCTTTAGAGAACTTTTTAGAAAGATGGGGACACTAGGGACTTTTCTACAGTCACAATATATGTGCTTCCCTGACTCTGCAGGAGAGAGAGGTGAACAATGGGATGTCTTTTCTTCTCCAACCTTGGTTTTTTTCTTATCATATGTGGAGGTATAAGCAGCTCTATGATTCATGTGAATTTAATAATATAGAATTGAAGCAGGCATTTTCTAACTTGATACTTTTTCCCCTAAAGTTTTGCAATTCTCTCATTTTCATGGTAGCATAGTGTAATGGTTAAACGTGTGGGCTCTGGGTTCAGTTCCTGGCTTGGACACTTACTGGCTCTGTGAACTTGCATAGTTTATGTAAGCTTTATGGTGTCTCAGTTCCTTTTGTTAAAAAGTGGGGGTGTTAATAATTATGCCTGATCCGCGGAGTTGTGAGGATAAAATGGAGTAGAATGGTTGGCATCCTCAGAGACCGGTCTGGCACATCACAAACAAACATACTGGCATGCCTATCAGAAGAGCCTGTTTTCCTAGGAGACGGGTGCATGCTTCAGTGAATCAGTGCTCTTTAGGGTACAGCCTCCCAGGTTGGATAATGAATTAACTCCCTGATTGGAATCAGAGAAGGATTCTCAAAGGATGGATCCTTGTAGCTGCTTGGGTGCTGATTTCTAAACAAAATGTAAATGTGCTCATTTACATTCCAGGCCAGCCCGTGTCCATCTCCAATACCATCATGTGATTGGAGGCACACTGTAATATTCCAAGAAGCTGACACGATCTTCTGTTGAAACAGTGTTAATTTCAGATTCTAGCTGAGTATACTCAATAACTGTAAATCCCAGAGTTTCCAAGAGTAAGACTAGATGTCTGTGGGTACTCAATCTTTATTCAAAGGCATAACCCAGTTTTCCTTTATACTGGAAAAGATGCCACATATAACATGATGCAGTGTTCTCAAGTATCTAAAGTTTTGGTGAAAAATAGTCTACAGCCAGCCTCTGAGTATTACTATATGTATACTTTAAAATGATTATCTTGATATAAATAATATTGCAAAAAAAATTATTCATTATAATCTTACCACCTTTATCTTATTATATGGTTATAGGATTATATGACACTCCCATATCACATTGCTTTTCTTTTCCATGTTCTTTTTAAATCTTTATACATATACATATGCTTTGTATATTAGAATATAATGTATAATTTTGTATTTCATTCTTACCCATTTAGCCCTGTTGAGCATTTTTTCCTTTTATAACAAAATCCTTATAATTATTCATTTTAATGTATAGATAGATAGCATTCTGCTAGATAAATGTATTGTGTTTTACCATTATCTCCTTTTGGAGTACTAAGGTTATTTTTGTATTATTGTTAACATAACCCTGCAGCATATTTGTGCATAACCCCCTTCCTTTTCTCTGGGACTTTTTTTCTCTAGCCATCAATTTATAAAGTAATAACATATGCATGATTATTATCTAGATTGTCTTATTCTTATAAGCGATTAGCTTCTTCATGTATAAGGCCCTTTCAGAATAGACTCCAGACATTGAGTTGAAGGAGGATATGAAGCATGGAGACTGAGTGTGGATGAAGTCTTCTCCAGGAGAGCCATTTGTTGTCTCTCAAAAAAAAAAAAAAAAGTATTTTACATGTTCCAGGCACTCTGTTAGGCCCTGAGGATATTATGAGCAAAAAGACATGGTCTTTGTCCCCTTAGAGACTGAATCTAGTGAGGGAGTCATCTTTAATTAAATAATTGCATAAATAGATAACAAATCACACTGCTAACAATAGCTGCAACAATAAAATGTGTGTATGTTTTGAGGGTTTTATTATGGCAAGGACAAAGGGTAATTTTCTGAAGAAGTAATATTTGAGCTTTGTTTTGAAAGATGAATAGAAATGAAATTAGGGGGCCGGGGTGTTTTCTGGGTAGTGGGTAGAGCATTTGACCACAGAATGCTGTGGCAGGAGGGAAAAGGATCATTGGAGATAGGAAATGCTATACCAGGGTAGCTGGAGCACAGATACTAAAGTGTCCTCTGTTTTCTGGAACAAGAAGCTGCATTGCTCTAGAATATTTACTCTGAGTGAGAATGGGGGAATGGATTGATTGCTTTTATTACTTTTTTATTCTGCAAACCTTTCATTGCTGCTGTAAAAACTGATTCTAATATTGGTAAAAGCCTTCAAAATTGCTTGGTGGTCTCTATATGCTTATTAAAAATAATATCCCACTTATAATCTATAAGAAAAAAGTTGTCATATCATTTATATAGCTCCTTTTAAGAAAGGAAATTTACATCTGTGACTTTATGTTAATAAAAAGAATTTCATTTCAAGTTGACTTCTGAGCCAAGCAAAGCAAATATAAATATTCTGGTTGACATCAAAGTTAGATGAATCTCTGTAGAGATTATATATTGCATATGAAAGGAAGTCAAATTGCTTAAATATCTATTTATTATTCTCATAGCTCTCCAATCTAATAACTTCTTCAGTGGTGAATCAACTTTCTAAATGTCAGGACAAATTATGGCTATTTATGACTTAATCTTTCTCTGGGCTATAACAGATTCAAAATGCCTGCACTTTCACTCTGGCATGTAGGCAGTAATGGGTGGAATTTGTTGTGCTTTGGGTCCATACAGATGGATAGATATGCATAATGGTGCGCTATGGCCACCTTCCATCTTCATGGCACTTTACATTTTCTAAAGCATTTTAATATCTCTTACTGTATTAAAAATCCAGTTTTAGAGCTGGAATGGACTTTAAGCTTTAGTTTAAAGGTGTTTTTAACAAAAAGCAATGGGCTTAGAGAATTGTGTTCAAACTGGAGCTCTGTGATCTACCAGCTAAGTGGCTTTGGGCAAGTCACGTAAACTCTGTCACACAGTCACCTCATTTCTACACTGGGGTTAACTAGTACCAAATGTGCAAGATTGGCTTGAGCGATAATTGAGGTCATAAATGAGAAAGGTTCCCAGGAGATGTTTAACCTATATGAATACTTTTAGCAATACAGCACATGGTCACACACAAACTAATATAGGCAAACATATTAGGATACAGTTCCCAGCCAAGTACTACTGGCTCAGTTTTACAGGTGATGAAATGGAATCGGATGGGGACAAGCTGCTTATTCAAGATGACTTATCAAGAATGAATCACAATGAAATGCACGTCTCCTGACTCTTGGTCTATCGTATTTACCTCCATTCTCCTTCACCTTTGGAATTTCTTTCCCTGCCTTATGTTCTCCTCTTTGGGGATTTATTCCTTTTCATATTAGGCAGAAGATAAATAGCAACATGGATGGGTTTTATTAACATGACCCTCTGACCTCAAACTAGCACTGTTACGTCTTAGAAAAGACATCTCAGACCATAAACTAATGACTTACAATGATAGATAATGCAATATTGCAGAAAGAAATTAAGCTGGAGATTGTAGTGACTAGCTGTATGATTTTTAAATAAGACAACCTTTCTATGCCTTATCAAAAAAAAATGATATTGGACTGGGATATAGCTATGAACTTTTCTGCCCTTAATATTTTGAGAGTCCATGCACAGAAGTAATAATTAAAGTGCCCATTACTTATCAAAGCAGTTATCAGCAGTGAAATGCTTGAGGTGCATTTCTGTAGTATTTCCTAAGCCATTATATACATTGTACTAGAGGTTTCTTCTATTAAAATATTTCAACACTAAGTTGGTAAGGACTTCCCCTGGGACTTGATGTATTCATTTTGTATTTATATATGTTTGTGAACCACAGCAGGAATAAAACAATACCTTTTCTATTCCTTGTTTACTGAACTACTACTTAACCTACAAGAACCAGATCAAATGACAAAATTTTTGTGATGCCTTCCCATTCACCCAAGTGGAAACAATCACACTCAAAGCACATAGTTATACCATCCATCAGGAAGCAGTGTGATCATTTGTTTGTATGTCTGTCTCCTATGTAAGACTCATGTATTTTCAGAATCTATAGTAGAGCCTGGCACATAATAGATGCTCAATAATTATTTACCAGATGATAGAAGATTCTGAAAAAATTTAATAAGTCTCCATGTGTCCGTCATTGAGTGTACTAAACAGAACAAGTTTCAGATTATTCTAGGATTCTTTTCATTGCATATTTGATACTATGTGGTGTTTATGGTAAAAACAACAATGAAGAGGGTTGTGACAAATCAAGTATCCAACAGCCCTGAGGACTTGCAGCAACTTCCCCTGTGACTCTTGATTGATACTCAGAAGTGACTGTGCAACCCTATGTGTCACATCTTCCTTCAGTATCAGCTGTCCTTACAGAGCTCACATTGTTTATTTGTTTTCTGGTACAAACTATTAAAAGGTGGAGCTGCAGAGAATAGGATGTGGTTGGAAAGAGATGAGCGCACAAAAAGCCTGGGGCATACTGAAGGAGAGTGTGGTTCTTCCTTGGAGTGGAAATATCACTCTGAAAGTTTGTAATATCTTCTCTTAGTTTGTAAGTGCTCCACCAGCTACTTGTCAGGAACACTCCAGCCAAGGCTACCAGATTTGTAGAACTAGTGCTAGGGTTAATTTACAGCAGACTGGCAACCAATTGTAGTTTGGCTGCTGAATGGATTATTCCAGGTAACAGTAAAGTTTATTCAGGAGAGGTAGCAATGTGTAATTCAGTGCCAATAGACTGGATTTGTTTCCAAGTCTGCCATTTACCAGCTGGATGACCTTGCAGAAGCCATGTCATCTGAGACTCAGCTTCTCATTTGTCAAAGGGATTAATGACCCTTTTCCTGCTCTTTCATAGAAGTGTTGTGAGTCTCAATTTAGAAAATAAATGTTTGGGAAATGTAAGATGTTATCATTTACCTCTTTGGTTTATATTTTACTTTCATCAATTAAGAAAATAATGACAGACTGCACTATATTATTAGCTTGTGGTTAGGGGTAAATTTTAGCTTGGAATAATTTGGGCAATCACACTGGTTTATGATCTTGTGCAAATTTAGAAGACTTGGTGTGCCATGCATACAGGTTTTTAGTCGGAAAATTAAAAAGCAAAAGATCTCCTTTCCTAATCCCAAAGAAAATCTTTGTTTCTTTTGACTAAATCATAGGCTTTTGAACACTGAATCATCTGAGTATACCACAATCTACATATGATGTCCTTAAGCACAAATAAACTCTGTTGATTTCAAAAATTAATGTTTCCCCTTGAAGATGGAATGTTTATAAACTGTGTTGATGGTCTATGGCTATCTGTGTTTGCAAGCCTGCTTATCACCAAGAATCCCAAGGTGAGATGGGAATTAGCTATCAGGAGAAAATTGTGCTTTCACAGCTGTTCTAGGCCAAATATTGAATCAGAGTACTGTTTCAGTCAATGGTTTTTATAAAGAGAAAGTAGCACTTCGTTTCATGGAGAATGTCCCAGAACAAAGAGAATTTGTTTGCATTATTCTGCTTTTTTCAATGGAGGGTATAAATGTCACTCAGTGATTCGACTGGGTATTCATGGACTTTTATAGCAATTACATTAGATTCTTATTTCAGATAGGCTCAAAGGGTAGAATTTTTTCTAAAAAAATAACATAAACTACATCATATTATATCTTTAATTTTTTTGTAACATAAAAACACTGTAAATTTATGAAGAGGAGACAAAAACAAGATACTTTTGTTTGGGGCCTGTCAAGATTTCAAACCCCAAAGGGTCTGTGTATGGCAATACAGGCTCTCTCCTCCCCAGGGGAGAGGCTTGCTTTCTCTGTGGCTAAATTGGAAGGACTTCTGAGGTGAGGAAAAAAGTCATGTTAGAGCTTTAGTATAAAGCTCCTTAGTCAAGCAGGACAGAAGGGTTTTTGAATTTAAGTTCTGGTGTTTCCTAAACTCCTTGGAAAGATAGGCTAGTCCTTTTGTTTAGATTTTAAACATACAGCTCTCCTGGTAAAATTGCAAGCTCTGGGAGTCTGGCTGCCTCATTTAATTTTTAGTGTCAGGAGAAACAATCCCCAGTGAAAATGTAAACACCAGACTATTATTTACCAGTGACACTGGCTCTGAGCCTAATCTTCAGGTGTCTCCAAAGCTATTTTTTAAAGAAAGATCTTCCTTGTTTAGATCTGATGAAAAATTTCCATGCCTGACCAGATGCTTTGTTTTTGTGACCATTCTTGCCTGGGTCTGTAATATATGAAATGACACTGCAGACCAGGCCTCCTTATCTGGCTTCAAGGACATGGTGCCCTTGGATGAGAACCATGGATTTTGGTATCATCCTCATGTGAACACTAAGTATTTTAAATGAAACCCATCTGGGAATTTATAAGACATATTTGTGAGAAATGAATGCATTTGACCAGGAACAATACTATTCTTGTTGATTAAAATAAGATAGTTTAGTTGTCTCTTTTTGATAGGAGTGTGTGAATCTCACATTAAAGCAGAGGTATTTTGTGAAAGAGGTAGAGGGGACGGTATCATTAATTTCCCAGTGTAACTAGGACAAAATGATCATCTGGAAGGTAGAGACTGATTGTAAGGGGTAGTGGGGGGTGGGGGGAACATAAGATTTGGAATTGCAAGCCCTGGGTGAATAATGGCTGCATGATCCCAGGGAATCCACATAACTCCTGAGATGTCAGTTTTATCAGCATATCCGTAGTAAAGTAGGGATATAAAAATATATATATTTGCATATATTTTGTGTTTTATTCTCTGGATCAAAATAAAATGTTATAATGTGTTTCAAAGTGTTCCATGAATATTAGAGTGGTAAGATATTATTATTATTAATACTGCTACTACTACTATTAATACTGTTTAAACCCAAAATTCAGTTGAGTAAAGTTGAAGATCTAACTGGCTTTATTAAATGATTGAGCAGCATCCCATCTAGCAAGTAGAGGGGAACTCCCAGGAATTGTACAAAATGGGAGGTTTTTATAGGAAGGAGGGTGGGGCAAGAACTTTATTAGGAAAAGAAAAGGCTGCTTTCCCTTAGGGGGGAAGGGAAAGGGTCTTATCATGCTGATTACCTCATTTTTCTTTGGGGGATGGAGAGGGCCTGTATGGCAGATTACTTCACTGGCGCTATTAAAACTACATTTCTGGGAGAGGTTGAAACCCCAGTTAGATTACATATTAAGCCCCTGTTTGGGAACTCTGCCTAAGTGGCTCCATTTTGGGCCTGAGGTTTCTTCTTCCTCCTCCTCCTCCTCCCCTTTTTTTTTCTCTTGTCTAGATCAACCAAACTGACTCCACAGAGTCACCCTTAAATATAGCAGATGCTCACTAAACTCAATACAGGTGGATGATACTCTATTGGGAAAGTATTCTCAGAAGCAATGAATCTGTCTAGATTATCAACACACTGTGGGCAGGAGCCATCTATTCTTCCTCTATCTTAGACCTTATATATTTTTCTGAGCCTTGCACAAAGCAGGATGCTACGTTCTTTTGTTTTTTTTACATATTTTTTTATATTTCATTTTTATTTTTTGTTGAGTTGTAATTAACATATAATGTTATATTAATTTCAGGTATACAACATATTGATTCAGCAATTCTATACATTACTCAGTGCTCACCACGATGAGTATAGTCATCTGTCACCATTTGTTATTAGAATATTATTGATTATATTCTCTATGGTGCACTTTTCATCTCTGACTTATTTATTTCATGACTGGAACTTTGTATCTCTTAATACCCTTTATCTATTTCACCCATCCTCCATCCACCTCCCCTTTGGCAACCATCAATTTGTTCTTTGTATTCAAGAGTTTGTTTCTTTGTTCGTTTTGTTTTTTCTAGATTCCACATATAAGTGAAGTCACCTGGTATTTGTCTTTCTCTATCTGACTTATTTTACTTCATATAATACCCTACAAATTGATCTATGTTGCAAATGGCAAGATCTCATTCTTTTTTTATGGCTGAGTAATATTCCATTACATATGCATGCCATATCTTCTTTATTTCATTCATCTATCAGTGGACACATAGGTTGTTTCCATATCTGGACTATTGAAAATAATACTGCTGTAAACAGGGATGCATGTAACTTTTCAAATTAGGGTTTTGATTTTATTTGGGTAAATATCTAGTAGTGGAATTACTGGATTGCATGGTATTTCTTTTTTTTTTAATTTTTTATTGTTATGTTAATCACCATACATTACATCATTAGTTTTTGATGTAGTGTTCCATGATTCATTGTTTCTGTATAGCACCCAGTGCTCCATGCAGAATGTGCCCTCTTTAATACCCATCACCAGGCTAACCCATCCTCCTACCCCCCTCCGCTCTAGAACCCTCAGTTTGTTTTTCAGAGTCCATCGTCTCTCATGGTTTGTCTCCCCCTCCGATTTCCCCCCTTCATTCTTCCCCTCCTGCTATCGTCTTCTTTTTTTTTTAACATATATTGTATTATTTGTTTCAGAGGTACAAATCTGTGATTCAACAGTCTTGTACAATTCACAGCGCTCACCATAGCACATACCCTCCCAAATGTCTATCACCCAGCCACCCCAACCCTCCCACCCCCCACCACTCCAGCAACCCTGTTTGATTCCTGAGATTAAGAATTCCTCATATCAGTGAGGTCATATGAAACATGTCTTTCTCTGATTGACTTATTTCGCTCAGCATAACACCCTCCAGTTCCATCCATGTGTTGCAAATGGCAAGATCTCATTCCTTTTGATGGCTGCATAATATTCCATTGTATATATATACCACATCTTCTTTATCCATTCATCTGTCCATGGACATCTTGGCTCTTTCCACAGTTTGGCTATTGTGGACATTGCTGCTATAAACATCGGGCCGCACATACCCCTTCGGATCCCTACATTTGTATCTTTGGGGTAAATACCCAGTAGTGCAATTGCTGGGTCGTAGGGTAGCTCTATTTTCACCTTTTTAAAGAACCTCCATACTGTTTTCCAGAGTGGCTGCACCAGCTTGCATTCCCACCAACAGTGTAGGAGGGTTCCCCCTTCTCCACATCCCCACCAACATCTGTTGTTTCCTGACTTGTTAATTTTAGCCATTCTGACTGGTGTGAGGTAGTATTTCATTGAGGTTTTGATTTGGATTTCCCCGATGCTGAGCGATGTTGAGCACTTTTTCATGTGTCTGTTGGCCATTTGGATGTCTTCTTTGCAGAAATGTCTGTTCATGTCTTCTGCCCATTTCTTGATTGGATCATGTGTTCTTTGGGTGTTGAGTTTAAGAAGTTCTTTATAGATTTTGGATACTAGCCCTTTATCTGATATGTCATTTGCAAATATCTTCTCCCATTCTGTCGGTTGTCTTGGTTTTGTTGACTGTTTCTTTGGCTGTGCATAAGCTTTTTATCTTGATGAGGTCCCAATAGTTCATTTTGCCCTTGCTTCCCTTGCCTTTGGCGATGTTTCTAGGAAGAAGTTGCTGCGGCTGAGGTCGAAGAGGTTGCTGCCTGTGTTCTCCTTTAGGATTTTGATAGACTCCTGTCTCACATTTAGGTCTTTCAACCATTTTGAGTCTATTTTTGTGTGTGGTGTAAGGAAATGGTCCAGTTTCATTCTTCTGCATGTGGCTGTCCAATTTTCCCAACACCATTTGTTGAAGAGACTGTCTTTTTTCCATTGGACATTCTTTCCTGCTTTGTCGAAGATGAGTTGACCATAGAGTTGAGGGTCCATTTCTGGGCTCTCTATTCTGTTCCATTGATCTGTGTGCCTGTTTTTGTGCCAGTACCATACTGTCTTGATGATGACAGCTTTTAATAGAGCTTGAAGTCTGGAATTGTGATGCCGCCTGCTTTGCTTTTCTTTTTCAATATTCCTCTGGCTATTCGGGGTCTTTTCTGATTCCATACAAATTTTAGGATTATTTCTTCCATTTCTTTGAAAAAAGTGGATGGTATTTTGATGGGGATTGCATTGAATGTGTAGATTGCTCTAGATAGCATTGACATCTTCACAATATTTGTTCTTCCAATCCATGAGCATGGAATGTTTTTCCATTTCTTCATGTCTTCCTCACTTTCATGAGTAGTTTATAGTTTTCTGAGTACAGATCCTTTGCCTCTTTGGTTAGATTTATTCCTAGGTATCTTATGTTTTTGGGTGCAATTATAAATGGGATTGACTCCTTAATTTCTCTTTCTTCTGTCTTGTTGTTGGTGTATAGGAATGCCACTGCTTTCTGTGCATTGATTTTATATCCTGCCACTTTACTGAATTCCTGTATGAGTTCTAGCAGTTTTGGGGTGGAGTCTTTTGGGTTTTCCACGTAAAGTATCATATCATCTGCAAAGAGTGAGAGTTTGACTTCTTCTTTGCCGATTCGGATGCCTTTGATTTCTTTTTGTTGTCTGATTGCTGTGGCTAGGACTTCTAATACTAGGTTGAATAGCAGTGGTGATAGTGGACTTCCCTGCCATGTTCCTGACCTTAGGGAGAAAGCTCTCAGTTTTTCCCCATTGAGAATGGTATTTGCTGTGGATTTTTCATAGATGGCTTTTATGATATTGAGGTATGTACCCTCTATCCCTATACTCTGAAGAGTTTTGATCAAGAAAGGATGCTGTACTTTGTCAAATGCTTTTTCTGCATCTATTGAGAGGATCATATGGTTCTTGTTCTTTCTTTTGTTAATGTATTGTATCACACTGATTGATTTGAGGATGCTGAACCAACCTTGCAGCCCAGGGATAAATCCCACTTGGTCGTGGTGAATAATCCTTTTAATGTACTCTTGGATCCTATTGGCTAGTATTTTGGTGAGAATTTTTGCATCCATGTTCATCAAGGATATTGGTCTGTAATTCTCCTTTTTGATGGGGTCTTTGTCTGGTTTTGGGATCAAGGTAATGGTGGCCTCATAGAATGAGTTTGGAAGTTTTCCTTCCATTTCTATTTTTTGGAACAGTTTCAGAAGAATAGGTATTAATTCTTCTTTAAATGTTTGGTAGAATTTCCCTGGGAAGCCATCTGGCCCTGGGCTTTTGTTTGTTGGGAGATTTTTGATGACTGCTTCAATTTCCTTAGTGGTTATGGGTCTGTTCAGGTTTTCTATTTCTTCCTGGTTCAGTTTTGGTAGTTGATACATCTCTAGGAATGCAAACATTTCTTCCAGATTATCTAATTTGCTGGCATATAGTTGCTCATAATATGTTCTTATAATTGTTTGTATTTCTTTAGTATTGGTTGTGATCTCTCCTCTTTCATTCATGATTTTGTTGATTTGGGTCATTTCTCTTTTCTTTTTGATAAGTCTGGCCAGGGGTTTATCAATGTTGTTAATTCTTTCAAAGAACCAGATCCTAGTTTCGTTGATCTGTTCTACTGTTCTTTTGGTTTCTATTTCATTGATTTCTGCTCTGATCTTTATTATTTCTCTTCTCCTGCTGGGTTTAGGCTTTATTTGCTGTTCTTTCTCCGGCTCCTTTAGGTGTAGGGTTAGGTTGTGTATTTGAGACCTTTCTTGTTTCTTGAGAAAGGCTTGTATTGCTCTATACTTTCCTCTTAGGACTGCCTTTGCTGTATCCCAAAGATTTTGGACAGCTATGTTTTCATTTTCATTTGTTTCCATGATTTTTTAAAATTCTTCTTTAATTTCCTGGTTGACGCATTCATTCTTTAGTAGGATGCTCTTTAGCCTCCATGTATTTGAGTTCTTTCCGACTTACCTCTTGTGATTGACTTCCAGTTTCAAAGCATTGTGGTCTGAAAATATGCAGAGAATGATCCCAGTCATTTGGTACCGGTTGAGACCTGATTTGTGACCTAGGATGTGATCTATTCTGGAGAATGTTCAATGGGCACTAGAGAAGAATGTGTATTCTGTTGCTTTGGGATGGAATGTTCTGAATATATCTGTGAAGTCCATTTGGTCCAGTGTGTCATTTAAAGTCTTTATTTCCTTGTTGATCTTTTGCTTAGATGATCTGTCCATTTCAGTGAGGGGGTGTTAAAGTCCCCCACTATTATTGTATTGTTGTCGATGTGTTTCTTTGCTTTTGTTATTAATTGGTTTATATAATTGGCTGTTCCCATGTTAGGGGCATAGATATTTACAATTGTTAGATCTTCTTGTTGGATAGACCCTTTAAGTAGGATATAGTGTCCTTCCTCATCTCTTATTACAGTCTTTGGTTTAAAATCTAATTTGTCTGATATAAGGATTGCCACCCCAGCTTTCTTTTGATGTCCATTAGCATGGTAAATGGTTTTCCACCCCCTCACTTTCAATCTGGGGGTGTCTTTGGGTCTAAAATGAGTCTCTTGCAGGCAGCGTATTGATGGCTCTTGTTTTTTTTTATGCAATCTGATACCCTGTGTCTTTTGATTGGGGCATTTAGCCCATTTACATTCAGGGTAACTATTGAAAGATATGAATTTAGTGCCATTATATTGCCTGTAAGGTGACTGTTACTGTATATTGTCTGTCTTCCTTTCTGGTCTTTGTTGTTTTTAGGCTCTCTCTTTGCTCAGAGGACCCCTTTCAATATTTCTTGTAGGGCTGGTTTCGTGTTTGCAAATTCCTTTAGTTTTTGTTTGTCCCAGAAGCTTTTTATCTCTCCTTCTATTTTCAATGACAGCCTAGCTGGATATAGTATTCTTGGCTGCATATTGTTCTCATTTAGTGCTCTGAATATATCATGTCAGTCCTTTCTGGCCTGCCAGGTCTCTGTGGATAGGTCTGTTGCCAATCTAATGTTTCTACCATTGTAGGTTACAGATCTCTTCTCCTGAGCTGCTTTCAGGATTTTCTCTTTGTCTCTGAGACTTGTAAGTTTTACTATTAGTTTTTGGGGTGTTGACCTATTTTTACTGATTTTGAGAGGGTTTCTCTGTGCCTCCTGGATTTTGATGCCTGTTTCCTTCCCCAAATTAGGGAAGTTCTCTGCTATAATTTGCTCCATTATACCTTCTGCCCCTCTCTGTCTTTCTTCTTCTTCTGGGATCCCAATTATTCTAATGTTTCATCTTATGGTATTGCTTATCTCTCGATTTCTGCCCTCGTGATCCAGTAGTTGCTTATCTCTCTTTTTCTCAGCTTCTTTATTTTCCATCATTTGGTCTTCTATATCACTAATTCTTTCTTCTGCCTCATTTATCCAACAGTTAGAGCCCCCATTTTTGACTGCACCTTATTAATAGCCTCTTTGATTTCGACTTGGTTAGATTTTAGTTTTTTTATTTCTCCAGAAAGGGTGTCTCTAATAACTTCCATGCTTTTTTCAAGCCCAGCTAGTATCTTTAAAATCATCATTCTGAACTCTAGTTCCGACATCGTACTAATGTCTGTATTGAGTAAGTCCCTGGCAGTGGGTACTGCCTCTTGTTCTTTTTATTGAGGTGATTTTTTCCATCTTGTCATTTTGTCCAGAGGAGAGTAGATGAATGAGAGAACAAAATGCTAACAGGGTAACAACATCCCCAGAAAATATATTCTAAACAAATCAGAAAAGACCTGAAACTGGGGGAAAAGAAAGGGAAAGAAAGAAAAAAGAAAAAGAAAAAGAAAAAGAAAAAGATAAAGATAAAAACAAACAAAAACAGAACAAAACAAAAGAACAGAATATGATCAAATATGATCAGGCTGATGCATAGATCAGTGCCACACACTAGATTTTGGGCATATTTTGGTCTGTTAGAAGAAAGTGCCTCCCAAAATTTTAAAGAAAGAAAAACTTCAATATGTACAAAAATAAGGGTTAATATGAAGAAGGAATGGAATGTGACTGTAAAGATGAAAATTATAAAAAATTTTATAAAAGGAATTGATAAGATAAGAAGTTGTTTGACAAAAGAAAGAAGAGGATTTAAAAAAAAAGAAAAAAAGAGGGAGAAAATGTGAGCAGGCAGGAGACTAGAACAAAGCCATACACTAGAGATTTAGGGTATATTTTGATCTGTTAGAAGAAACTGGATCTCAAAATTTTAAAGAGAGAACAACTTATATATATATGCCAAAAATAAGGGTAACCACTATGAAGGGATAGAATATGACTCTAAAAATGAAAAATAAAAATGTTTTTTAAAAAAGGGATTGATAAGATGTTGGTTGAAAAAGGGAAAAAGAAAACTCAAAAAAAAAAAGACAGTTAAAAAAAAATTAACTTTGAAAGACTAAAGAATCATGGTAAAAAAGCCATGAATTCTATGTGCAGTATTCCCCTAGCACTGGAGTTCTGCCGTTCTCATTGATCGGTAAACTTGGTCTTGGCTGGCTGTTCTCGCTGAACTTCTGGGGGAGGGGCCTGTTGCCGTGGTTCCCAAATGTCTTTGCTGGAGGCGGAATTGCCCCGCCCTTGCCAGGTCTGGGCTAAGTAATCTGCTCGGGTTTGCTCTCAGGAGCTTTTGTTCCCTGCAAGCTTTCTGTACAGCTTTCGAGGACGAGAGTGAAAATGGCGGCCTCCCAATCTCTGCACTGGAGGAGCCAAGAACTCAGGGCTCTGTTCCTCAGTGAGCCCTAAAGAAAAGCAGTCAATCACTCCCATCTCCCCAGTCTCCGGCCACACTCTGTGCTCACCCAGCCTGTGACCAAGCGTTTCTATCTCTGGCACCCGACCGGATGTGGAGTCTCCAAACCCAGCAGATCCCTGTGGTGCGCTACTGTGCCACTCCTCCCAGGAGAGGAAGGGGAGTCTCCCCAGATCTGCTGCTTATTGGGTCCCTGGTGGAAGAGCAGTGGCCTGACCGGGCCGCAGATCACGGTTTATGACAACCCCGAGCTGAGAGCCTGTACCTCGGCTCCGTCTCTGCAGCCGGCTTCCCCACTCCAATACCTGGGAGCTCTGCCGCACTCAGGCAACCCAGGTCTTTCTGTGATCCCAAGGGTCCTGAGACCACACTGTCCCGTGAGGGTTCCACCCCAGCTTAGCCACTGGAGTGACGTCCCTCAGCGGAGCCGACTTCTAAAAGTTCTGATTTTGTGCTCCGGGGCTCTAACACTTGCCAGTAGCGGCTGACGGAGACCCCCTCCCCCGCCGTCTATCTTCCCGAATATCGCCTTGGATTCACTTCTCCACACGTCCTACCTTCCAGAAAGTGGTCGCTTTTCTGTTCAGAGAGTTGCTGCTATTCTTTTCTTCGATCTCCTGTTGAGTTCATAGGTGTTCAGAATGGTTTGATCCCTATCCAGCTGAATTCCTGGGACCAGACAAAATCCAGGTCTCCTATTCCTCCGCCATCTTGCTCCACCCCAGGATTGCATGGTGTTTCTATTTTTAACTTTTTTAGTAACTTCCATACAGGTTTTCCATAGTGGTTGCACCAATTTACATTCCCACCAACAATGCACCAGAGTTCCCTTTTCTCCACATCCTCTCCAACACTTGCTATTTCTTGTCTTTTTTTTTTAAATTTTACTTTATTATGTTATGTTTGATTTTAGTCATTGTGACAGGTGTAAGGTAATATCTCATTGTGGTTTTGATTTGCATTTTCCTGATGATTAGTAATGTTGAGCCTCTTTTCATGCATCTGTTGACCATCTGTGTGTTGTCTTTGGAAAAATGTCTATTCCAGTCCTTCCCTATTTTTAATCAGATTGTTTTTATTTTATTTTGTTTTGTTTTGTTTGGTGTTGAGTTGTGTAAGTTCTCTATATATTTTAGATAGGATCCCCTTACCAGATAAATCATTTGCAAATATCTTCTACTGTTTAGTAGGTTGTCTTTTTGTTTTGATGATGGTTTCCTTTACTGTGCAAAAGATTTTCTTTTTGATGTAGTCCCAATAGTTTATTTTTGCCTTTGTTTCCCTTACCTGAAGAGACATACCTAAAACATTGCTAAGGGCAATGTCTAAGAGATTACTGCCTTTGTTTTCTTTGAGGAATTTTATGGTTTCAGATCTCATATTTAGGTCTTTAATCCATTTTGAGTTTATTTTTATGTGTGGTGTAGGAAAGCAGTCCAGTTTCATTTTTTTGCATCCAGTTTTCCCAGTAGTATGGTTTTCTTTTTTTTTTTTTTTAAAGATTTTATTTATTTATTTGAGAGAGAGAGAGTGGAAGAGAGAGAGCATGAGAGGGGGGAGGGTCAGAGGGAGAAGCAGACTCCCTGCTGAGCAGGGAGCCCGATGCGGGACTCGATCCCGGGACTCCAGGATCATGACCTGAGCCGAAGGCAGTCACTTAACCAACTGAGCCACCCAGGCACTCCTATGGTTTTCTTTTTAAGAATACTATTGGAAGAGGAGGGGGAGAGCCTAAGAAAATAAATATAAACATTTGTTTTATCCTATGTTCTATAATAGATATTGTGTTATTCATTACCGATATAAGAACACATGATACAGTCTTTGACCTGAAAGTACATGACTGGTAGGGGAAGTAGGTTTGTCAAAAATATAATCACAAGGCAGTGTGGTAAATGAAATAGTAGAGACAGCTACTGGATCCCAGAATAGAATGAAAGGAAGTGAGTAGTTTGGCTTGACTGAGTTTGGAAGATCTTCCAAAGGAAAAAGACCTTCAACCCTTTGATGCTTCAAGGATTGGTAGGAGTTTACTCTTCTCCTGTGGAAAAGATGACACTCCAGAAAGAAGGGCATGGAGGAATGACAGAGCAGGGCAAGTTCAAGGACCTGCCAGTAACTTGCTATGCCTGGCATTCTGCTCTAATGTGGGATAAATTGAGTGAGCTGAGTCTAGACAGGTAAGCAGGTGGCACATATGGAAAAGGTCACTTTCCCAGAATAAGACTTTCCTTTGGGAAAAGGTTTTAAGCAGGTAAGTGGCATCCATTTATATAACAAATACTTATATTGCACTGTTCTAAAAGCTTTATAAATGTTCATTCATTTCATCTTCATAACAGTCAGGTGAAATAGATGTTTTTACTTCCATTTAACTTCTGGGGAATGTGAGGCATGAACAGGTTAAGTAACATTCCCAAGATGAGACAGCTAGTACGTGATGGAACGAAGATTCCACCCAGCCTCTGGAGTCCACATTCCTGACTACTCCACTGTGCTACCACTCAGGATTAGTTACATGTTTTAACCATCTGAGCCACCCAGGCGCCCCCTAGTTACATGTTTTAGAAAGATCACCCTGGCTACTGGGCAGGGAATGGACTGGGGAGGAGGCAGGGCTATAGGTAGGGAGACCAGTTGGGTATAGGTGCAAAGTCCAGGCAAGAAATGGTGTATTAGTGAGGTAAGAGGGAGGAAATGGATGGGTTCAAAGGGTGTGTTTGAAAGTAGACTTGATAGTAATTAATCTGTGCTGACTGTGGAGTATAAACAAGTTAAGGATCTCCGCTTTTGGGGTAGGTGGTAATTAAGTTAACAAGACAGGAAGTACTGGATTAAGAATGGGAGGAAAAGGGTAATTGTTCATATGCATTTTGAAGCAGCTGGAATATGCAGGTGGTCATGTACAGAAGGCAGATGGTGATATAGAGCTAGAATTCAAACGAAAGTTCTAAGTCTGAAATTGCGATTTAGAAGTCATCATTGGAAACTGTAGGTATATACATGATTGCCCAGGGAAATTATAAACAGATCCTTCCTGATTTGATCTGGTTTGGAGATGCAGATATTTAAGTTTGCCCTTTTGGCATGAAGTGAGAAGAGCAAAGGGTTGGGATAGAACTCTAGGGAGAGCCAGCCATCATGATCTCTTCAAGAATGATTGAATAAGCCAAATCCTATTAGTGTATTCTGCCAGCTATTAGTTGAAATAGACATTTGTAACTGCTCAAGTAGAGTTTGACAACTACAGAAATAATAATTTATAAAAAAAAAAGAGAAGGGATAGAACATGTCTACATGTTGAGTATTTCAGCACAGAGATATTCAAAATATTCAAAAACTATTCAAAAATCTGTTTGGATTCCCTTGGGAAGACACTTGATTATAACTGCTTTTAGCTTTGTTGGGAGAAAGTGTCACTGTAGGCTCTTGCAGTTGGGATTTATGGTAAAGAGTTTTCCAGAGGCTGGCTAGGAAACATTCTCAGAGGCACAGCTGCTTCCACAGAGTACTGGGAGGTTTCATTTACTATTTTACCCATTGTATAAGTAATCTAGATGTCCAAGAGATAATTTATGGCAGTGGAAGAACCAATTTCAGGAAAGGGCCATGCCTTTTATTTTCTCTTTGGGAAGATTTTATATTGACTTTCAGCCAAAAGAAAGGGATGAAGATTACATCATGGCAGGAGTCATTGAAGAGAAGGATCATACTTAGTGTTCACTAAGATGTTTTATAGAGAATTTACCTCCTTGTGCCACGTTATTTTGAAATGCCATTTAGTAAAAATGATGTTGCCAGAGACTTAATGAATGTATCTACCCTAAATAGTTTTAAAGCACTTAATACTGAAATTAAGAGTGATTAGAAAAAATGTGATATTTAGATATGTAGTTAACTGTATAAAGGATCAGCTTAGACCTAAAGGATTTTTTTAGGTGCATGTATTGGGGACCGGTTACATTAAATTTGGACTTTGCTCTTGTGGTGACTACTTAAGAGTAAAACTTCTGAGCATTTGAATATTTCAAGTCTAGTGAATTTGATTATAAACACTTTAGGGACAGACTGTCTCCATTATAATAAAAGTCATGTTAGCTGGCACTGTACCCACTGGAAAGTTATAGAAACCAGCATTTTCCAAGTATTGCTCTTTATTCTAAAAAATGGCTTCAAAAGTACAGTTAAAGGAAGCAGAGTAGAATTTCTATGAGAACAGTATCAAAAAGAAAAAAGAAAAAGAGATGCTAATAGTGACAAAAGAAGAGGACTGTGATGTCATTGGTTTTAGTTATCGAATACTATGGAACAAGCCACCCAAAACAGGAAATTAAAACAATGTTTTCTTTAAGATATGGTAAAATTCTTTTTTTTTTTTAAGATTTTATTTTTTTATTTGTTGGAGAGAGAGAGCAAGAGCACGCACAAGCAGGGGGAGCGGCAGAGGGAGAAGCAGGACTGCTTCTGAGCAAGTCTGCCTGATGCAGGACTTGATCCCAGGAGCCTGGAATCATGACCTGAACTGAAGGCAGACACTTAACCCACTGAGCCACCCAGGTGTCCCAAGGTTTGGTAAAATTCTCCAGGGAAACCATTTGGGTGGGCCTGGAGTATTTTTCCAGGAATTGGTATATTTCATTAAAGTCGTCAAATTTAGGGTTAAGCCTCTGCCTTTGGATCGGGTCATGATATCTGGGTCCTGGGATAGAGCCCTGCATGGAGCCTCACTTTGGGCTCCCTGCTCAATGGGGGAGCCTGCTCCTCCCTCTCCTCCCTACTTGTGCTCTCTCTCACTATCTCTCTCTCTCAAATAAATCAAAATAAAATTAAAAGAAAATCTTTAAAAGAGTTGTCAAATTTATGGTGAAAAGTTGTTCATAGTATACTCTAATTACTTTTTTGTCTGTAGAGTCTATGATGATATCCCCTGTTTTGTTCCTAATGTTGGTAATTTGTGTCTTCTCTCTTAGTTTGTCAGTCTTGCTTGAAGTTTGTCAATTTTACTGATATTTTTAAAGAACAGACACTTCATTTCATTGATTCTTCTCTGTTGTTTTCCTGTTTTCAATTTTTTTTTTTCTACTCTTCTATTTCCATCTTTTTGCTGGCTTTGGGTTTATTTTGCTCTTCATATTCTAGGTTCATGAAGTGAGAGCTTAAATTATTGATTTGAGCCTTCTTTTTGATTGTATGTGTTTAGTGCTTTAAATTCCTTTCTCAACATTACTATAGTGTTTTTACTCAGCTCAATGTACTTTTTAAATTTCCTTTGAGATTTCTTCTTTGACCCACTAACTATTTAGAAGCATGTGGTTTAGTATCCAAGTGTTTGGAAATTTTCCTGTTATCTTTCTGTTATTGATTTCTAGCTTTGATTCATTGTGGATAGAAAATACACAGAAATGATTTCAATTCTTTTAAATTTGTTGAGGCTTACTCTACTGCCCATAATATGGCCAGTTTTGGTATATGTTTTGTGGATGCTTGAAAGAAAATGTGTTTTCTACTGTTATTGGAGGTTGTTCTACAAATGTCAACTAAGTTCTGTTGGTTGGTACTACTATTAAATTCTTCTGTATCTTTGCTAATATTTTACCTAGTTGCTCTATCCATTTTTGATAGAGGGTTGATGAAAGTTTTCAACTATAAATGCAAATTTGTCTACTTCTGCTTTCAATTTTATCAGTTGTGTGACATTATACAGATCTGTATTTGGTGTAAGTACATTCATTTAGTATTGGTATATCTTCCTGGTGGGTTGACCCTTTTTACGTTTATGTAATGTCCCTTTTATTTTTTTAATTTTTAATTTTTATTATTTTTTAAAGATTTTTTTTATTCATTTGAGACACACAGAGAAAGAGAGAGCATGAGCAGGGGGAGAGGCAGGGGGAGAAGGAGAAGCAGGCTCCCCGCTGAGCCAGGAGCCCAATGTGGGGCTCAATCCCAGGACCCTGGGATCATGACCTGAGCCGAAGGCAGATGCTTAACCATCTGAGCCACCCAGGTGCCCTGTAATGTCCCTTTTAGTGTCTGATAATTTTCATTGCTCTAAAGTCAATAGTCTTATCTGATATTAATATAGTCACGCCTGCTTTCTTTTAATTAATGTCTATGCATTATCTTTGTTTATCCTTTTACTTTCAACGTGCCTATATTGTTATATTTGAAGTGAATTTCTTATAGACAGCATATAATAGGATCATGCTTTACATAGTCTGTCAATATCTGTCTTCTAATTGACATATTTAGATGATTCACATTTAATATAATTATTTGTATTTAAATATAATAAATATGAAATGGCTTATCCTAAGATGGCTCCAGGCTTCCTAATTGTTGTTGTTGTTGTTTCTTATAGTTCAAAAAAGAAAAAAAATTATTTTATTATTTTAATAATTTAATTTATTTGGCTCAGTTTTTAAAAAGTCTTTAGCACAGAGCTTAGCAGGTTGTAATAAAAGTTTTAACTTAGTGTATTTGGATTGTGGGCAAGTAAATGGAATAGCAATCTTTTCTCTTGTTCCCTATATTTGCAAATGTAAATAGAAAAGTTGGCCCCAACCCTCCAGTGATGATTTATGTACAGTCAGTCAACAACAATCTATATGCCCTGCTGTGGAAAGTTTAATTTATTCTCTGATGAGTTCCGGGATTGTACATTGCCTTAGACTCGCAAAAATACCAAAATGCAGTAATGAGGTAGATAGAGGATTTTAAACTCTAAGCTCCATTAAGGTAGAGTTGTATCTTTTTTGTTCACCACTTTATACTTAAAGTAGAGTATAGTATGTGCCATAGAAAACATTTGGTTAATATTTGTCAAATGAATGAATTGACAAATGAAATAGAGAACTGATTTATTAATCCTCAGCTCAAGAACAGTCCTCAGTTGTTAGAATATCCTTTCTTGAGTTTTATTTTATTTTTTAAATTTTATTTAAATTCCAGTATAGTTAACATACATGTTATATTAGTTTTAGGTATACAATATAGTGATCAACAATTTTATACATTATTCAGTGGTTATCATGATAAGTGAAATTTTATTTTATTTTTTATTTTTATTTTAAAGATTTTTAAAATTTATTTGACAGAGAGAGAGAGGGATAGCGAGAGCAGGGACACAAGCAGGGGGAGTGGAAGAGGGAGAAGCAGGCTTCCCGTGGAATAGGGAGCCTGATGTGGGGCTTGATCCTAGGACCCTGGGATCATGACCTGAGCCAAAGGCAGACACTTAACAACTGAGCCACCCAGGCACCCCAATAAGTGTACTTTTAATACCCTTCACCTACTTCACCATGTCTTCACCCATCTCCCCTCTGGTAACCACCAGTTTGTTCTCTATAGTTGAGTGTTTTTTGGTTTGTCTCATATTTTCTTTGTTCATTTGTTTTGTTTCTTAATTTCACATTTAAATGAAATCATAGGGTATAGTCTTTCTCTGACTGGCTTATTTCAGATCGCATTATACCCTCTAGATCCATCCATGTTGTTGCAAATAATAAGATTTCATTCTTTTTTATGACCCGAGTAATATTCCATTATATATATACACTATGCCTTCTTTATCCATTCATCTATTGATGACATTTGGGTTGCTTCCATAATTTGACTGTTGTATACAATGCTGCAATGAACATAAGGATGCATCTATCTTTTCAAACTAGTGTTTTCCTATTCTTTAGGTAAATATCCAGTAGTGGAATTACTGGATCATATGGTAATACTATTTTTGATATTTTGAGGAACCTCCATACTGTTTTCTACAATGGCTGCACCAGCTTGCATTCCTACCAACAGTGCATGGGGATTCCTTTTTCTCCATATCCTCACCAACACTTATTCTTGTATTTTTTTATTTTAGCCATTCTGACAGGTGTGATATACCTTTTATTGGGTATATCATTTGCAAATATCTTTTTCTGTTCAGTAGATTGTCTTTTAGTTTTGTTGATTGTTTCCCTAACTGTGCAGATGCTTTTTATTTTGATGTAGTCCCAATAAATTATTTGTCCCAATAAATTATTTGCCTTTATTTCCATTGCCTCAGGAGACATATCTAGAAAAATGTTGCTATAGCCGATATCAGAGAAATTACTGCCTATGCTTTCTTATGGGATGTTTATGGTTTCAGGTCTCACATTTAGGTCTTTAACCCATTTTGAGTTTATTTTTGTGAATGATATAAGAAAGTGGTATAGTTTCATTCTTTTGCATGTAGCTGTCCAGCTTTCCTCACACCATTTGTTAAAGAGATGTTTTTTTTCCCATTGCATATTCTTGCCTCCTTTATTGAAGATTCATTGACCATATAATTATGGGTTTATTTCTGGGCTTTCTATTCTGTTCTATTGATCTGTGTGTCTATTTTTATGTCAGACCATACTGTTTTGATTACTGTGCTTTTATAGGATATCTTGATATCAGGGATTGTGATGCCTCCAGTCTTTTTTAAATTTATTTTTATTTAAATTCAATTAATTAACATATAATGTATTACTGGTTTCAGAGGTAGAGGTCAGTGACTCATTAGTCTTATATAATACCCAGTGCTCATTTCATCATGTGCCTTCCTTAATGTCCATCACCGAGTTACCCCATTCCCCACCCCACTTCCCCTCCAGCAACCCTCAGTTTGTTTCCTATGATTAAGAGTCTCTTATGGTTTGTCTCCCTCTCTGATTTCATCTTGTTTTATTTTTTCCTCTCTTCCCCAATGTTCCTTTGTTTTGTTTCTTAAATTCTACATATGAGTGGGTGGGATGCCTCCAGTTTTGTTCTTCTTTTTCAAGATTGCTTTGGCTATTTGGAGTCTAGTGGTTCCATACAAATTTTAGGATTATTTGTTCTAGTTCTGTGAAAAGCACTGTTTTTGATAGGGATTGCATTAAAATCTATATATTGCTTTGGGTAGTATGGGCATTTTATTTTTCATTTTTTATTTTTTAAAGATTTTATTTATTTATTTGACAGAGAGACACAGCAAGAGAGGGAACACAAGTAGGGGGAGCAGAAGAGGGAGCAGCAGGCTTCCCGCTGAGCAGGGACCCCGATGCGGAGCTCAATCCCAGAACCCTGGGATCACGACCTGAGCTAAGGCAGACGCCCAACAACTGAGCCACCCAGGCTCCCCAGTATGGGCATTGTAAAAATATTTGTTCTTTCATTCCTTGAGCATGGACTATCTTTCCATTTGTTTGTGTTGTCTTCAATTTCTTTTGTCAGTGTTTTATTGTTTTCAGAGCATAGGTCTTTCACCTCCTTGGTTAAGTTTATTCCTAGGTATTGTATTATTTTTGGTGCAGTTGTAAATGGGACTGTTTTCTTATTTTTATTTCTGCTACTTCATTATTAGTTTATAGAAATAGAACAGATTTCTGTATATTGATTTTGTATCCTGCAACCTTACTGAATTCGTTGATCTGTTCTAGATTTTTAAAATTATTTTAAAAATTTATTTTATTTTATTTTAAAAAAGATTTTATTTATTTATTTGAGAGAGAGAGAGAGCATGCATGCGAGAGAGAGCATAAGCAGGGGGGAGGGGCAGAGGGAGAGGGAGAAGCAGCTCCCCACTGAGCAGGGAGCCCTGCATGGGACTTGATCCTAGGACCCTGGGATCATGACCTGAGCTAAAGGCAGATGCTTAACTGATTGAGCCACCCAGGCGCCCTGTTCTAGTAGTTTTTTGGTGGAGTCATAGTATACTGTCATCTACAAATGGTGAAAGTTTTATTTCTTCCTTACCAATTTGGATGCCTTTTATTTCTTTTTCTTATCTGTATTGTAATGGCTAGGACTTTCAAAACTGTGTTGAATAAAAGTGGTGAGGGTGGACATCCTTGTCTTGTTCCTAATCTTAGGGGAAAAGCTCTCAGTTTTTCACCATTGGGTATGATATATGGGCTTTATTATGTTGAGTTATGTTCCCTTTAAACCTACTTTGTTAATGGTTTTTATTGTGAAAGATGTTTTACTTTATCAACTGCTTTTTCTGCATCTGTTGAAATGATTGTATGGTTTTTATCCTTATTGATGTGATGTATCACACTGATTGAATTGCAAATTTTGAACCACATAGCATCCCAGAAATAAATCCCACTTGATTGTGGTGATTTTTTTTTTTTTTTAATGTATTGTTGGATTCAGTTTGCTAATATTTTGTTGAGGATTTTTGCGTCTATGTTCATCAGAGTTATTGGCCTATAGTTCTCTTGTTTGTAGAGTCCTTTATCTGGATTTGTATTAAGATAATGCTGGCCTCATACAATTAATTTGGGAGCTTTTCTTCCTCTTCTATTTTTGGTATACTTTGGGAACATTAGGTATGTACTCTTTTCTAACTGTTGGGTAGAATTCCCCTGCAAAGCTGTCTGGTCCTGGACTTTTATTTGTTGGGAGTTTTTGATGACTGATTCAGTTTCGTTGCTGGTAATCAATGTGTTCAAATTTTCTATTTCTTCCTGATTCAGTTTGGAAGTTGTATGTTTCTAGAAATTTAGCCATTTCTTCTAGGTTGTCCAGTTTGTTGGCATGTATCTTTTCATAATATTCTCTTATAATTCTTTGTATTTCTGTGGTGTTGGTTGTTAATTTCTCTTCTTTCATTTCTGATTGTGTTTGAGTTCTCTCTCTCTCTTTTTATGATGAGTCTGGCTAAAGGTTTATCAATTTTGTTGAAATTGTCAAAGACCTAGTTCCCGGTTTCATTGATCTGTTCTATTTTATTTTATTAATATTATTTAGTTTCCATTTCATTTATTTCTGCTCTAATCTTTATTATTTCTTTCCTTCTACTGGTTTTGAGTTTTGTTTGTTCTTCTTTTTCTAGCTCCTTTAGATATAGGGTAGGTTGTTTATTTGAGATTTTTCTTGCTTCTTCAGGTAGGCCTTTATTGCTATAAATTTTCCTCTTAAGACAGTTTTTGTTGCATCCCAAAGATTTTGGACTGTTGTGTTTTCATTTTCATTTGTCTCCATGTATTTTTTGATTTCCTCTTTCATTTCTTGGTTGACCCATTCATTCTTTAGTAGCATGTTATTTAACTTCCACGTATTTGTGTTTTTTCCAGATTTTTTCTTGTGGTTGATTTCTAGTTTCATAGTGTTGTGGTCAGAAAAGATGTATGCTATGACTTTGATTTTTTTTAAATTGTTGAGATTTATTTTGCAGCTTAACATATGATCTATTCTGGAGAATGTTCCATATGCACTTGAAAAGAATGTGTATTCTGCTGTTTTATGATGGAATATTCTGAATATATCTGTTATATCCATCTGGTCCAGTATGTCATTCAAAGCCATTGTTTCCCTCCTGCTACATTCTTCTTCTTCTTTTTTTCTTTCTTAACATATATTGCATTATTTGTTTCAGAGGTACAGATCTGAGATTCAACAGTCTTGCACAATTCACAGCGCTTACCAGAACACATACCCTCCCCAGTGTCCATCACCCAGTCACCCCATCCCTCCCACCCCACCCCCCACTCCAGCAACCCTCAGTTTGTTTCCTGAGATTAAGAATTCCTCATATCAGTGAGGTCATATGATACGTCTTTCTCTGTTTGACTTATTTCGCTCAGCATAATACCCTCCAGTTCCATCCACGTCGTTGCAAATGGCAAGATCTCATTCCTTTTGATGGGGAAATCGGAGGGGGAGAAGAACCATGAGAGACAATGGACTCTGAAAAACGAACTGAGGGTTCTAGAGGGGAGGGGGGTGGGAGGATGGGTTAGCCTGGTGATGGGTATTGAGGAGGGCACGTTCTGCATGGAGCACTGGGTGTTATGCACAAACAATGAATCATGGAACACTATATCTAAAACTAATGATGTAATGTATGGGGATTAACATAACAATAAAAAAATTATAAAAAAAAAACACAAAGCCATTGTTTCCTTGTTGATTTCCTATCTGAGTGATCTATCCATTGATATAATTGGGGTATTAAAGTCCCCTACTATTACTGTATTACTATCAATTACTTCCTTTATGTTTGCTAATAACTGCTTTATGTATTTGGATGCTCACTTATTGGGTGCATACATATTTACAATTGTTATATCTTCTTTTTGGATTATTCCTTTATGATTTTAGAGTGTCCTACTTTGTCTCTTGTTACAGTCTTTGTTTTATTTTTTTAAAGATTTAATTATTTATTTTGGAGAGAGAGAGAGCACAAGAGAGAGTGTGTGCGAGTGGGGAGAGGGGCAGAGGGAGAGACTCTCAAGCAGACTCCCCACTGAGTGTGGGGCCTGATGCGGGGCTTAATCCCACATGAGATCATGACCTGGGCTGAAATCATGTGTCAGACGCTTAACTGACCAAACCACCCAGGCACCCCTACAGTCTTTGTTTTAAAGTCTATTTTGTCCACTATAAGTATTGCTACCCCAGCTTTCTTTTCACTTCCATTTGCATGATAAATGTTTTTTCATCTCTTCACTTTCAATCTGGTTGTGTGTTTAGGTCTGAAATGCGTCTCTTGGAGCCAGCATATAGGTGGGTCTTGCCTTTTAGCCATTCTGTCACCCTCTGTCTTTTGAGTAGAGGATTTAGTCCATTTATATTCAAAGTAATTATTGATAGGTATGTACTTATTGCCATTTTGTTACTTGTTTTATGATTGTTTTTGTAGTTCCCTCCTTCTCTCAACGTTTGGTGGCTTTCTTTGGTGATATACTTGGATTCCTTTTTTCTTTATTTTTTTGCATATCTATTACTGGTTTTTGATTTGTTGTTACCATTCACTTTATATATAACATCTTATGCATATAGCTGTCTATATTAATTTGATGGTCACTTAAGTTTGAACACATGCTTACTCCTCTCCCTGTAGAGATATTAAGACATGTGAGTAAATATCTATATTTTAGGTGTATGGAGTCATACTTTACATTCCTTTATTTTGTGAATCCCTTGACCGATTTTTATAGATACTACTTAATTTTATTGCTTTTGTGCTTCCTACTTGCCTTACTCCTGTTTATGGTCCTTCCTTTCCACTCAAAGAATCCCCTTTAACATTTCTTATAGGGTTGGTTTAGCAGTCATGAATTCATTTAACTTATGTTTGTCTGGGAAACTCTATGTATCCTTTTATTCTAAATAATATCCCTCCTGGATAGAGTATTCCTGGTTGCAGGGTAATTGTTTGTTTGTTTAATTTTAGCACTTTAAATATGTCATGCCACTCTCTTCTGGCATGTAAAATTTCTTCTAAAAAGTCAGCTTATAGCCTTATGAGGTTTCCCTCATATGTAACAGTTTTCTTTTCTTTTACTGCTTTTAAACTGTCTTTATCACTACTTTTTGCCATTTTAATTACTATATGTCTTTGTGTGGAGTTCCTTGTGTTGATTTTGTTGGGGCTGTCTGTGCCTCCTGGATCTGGATTTCTGTTTCCTTCTCCAGATTTGAACACTTTTCAGCTATTATTTCCTTTTTTTTTTTTTTTTTAAGATTTTATTTATTTATTTGAGAGATAGAGTGAGTGAGAAAAAGAACACACGAGCAGGGGCAGAGGGAGAAGCAGGCTCCCTTGCTGAGCAAGGAGCCCAATGTAGGGCTGGATCCCAGGACCTTAGGATCATGACCTGAGCCGAAGGCAGACGCTTAACAGACTGAGCCACCCAGGTGCCTTTATTTTCATCTTTATTACTATTTTTTTTCTCTCTCCTTTTCAGGTTGTTTGCTTTCCACTACTCTGTCTTCCAGGTCAGTGATCTGTTCTTTTTTTTCCTCTAGCTTACTATTTATTTCACTTAGTAAATTTTTAATTTCAGTTACTGAGTTATTGTTGTTGTTGTTTTTAATCTCTGGTTCTTTTTCATGTTTTTTTTTTTTTTTTTTTTTGAGAATCTCACTGAGTTCTTCCACTCTCTTCTCATATCCAGTGAGTATCTTTATGACCATTACTTTAAGATCTCTATCAGACATATTATTTATCTACATTTTGTTTAGCTCTCCTGTGATTTTCCTGTTCTTTCATTTGGGACATATTCTTCTGTCTCCTCATTTTATCTAACTCTGTGTTTCTATGTGTTAGGAAACTCAGCTATGTCCCCTGTTCTTGAAAGTACTGGCCTTATGAAGAAAAGGTTCTGTAGAGCTTTGCAGTGTAATGTCCCATTTTACCAGACCCTGGTGCTTCAGAGGTGTCTTCTCTGTGTTTTGTGTGTGCCCTGCTGTTGTGGCTGAGACATTTTTGCCTTCAGTCATATGCAATGGCTCTCTTTGCCAGTTGTGGGCAGGATTTGGTCCTTGTGTTGCCACTGGGCCAGTATGGGGCCACCTTGGGCTTGAATTAAGTCATACCAGGCATTTGCCAGAGATGCAGTAGTTCTGAATTACAGGGTGCTTTCCCTGAGTTGTCCCCTGAGAAGCTTTCATCAGTGGGATGGGGCCTGCAGTCAGATCAGATGTCAGCCCCTACCTCACTGATAGAGCTGCAGTTGTGTTGGTATGTATGGTTATCTTCCCCTCTCCCCAGGGCAGGAGTCACTTTGGAGTGGTCGTAGCCCCTGTAGGGGCTGCTTGCACTCTGACTGGGTTGTAGCACTGCTTTGGATGGGCTCTGGCCAAAGGCATATTAGAGAGTTTGTCTGTAGGAGATCCCAGTAATGGATGCACAGTGCCAACAAAGTCCCTGCTGGTCTGCTTTGAGAGGGGACCTGTAGCCATCTGAGAAAACTCCTGCAGAGTACTGGCAGGGTTGGAGGGGTTACATCTGTAGTACTATATGGGGGTGGGGTGCACTGTTAACAAGCTGGTGGAGAGTGTTGATGTTGAGCTGGTTCCCACTCTCTGTGTTTCTATGCTGGGGAGTGTGGGAGGGAAATGGTGCCAGCCAGCTCTTTTGTTCTTGGAGGAGTCTCCTGAAGAATCTTGCCCCTCCAGCATGTACTCTGAGATTAGTAAATAAATCTCCTTCCCATATATCCCAGGCATTTTTCAAACTGATGCTTCTATGTTGTATCTCAGTAGGGCTATTTATTGTGCTGTCCTCTTTAAGGGATGGGACTCCACTCTCCCAGTTCTCCCAGAGCTGAGCCCACTGATTTTTAAAGTTCCATGTGTTAAGCCTCACTGACTTTTAGGCCTCTTTGGTTTTCAAAGCCAAATGTTATATGTATTTGTCTTCCCCATGTGGGTTCCCTGTGCCTGAGGTGGCTGGTGGGATTTGCTGCTCTCCTCTCTCTTCACTCCTGCATCCTTTCCTCTCATGGACAGTCTCTTGGGTCTCTTTGGCTCTAGACTGCATCTTTGTCCTTTCTACCCTCTTTGATGTGGTCTCTTCTCTACATTTAGCTGTGGAGAGTCTCCTCTCCCAGTGTTCAGGTCATTTTCTGGGTTATTTACACTGATATGGGGTGTTATCTAGTTGTATCCAAAGGACAAAGTGAGTTTAGGATCCTCCAATTCTGCCATCTTCCCAGGAAGTCTAGAATACCCCTTCTTTCATCTTCTCCTGTCCACACCAAATCCCTGTCCTCCAAGACATAAAGTCTAAGTCCTTCACATTTCCTGAATCCTCTTTCCAACAGAAGCAGTCTGTCCCTTTCTTTAAATTCTGTAGTCCTTTATAATGACACTGATCACGTTCTGCCTCTTTTTAGAGATATTCACTCACATGTCTTAATATCTCTACAGTTCTCTTTGTTTCCTGAAAGGGGCCTCTATATCTTCTCAATCTTGTCACCACAGCCCTTAATACAGTGTTTTGTACTCACCAGAGGCCCTTGTTGAATGTCTACTGCAGAAGACTGAGTACATGAGGTGGTTGTTGCTATTGTCTGGGAGTCCTTCCATGATGGTGGTGAAGGATTGGCAAGGTTGGAAGATGACCCTTCAGGTTTCACTGTAGAGAAACAGATGGGCAGAAAAAACATGTAGAACCAAAACTCATGCGTGGTGTCAAAATGACTTTGTTTTTAGAACTATATTATGACATAAATTTTGGAAAGTGACCATATTTTCGGAATAAAAAGTTTAACTTTGTCAGCAGTATTGATTTGCTATGTAATTCAGTAGTGAAACTAGGTAAATATATTCTAAAGGTAAATGAGTAAGAATTGAAATTAATAAAAAGAGTAGGCTAAGGATATAGCTCAAAACCAAGATGTTGATTTAAACATTCCCCATCTCAAAAACTATCCAGATAAAAGAACTACTTAGACTTTCTAACAGTAATTTTTGTTTGTTTAATCTTTTTATTTTTAATTTTTTGAAGTATCAGTTTACTGAATATTATTTTTTGAAGGTGGTTCTCATGGAGACTTTAAAGACAGAAGAAAAAAAAAGATACTGCTTTCAGAAGAAAATACTCTATTGAGAAAGCTTTACCATAGGAAAGAGCTTTTATAAGGGCCAAAGACCAACAGAAATTTACTTATTACATTCTAGCAGCCTAGGACCAGGGTCCTTATATTTTTTGAGCTCTTAAATTAGAAATAAAGAAGGGAAACTGGAAATGACTCTAGAAGGATGTGTAGAAATTAGCCAGGTGAAAAAATAGACTTTCAAGTAGAAGAAATTGGGGGAGTGAAGCCACATAGTGGATTCAGAGTATGATGTATAGAGGGAGCTTAGGATGAAGTAAAAGGCAAGGAAATAGTAAGAAGACTAGACATAATCAGAGCCTTAGATATTATGCTTAAAGAGCTTGGAATTTATTCTTTATATGGGATAAACTGCTAAAGGTATTTCCCATTAATCCATTCACAACTGTTTGTCATACGAGGCACTATTTTAAGCATTGGGGTGATGGCATTGGGCAAGACACAGTGTCTTTCCTCAAGGGATTTATAGTTGAGGGGTGCAGAGAAATGGATATGCAATTGAAATATAATAAATGCTTTATCTTTGTCTGCAGTAGGGAGGCTTGGCACCTTTTAAGGAGTTAAGAATATTTTAGATTGCTTACTCTTGGTGCTGTTTGGAGATGGCTTTAGGCTGACAAAATGTGAGATTCTTACCTTATTTAGGTAAAGTACCCACTGCTATTAGCAAATACTTAGTTAATGCCCTAAATCCTAGGCCACTTCTTACTTACTGGAAGGGAGATTGGCTTATGTTTTTTAAAAAAATGCACTTGATAGGAATTATTCATTGAGGTACCAGAAAATCCATGCAACCTTTTTTCGTTTTATGTCGTGTTTGTTTGTCTGTTGTTTTAAGAGAGAAATAAGAAAGAAAGCTGCAGGTCATTTAAAGTAATTTGTGGAGAATAATTTCTCAAAAATGTGTCTAATTATGATCTGGAGTACATAGTCATTTTTATTTCTCTTTCCCCATAGCACTCTGTATAGCCCTTCATTAGTATTTGCTGTGTACAGTACTATATTTACTGTACTGTACAGTACTGTAATACATCTTCTGATTACATATCCCAGGATTGGAAGTTTGTGAGCACTCCAGGACTCTAAACTGAGTCCTAAGCAGATCACTTGGAATATCAAAGAGATACTTTCCTCAAAGCATCATCCCAGGATCATTTGAGGGGCATGAAAAGATGCAGATTCTTGGAGCTCTGCTGCAGACTTACCTAATCAGATTTTTATTAGGAGGGTTTGGGAATTTGCATTTTAAATATAATTCTCAGAAGATTCTTAGGCATACTGAAGTCTGAGAATCATTTAATAGAGATAATAAAATGTTGATTGTTGAGCTGATATTCAAACACTTACTCTCGAGGGAAGAAGTTATCTTATAATAAATTTGGGTTTAACTAAAATTATGTTTGACCTTAAAAATCTCCACTATCTATTTTTGTTCTTTTTCATATTTTTGGAACTGGTATCCTCAATGTCATAAACACATGCAGGAAGAAGATAAATGTTAATATACAGAAATTTTTCTAAAAAAAATATCTGTGACATTCTTACCACTCTTATCAGTACATATTGGGGGAAAAATCACATTAACCCCAGTTAGGCAATTGAAAATCATCTCTATGGCAGCTTCTAAACTTAAAATATAAAGAAAGGGCTGATGATCAGGTATTGAGAGACCACCATGTGGCACATACCTTATATTTATGAATTTGTTTTTCACATCAGCCATGTAAAGTAGACAATTTTATTTCCATCTTATAGACAAGAAATTGACACATTGAGAGGTCAAGTAATTTCCCAGAGAATATCTTTGTTGTTGTTGTTTTTACTTCATTGTACTAAATAAGTTGTAATTTTTCCATTTTGCTTTTTTTTTCCTTTGCCTGTTTAAAAAGTATCACCAATGACAAAAATAGAAGCTAACAAATATTTTTGCCTCTGTAGGATTTGATATTAAAGAGTTAATTTTATGCTAGCCTTTTCTGATATAAATCTGCAGTATCCTAATTTTGTAGTACTTTCTCATCTTTGGCAATAGAAGACAATAGTTGGGAAATAAAAGGTTTCAGCTGACACTCTCAGTTTTTATGTTTAAATCCGGATTATAGTCAGTAGATTTACTTCTAGCATCTGTCCGTATTGGTCCTAATGGTTCTGTAAGATAGGAAACTGATTGGAGAAGGTCACAATCATTCTATACTTGGGACCTAGCACAGCAATTGAATAGCAGCCAGTGATTATGTATTTTTCTCTTAGCTGAGAGAGCAAGGTCAGGGTTAGCATTAGGCTATAACACTTTGTTATGCTTGATGAGGCATGTTTGTGTTCAAAGGGGCTTTTAGGAAGACAGCAAAGGCAAGAATATTCCCTTCATAAACATATTCCCAGAAGTTTTAGATCTTTATGTAACAACATTTTTAATATATTGCAAAAAGAAGTATAATAATCTGATGGAAAGACCCCTGGGATTTACTCCATTCTCTAATACGCATTGTGAGAGGAATATGGGAAGAGTTTTCTCTGAATCTCTTTCCTAAACTGTAAAATATGGGCAGTGGATTGGATAATTTCTAAAGTCTCTTTCGTGAAGCTCTATATAATGATGGTTTGTATATGTCTGTAACAATGTGAAAATTTATTACTTTTCTCTTAATGCCAGTTCAACTCAATGTAACTCAGTAAACTGACATTAATGGATGACTTGGCACAAGAAATGTCCTGTCAAGGAGTCAACATACAAGCTGAATTGGGAGGACTGTATTCCAACTTGACTCAAGTCAGGGTTTTACCCTAATTTCACATCTGTCTTATCTATAGCAGCTTCCTATTGTATTTAACACAGTAATGTGAATAATCAAGCCATTTTTGTGATGCCCACTAATTGGGTTGACCATATATCCAGGTTTGACAGGGACAGACCTTATTAACTCTATTACAGATCCATTAAAACCCATTAATTATTGTAGTGACCCCTTCCCACTTCCAAATTATCCTGGTTTGAGTGATAAATTATGTGGTCACCCTTTTCCTCACAACATCTTTCTAAAGTCTGTATTGGTCTCCTAATCCCACAGATCAGGAATTTGTAGCTGGCTTTGAGAGATTAAGCAATTTGCTTAAACTAGCAAGTAGTAGAGTCAGGATGAAAATTCAGTTGTCTGATGCCAAAACCAGTGTTCTTAACCACTGTCCTTCAAGGATTACTTTTCCTACCAAATTCTAGGGCAAATTACTTAAAACATAATGCAGAAAGGGGTATTACATCCCTTATTTTTATTTCTTTAGGTGTAAATAACCTTCACTCCTGGGACATTTGTCCTTATGTTAAATCCATCTTGTTGCAAGTTCAAGTGATTCCTTCGGCTCCGTCCCAGAAGAGCTGTAAACCAGCTGGACATGAGGATTTTGTCTTTGTTCAAGGTGTATTTATCCCTTAAGCCTCAATAAATGGAAAACTTTGGCTGCAAAGAATAAAGGATAGAGGTCACACAGAATGATATGCCTCTTTGGGTCTCATATCTACTGTAGGACCATATGGGATCTTGGGCAATGTTGAGGCTTGTAGTGTTAGGCTAAGGTGATATTCTGAAGGCAAACGATAGAGTAAACCATTCCTTGAGCAGTCATTGTCCTTAGAAGAAAAGAATAATCTTTTCTAGAGAATAGGGATTCTGAAGACCTTGGACACATGGCCTGTAGAAGCACGGTCATTGCCCTTAAGTCATGCAGATTTGAACCAAAGCAGGACCTTCATAAGGTAGTTAAGAAGTAAATTAGTTAATGGTGGTTAAGATGATGATGATGATGTTACTTGTTAGGACATATTATTATTTTGATTTTATGAAAAAGGAAATAAGTTGTATGAATTTATGACTTACTTGCCCAATGTCACACAAAAATAAATAAGCTATATCTAGAAGTCAGGACTCTAAGTCATTCTCCCATTCATTCTCTCTTCCCTCATCAATCCACCTTCCCACTCATCAATTTGTTTATATCATCAGTTATTATCAAACACTTACTGACTATCAACTTTGTGCTAAGCTTGTGCGAAGCTTGTGCTAGGCTAGTGGTTCTAAATTCTGATACCTACTTAACATCTTGGGATCTTTCAAAAATACTGATTTCTACCTGGCTGCCAACCTAGACATTCTGATTTAATTGGTGGACTGTAACCTGGGCATCAGGATTGTTAAAAGCTTCCCAGGTAATTCTAATGTGTAACCAAATTAGGAATCCACTGTGCAAGGCACTTGGTTAGGAGCTAGGAATAAAAGATGACCTAGGCAAACTGATACCTTAAAAAAAAAATGTGATGAAATAAGGGATTCAAAGCATATCCTTCTTATTCCACATTTACAGGGAAGCCATTAAAGCACAGGGACCAATGATGTTCATAATATTCAGGGCATATATAATAAAAATTATGAAATTTTAGAATCTCTTAGAATGTTGTTTTTGTTTTTGTTTTGATAGGTTTGGCGAAGAACATAGCAAAATGAAAATCAGAATGCTGAAGTGCCTTGTATTTATGTGAAGTGCAAAATGTGAAATATGTTACTTCTATGTTTAAAACATTAAGTAAAATAGATATGAATAGAGCAATTTGTTACTGAATTAACACCTCACAACAGCTGCTCTCAAGGGGTAATTTAGGCTTCTTTTTATATTGTACTTCAGACTTTGATGTGATGAGAGGATTTTGAAATGCATTTTGAGAATTCTTTTCCTCATGTTCACGTGGTTAAATGATCAGAGATTACATTTTATTTCTATGTGGAAAGCCTCTATTAATTTGATGCAAAGCAGGCACTCTTGAATCCTGAGGGAAATGAGAAATTGATGGCTTTCCTTCTAAGAGCATGATGGGTAGTCAGGAGCTAGGCTGTGCATGCTCCAGGGGCTTCCCCAAAAGTCAAGGCACATTAGCAATGAATCTCCAGCTTCTGTCCAGCTCAACCCTGAGGAATCTTTAGACTCTGGCCTATTTCTGGAATAGCAGTTATGGCATCACCCAGGAGTATCATAGGACAAGCAAAATAAAGATTCTCCTTTTTGGACTTGGCTAAAGCTTAAAAAGTTTGCTCTAAAAATGGATGCGTTACAAATTGGGGGCAGTTGCTCTGTGGCAGGGACTGGAAGCAATGACTCAGAGTCAGAACAGATACATAGATTATAATCTACTTGCTAACACTTTAGTTATTGAGTTTGCTTGTGGAATCATAGGATTGAGAGGGATATGGAAAGATCTTAGGGTTTTCTGGTTTCCTGCCAAATTGCCTTGAAGCCATCTAGGAATGATAGATTTCCCTACCCCAAATCTCTCCTTGCTCTTGTATCCCCTGGAAGCAGTGTCACAGCAGAATCCAGAGCTTCTTGTTAACTAGCCAGCAGCTGCCATATGCAATTGGGTGTGAACAGATACATGCTGTGACCCTAAAGGGACACATACCAGCCAAGAAAGTACACATGATTGAGCTTCAAATAGAAGAAGCATAGGAAGAGGCAACTTTTCTTTTGTCCACCATTGTTTCCTTTCTTTCTCATTCATCATTTCCTACCAATTTTTTTTTTATTTTATTTTTTTTTCCTACCAATTTTTAAAAGAGCCTAAATTTCTTGTAGTGATGGGTTGTAGGAAGAATAACTACTCTGTGCCTGTCATTTTATATATGCCATCTTATTTAACTCAAATAACCTGTCAGAAGCTGTCATCATCATCCTCTTAGCGAGTCTGGGTAAGATGTTTCCCTGCTGCATTCCCATACTATATGTCTAAATCTATTTTGACACAACATTTTAATTGTCTATTTGTCTCAATAGACAGTGTGCTTCTTGAGGGTAGAGGCAGCGTTTCTCTTTGAACTATGGCTGTTTAGCATAATGATTTCAAATAATAGGTGTTTAGATAATTATAAATTTATTTTAAATTAGTGACTGATATGCACAAAGAAAGTTTTAATGGAATGAATAAAGAAAACTAAAGTCCACAAAGGTTCAAAAGTAGTTTGCACAATATTACACATAGTCACAAATTGATCAACCTGGGATTCAGACCCCAAAGCTCCAACTTCAGGGAAGGACTTTTCCTGCTATCATAGGTCTTTTTAGATGAAGATATGAAATCCAAAACAGGTGTCACCATACATCTTCACAACTTGCTCTTGATTGAGCTTTCTGGGTATTTTCTTCTAACTTCGATGAAATGAAAGTTATGCTTCAAATGGAAGTTATGAGTTACATTTGTTTATTACAGAAATATAACCTTATTTTATTTATTTTTTAAATTTATGTTAGAGGGAGGGAGAGTGAGAGAGAGAGAGAAAGAGAGAGAAAGCATGAGCAGGAGGACGGGCAGAGGGAGAGGGAAAGAGAGAGAGAGAGAAACAGACTCTCTGCTGAGTGTGGAGCCCAACATGGGGCTTGATCTCAGGACCCTGAGATTTTGACCTGAGCCAAAATCAAGAGTCAGCCACTTAACCAACTGAGCCACACAGGTGGCCCCAGAAATAGAACTTTAAATGGCTCCTAGGATAAGCTTATGAAAGAACAGTCAGATTTCTCTCAATGTTTTGGTTTATGTTTAAGGGATAAGGCATTCTCACTTTCTCAAGCCTAAGGGAGAAAATTTCTAAAAATTACAAAATGCTATGGCTAAGTTTTTATTTTAAAAAAATTATAATAAGTGACTTCTTCTAACCTTACATGGAGTGTCAGTGTACTATCATTTTGTTACTTTAAGGCTCATATAATTTATGGTGATACCAAAGCCAAGGTGAAAGGTCAATGCTATGGTCAAAAAGATCAAGAAATCAGTGTTTTTTCACAGTCCACTTATAATACTAAGATGAACTGGCTAGGACATTTTGAAATTCAACTTCTTGATTCTACTTCTGACATTTTGGCAAATTTATGCAGAGAATTGGAGCATATATGTTCAGTCACAGAAGCAACAAAATGTGGTACCATTAAGTGCAAGATAATTTCAGGTAGATACATATTTTGAGTGTTAATTATCTAGATAATATCTTCAAGTGTCTACAGTATTTCTCCTGTGTAGACAGAGATTCTCAACTGCTCTCTGAAGACTTCTTTTTATACAGTGGAATCAAAGTTACGATTTTTTTTTCTAAGAGTCATATATATCAAACCTAGGGAAAAAGTCAGTATGGGAAAAGAGAAAGCTAGAAATAATCTTCAATACTGAACATGCTGAATTAAGGAATACAAAATTATAAGAGACAAGGTTAGTAAGATACATGATTTTTCAGTTGTTGTATTCCTGTTATTTCATGAGAATGAAAGGAACTAGGAAATGAGAAAAATTGAAACTGCTCCAGCTAAAATGATGTGGGTAATTAGAGCAATCTACATTTGGCTGAAATACAATCAAAGTGACAGGGCTGTTGAAATTCCGTCTCCAAAACATTAAAATACAGTTAGAGTATTCTCTACAGAAATTAGGGGCAGGCACGATGTGGTGGGGTATAAGTAGATGGTGGCAGAAACTCAAGAATACATGGAAGGTACAGTGCATGTAGAGAGAGAGAGAGAAAAGCAGTTGGTACTAAAAATCCTGAGGCTTCATACATGCACAGTCAGCTAGGTGGTCTGGCAATATCCTAACCACCTACCTGCCCCATCCTGCTGCCTCTCGTGCTGGTCATTTTAATCAGATTTCTTCCACTTAAGAATATTAAGGGATGGAGTGTTCATACAACAAATACGTATTTATTGCCTACAACGTGGACATTAGGCAAGGTGCTCAGAATGCTCAGTGATCAAAAACAGAAATACACCATCTTGCTCCAGATTCTTGTTCTTAGCTATCATGTGATCCTGTCTTAGATGAGGTTTGTCTACAAGACAAAACAAAACAGAGGGCAAAGAAGTTTAGGGTATTAGCAAGGATGTTATTGAAATGATAGGTCTTGGAATTTAAGCTGCATAAGTTGGCAATTGAAAAAAAGGGGGAAGCTGTGGATTGGAATAAAATTGGGGGCTCAAAGGGATGAGTAGCTCACTGAGTTTGCAGATTGGTCACACTGGGAAAGTTGAATGAGAAAACTAACCAAAACTTTGAGCTGAGAATGATTGTGTAGTTAAAGGAAGTATGGGTGATGACAATGTCGTATGGTCCAGGGAATGAATGGTAGAAGTAAAATAGAAGAAAAGATCATCAGAGTTGAGCAGGTCATGGAATGAGAGGCAGCATCGTTGGCTGGGTTATTAATGGGACTGGTAAAGTTACATTGCATAGCATGCTTGTGTGCATGTGTGTATGTGTGTGTGTGTAAGATATGGACACCCTTCACCTCTGTAAAGTAGTTTAGGAGCTGCTGGGTACTACCTATAAGGCTCAAAACAATCTGCCTTCACAGGAGTATTTTATCACTAAAATAAGTGTCAAAGTATATATACTATTAGTACCTGTATATTAATTATGATAATACTTACTCTGAAATTCTAATATATGCAAGGTGGGAATTTACAGAAATGGGCATGTTCTCAAAGTTGTGTTTTTAAAGGGAGAAGTTCCTTTCTTAGTTAATACTTTGTTTATTAAACTTTAATTATAATTTAAAAAATCCTCACAACACTGGGAATGTACTAAATGTAGTTAGTTGTAAATTTTGTTATGTGTATTGTACCACAATTAAAAAGAATCCTTCCCACTCCAAGCAAATCATTTTATTTTACAGCCCAGTGATTCTGACGAGCTTGATATAAATACCAATTCCTTTCTGTGGTTATTGTTCAACATTCAATTATAGCATATTAAATGAGTAATGGAAAAAGAAGAATTTGGCCTTATTTTAAATTTAGTTCAAGTCAGCCCACATTTATTGAACTTCCTAGTAGATGCCAGAAACTGTGCTAAGGCCTGTGTGGAAGGCAGCAGCAAACATCCAATAGTCCCTGGAGCTCATAGTCTAGTGGGAAAGAAAGAAGTGTCAGTAAACAGATCTCATAGGAAAGAAACTATGGTCAAAGATTACAACACAGGCTCAGTTTGTTTTGGTGGGTGGAGAAGGAGGAGACTGTGGGTGATCTTGTTCCTTATTTTCAGAGCATTTACAAAGCAGTAGTTGGACAGTGCTAAGTTAGGTTTCCCAAATAAATTAGTTGGAACATGCAGATTTACAGAGCTGCTGCTTAAAGAGAGCTGATGTGCTCTGTGGAATTTTTGCACAAGGTTTGTCATTCAGTCCCCTTTCACCACCCTAGCAATAACAATGTTTAATGGATTGGGGTTAAATTTCTAGAATCAGAACCACCTTGAACTTGGACAGCTCTTAGAGACACATTGCAATGTCCTTTCTCCCCAAAAGTTCACTCTAAATTTCAAATGCACTCAGCCTCAGGGTTCCACATGACTGCCTAATTTAGAGAATTTTTTTTTGTCTCCTTATTTCCTTTGCTGCCAAGATCAGAGTGAAATGAATGCCTATGTTCACTGTTCTCACCTGGTCTTGAAGCCTTTGTGCTGCCTTACTTTCAGAGACTGAGTTCATAATCGGGGAAATCAGAATGCATCTAATTCAGATGCCTCAACTTACTGATGAGGTAACAGAGCTCTTGACTTGCTCAAACTTGTCCAGTCTTTTGATGACTAATAAGACTGGCTTTTTGATCCCCATCACAGGCTCCTCCTGCTGCCCCTGCCTTGTGTCTTCTTTCTTACCCTGTTGGTGTTTACGCTGGTGACCATCTTCATTTCACTTGCTTATACCTCGTAGCTTCCCCACAGTTTTGTAAGGCTGAGGGTACACCTTTGGATTTCAGGGCTCAAAGAAAGGCTTTCCAACCTAGTGTGATAAATTATCATATGCAGTGTTACTTGGGAGAGATTTCATGGCAATGCTTTGTGGGTTAAGTCTTACAACAGAAAACAGACTAAGCTGCAGTATTAATGTAGAAACTCAGTATGGTGTACATGATCCATGTTGATCAGAATAAATCTTACAGCCAAGATTTTCATGAACTATTTACATTTTCTATAGACTTTATTGCAACATCTGAACTGGGTCTCACTGTATAAAATTAAATTGAAGAAGCCCATCTTTACAGATCACATTTTAGAAGAGAGAGAATTATGACATTTTAATAAATGTAGTGAAGTGGCTAGAAGGCAGATTTAAAACTCCCTGGATAAGCATTATCTACCTCCACCAATCACCTTTTTTATTTTTTTACATCTTATACTTACCAAGAATATTGAGATAACTCCCTTACCCTGGCTAACTGCAGGTACTAAGGAGATGAACTATCCCTAAGTAGTTGTACCATTTTCACCCATTTCATAAAGTTATTAAAGGGCTATTTGCATTTGAGCAGAATTAGATCTGGGTTGAGATCCCCACTCTGCCATTTGCATCTTAGGCAGATAAATAACCTAAGTCTTAGTTTCTTTATCTTTGTAATGGGGTAAAAACTACCTTAGAGGGTGGTTGTGAGAACTGTGTAAGATCCTATGTACACCACCATGCGTGGAGCCTACCACATTATATCTCTTCCCTCTAAATGGTGGCTTGGGTTTTACAGGATTGCAAGAATGGCACCAGAGCGTCCATATTCTTTCGTGTTCAAAGTTTGACTAACCTTCTTAGTCCACTAGTGTACCACTTAAGAAAAGCTTTTCTACATAAGAGGCCCAAGAGCTATACATTGGATGTAAAAATAAACTGTGACAAAAATACAACTCTTATTTGAAATAACCACGAGCATGTATCTGTTCAGTGTGGAGTAAGGATGTGGTTTGGAAATGACTCCAATTGCTAGCTCAGTAGTAATTAGCCACCTGTACAATTTAGATCCCAGAGTAGATTATTTTTGGATGGTGGCACATAATTTGTCCAGTTTTATCATTTTATTTTTTTTTTTAAGATTTTATTTATTTATTTGACAGAGAGAGACACAGCGAGAGAGGGAACCCAAGCAGGGGGAGTGGGAGAGGGAGAAGCGGGCCTCCCGCGGAGCAGGGAGCCCAATGCGGGGCTCGATCCCGGGACTCCGGGATCATGACCTGAGCTGAAGGCAGACGCTTAACGACTGAACCACCCAGGCGCCCCCAGTTTTATCATTTTAATAGTCAATCCTTTCATGTCCATTTTAACTAACCTAATGGCAAATCAAGTTTGTCCAAATTCCATGTGATAGGTACTCTCACCCTTGGTGCAGCCAACTACTCACCCTCTTCCCAACTTTGCATAGACAATTTTTCTTCCCCACACATCTCCCGAGTTTTCATTTGTTTTCAGTGTAATGAAAACCTTACGACCACAATAAGGTTAGTTAACACTTCCATCTTCTCACACAATTACCATTTCCATGTATGTGTGTGTGTGTGCGTGTGTGTGTGTTGATAGCATTTAAGATCTAGTCTCTTAACAACTTTCAATATATAATACAGTACTGTTAATTATAGTCACCAGAACTTAATCATCTTATAGTTGGAAGTTTGTACCCTTTGACCAATATCTCCGCATTTTCCTGACCTCTAGGCCCCAGCAATCACCATTCTGTCTATTTCTGAGGTCAGCTTTTTTAGTTTCCACAGGTAAGTGATATTTCCTAGTTTTATATATTATATAACAGGCAAAGAAAACAATGCAGTTATTTTAAATTATCCTTAGTGATGGGTAAATTACAAAATTACAGAAAAATTTCAAAACTCTGTGTGTGTGTGTGTGTGTGTGTGTGTATCCTTTACCTAAACGTATAGAACAAAATTCACCATGTGAGTGACTGCCTACTTTCTGACTGCCCTCAGGTCTTCTGCCCTCCCCTTTTCTTTATCCCTGAGGTTTTGTTGCAGCCAACAGTCACTAAACGATTCCCCGGAGCTCTCTGGGGCACTCCACACAAAGGAGCCTGGCTCAGCGGAGGATACCTGTCCCTGCCAAATCCTGCCCACTCACCCAACACCTGGCCATGAATCCCCTGAGGCTTTGGTGCTATTCTTCCTCCCCCAGAGGAGTCTGCTCCAGCAGGCTGTGCCTCTGAATCATTTGTCCTCAGCGAATTGACCTGTTTGCGGAGAGTTGCTACAATTCTAGCTCTTTTGTCTGAGAAACAGGGCCCTAACTTCTTTATAATGAAGAATGAGTACATAAATGAACATGGGGATCCTTTTATCACTGGGGCCTCAGGGAAATAGCGCACAGTTGTTAAGAGCAAGTTTAGAAACTGCATTTGAATCCCGATTTTGATACTGTGTGACATATCTAAGCCTTCATTTCCCTAATAGTAAAACAGAGAAAAAAATGAGGTTACTGGAAGTATTAAATTGGTTAATGTAAGTGCCTCACACGAGAAACCATTTTTATAATTGGGTAATGTTACTGTTACAGCAAAACACGTGTCCTTGAAAACCTTGTAACTAGCATCCTGTTCACTGCAAACATATGAGATAATGCTCCTTATACAAATATGTAGCATAGCAGAATAAACTGTATTTCCAATGCTGCATCAGCAAGAGGAATCTGCAAATCAACCTCAAAGTGTCAAGCATTTGGGGGTAAGTAAGAAGGCACAGAAATTACAAACTCCCCTCCTACTCTTCATTTATTCCTCTTTCTTATTTTCAATGCCTTTACTTATTTCTTCACTTCTGTTTCTATTATCATACTTGAGGAGTAATCTCTGATTCCTGCTTGTATTTTGTCTAAATTCTGGTATCTAGCTAATATCTCACAATGCTAAGCATTTTGCTGGATTAAGGAATATTATTTTCCATAGCAACAATTTTAATAAGGATCAGACAAATAAATGTATGGATCATTATATGAGAAGTGAAACAGGAAGCACAGATTAAAAGCTACTAATTTGCTAATACTTTTTAGATATTGCTCTTTAAAAATACTTATGATATTTGAGCAAATATTTTGATATATTCACCATTTCATTATAAATACATGATTTATTTCAAATGTGTGATTTGATATTTTTAATTTTATTTTCCAGTGTATGTGTGTGTTTGAGTGTGAGTTGATTACACTCTGAGCCCATTGCAATTTTTTGTAGAGCATGTGTCTGATGGATTCTTTTAGCCCCAATGGAGACTGTAGCAGGCTTAGTGACCATTATCTGCCTCAAGAAGCAGACAAACCTATACGATGCTGACTGCTCCATTTCTGTTTTTCAGCATTCATCAGGTAACTGGCTGCAAAAAAAATACTGCATTATTAAAGAGAGGAGACGAATGGATTGGAGCAAGGTTTTTAGTGTCTTTTTTTTTTTTTTTCTCCAGACATAAAATGGAATCACAGAGGTGAGCTTTTGCTCTAATTAATTCTTCCTTTGGTTAGAATATCAGCCTTCTCTTCTCCACCGCCCTCATCAGAACCGCCTGAAGAGAATAACTAATAAGCGTTCATCTGCCATCTTTTGTAAATGACAAAATTCTGACTGTCTAGAAATCACAGGTAGCAAGTTATCACCATCTGCAAAAAAAGGTATCATAAAGCCTTTTGTATAGTTCTTTCTGACACCTGATTTTTCACATTGGCCTATGGAGATCAGAAGGCTGATGTTGCTGTCCTAATTCTAAATAGACAGAAGGTAGGTTGTGTTTTAATGACCTCACAGAAGGGTTCTAGCATTGCAGAGAATGCTTTTGAAACACAAATTAGATACGCCAGCAGGGGGCGAGCATTAGCCATGAGAAAGGCTCAGATTAACCTCAGTTTATAGAGGAAAACACTCCCCTACATGCACTTATGCGCGTGTAATTAATTATTTGGGGGATTTTAAAAATTAAAAAATTTAAATTTTATTCCCTCTGTTATATGAAGACCCTCAACTGCTGTCTTTATAGTTTACCAAAATTATACCCAGACTTTTGTTGTAAAAAATGCTTCCTCTTTGGGGGAAGGCAGCCTGGCATAACAAAATGCACCGAGTTTTGAGTTAAATCATACCTGTTTATGTTTGAACCTTTGGGAGCTGTGTGACCTGAAGCAAATTCTGTGACTTCTCTGAGCTTCAGTTTCCTCATTAGAGAAATGGGGATGATAAGGGTATTTACCTCTTGTGTTGTGGAGATACATATATGAAATAATACATGTAAAGGATTTAGTTCTATCAGCTATGTGGTACAATCCTGGTCTTCTATATTACTAGCAATGAGCACAGATTCTGGGAAAGAGTAGACACACCAAAATAGGAATAATACCCATTGAGAAGCCCTGCTAGGAGTAGATTCGGAAAGGCTTATTTTATGGAAAGGATGAGTCTGCAGAACTGAAGGATGGACCAAATGCTCAAGGAAGTCTGATGTATATTTCAGTTAGCAGAGGTGAATCTACACAAGAGTACTGAACCAATGACTGAAGTTCATGGTTCACAAACCTAAAATGACTAAGAAATTGTCAGGGGAATTGAGTGCTGCACATGGAAATGGAAATAAAACAGCCTGGGTGGTTTTATATCCAGAAACATAATTTACAGTTAAGCATTTGTGTTGGGACAGAGGGATTTTCTGTATCTATTTTAGCACCCGAGCCCTTTCTGGCAGGATTCGGGGAAGAACATATCTTTTGGAGTTTGGCAAATCACAAACAGCCCCATCTGTTGTGGAAGGAAATAGTCTTTACCCATTGCTCTTTTATAGTTTGGAGTCTTGACAGATGAAAGATGTGAGCTTGGGAACCAAAAATGGGTTACAGTTGCAGGAAATAAAATCAGAAAGGACCAACATGTTTATGGAGTCCAATGAGCACCGAGACGTCTCCCGGGAAAGACTGTATCTACCTCTTCATCCTGAACTATGTATTCAGGGGACCACTAAATCCAACAGCTTGATAAAAAGAGTTTGGAAACAAATTGACAGTTTTGCAGGGACGTTCATCTCCTCGCTGAAAAGAGAAATTGAAAAGGGTTGATCTGTCTCCCTAAATCCTGAACACTCTGTGGAAGTAGTATTTTAAGTCTAAGAATTATATTTAGTGCAAACACTATATTTTTACAGCTATTTTACAGAGCTATCCCAATGGTATCTATGAAAAGTAGATAAAAATGATCTTTCTTCGAATAATTACTGAGTACCATTCCATATTTTTCTATACTCTGAGACGTGTAATGCATCTCACTCAGGCAAAATAAATTCTGAAGTGATGCTTAGGTATTCTTCTGAGGTATTTAAATACACATCTAAATAAAACAGGTCTGAGGACTTACCTGAGCTAGAAATTACAGATGATATATATAGGAAATGTCATATTTTTCTAAAACTAATGTTTTAGAAATAGCATCTCATCTAGGGTCAGTACCTGGTGAAGATTTAACGAGCAACAAACAAATTTACCACCCTTTGGGTCCTCAGGGGCTCTGACAGCACAGCTTAAAGCCATGTTGTCAGCCACAGTCACACACGTGTGTTATGTGCTAAGGTGACTTCTGGATTTCCATACCTTCTATGAAGGTAGCACCTTGGAAAAAGATATCCCCCTCCAGTGGTGGAGGGGCATTTGTCATTTGCAAGTACTGTTGTCATAATATAAGTTGTCCTCAAGATTTTTTAAATAGTACTTCAGGATCCTACAAAGTCATGTTTTGTAGTGTTTAGAAATGGTCTGTGACATTTTTAAGGCGGAAATAGTTTTGATTATGTTCAGCCTCCAGACGCACATCTTTTAAGCAAGAAAATTTGATTGTGCAAAAACGGAATGCAAATGATCTTATATATTTTCTCTCTAATTATGCTAATAAACCCCAAGTAATTTTGATTTATAAAGGTATAGGGATTTTTGGCCCATTATACTCACACAGGCAAAATGGCCCCAAATAAACTTGTTCCTTTGCAATCTGATCATTAGGCATAAGATGGCTTAAACAATGATTTTATTTTTTATTTTATTTTATTTTTTAAGATTTTATTTATTTGAGAGAGAGAGACACAGCGAGAGAGGGAACACAAGCAGGGGGAGTGGGAGAGGGAGAAGCAGGCTTCCCGCGGAGCAGGGAGCCCGATGTGGGGCTCGATCCCAGGACCCTGGGATCATGACCCGAGCCGAAGGCAGACGCTTAACGACTGAGCCACCCAGGCGCCCCTAAACAATGTTTTATTATATAAAATTTTAAACATAATAAGTAGGCAGATCATAATGAACTCCCATGTGCCTATCAACTGGCTTCAGTGATTATTAACCTAAGACCAATCTTTCATCTATACCCCATCCATTCCTTCTCAGCCTAATTTGAAGCAAACTTCAGATATTATATCATTTCACCCTTAAATATTTCAGGATACATCTTTAAAATATTTAAAATCTTTTTAACATAGCCTTCCATACCATTGCCTTATAAATTAGAAATAATTCTCTAACATCATTGAATATCCATTTGAATGTTTAAATTCTCAATTATCTCAAAGGTTTTGTCTTTCGTCCTCTTTTTCCTCTTCTTCTCTCCTCCTTCTTCTCCCTATTAATTAGAATCCAACTAAAATCTAAATATTGAATTTATTTGTTGTCTTTTAAATGTGCTTTAATCTATATATAGGTTCTCCTTCTCTTTTTCTTCTCCCCCCCTTTTTTTTTCTTATGAAATTTATTGGTTAAAGAAACTGTTGAAGGGTTACTTGTTTTATAGAGTTCTCACATTCCAGATTTTGTTGATCAGATCCCTGTGGCATAGTTAACACATTCTATGATATATATTTTCTATAAATCAGTAGTTGAATCTACTGGCTTGATTAGGCTCGGGTTCAATCATCTTTGCTAGGATTATTTCATAAGTGGTTGCATACACCTTTCCGTAAGAAGACCCATGATATCAGATTGTCTCTCTTTTGTGATGTTAACAATTGATGCTCAATACTACCAATTTTTTATGTCATGTCTCCATTTTGATTGTTTAAATTTCTTTTTATAGTGTATTTATCAGGGTAAGATCACAAGAATAATATTCCTTGAGTTTTTGTATGTTTAAAGAACTTTGTACTTAAAAATATATAGTATTATATTAGTTTCAAGTGTATAATATAGTGATTCAACAGTTCTATACATTACCCAGTGCTCATTATAATAAATGTACCTTTAGTCCCCTTCACCTATTTCATCCATCCCCCCTACCCACCTCCCCTCTGGTAACCCCCAGTTTGTTTTCTGTATTTAAGAGTCTGTTTTTTTGCTTGTCTCTTTTCTTTGTTTGTTTCTTAAATTCCACATATGAGTGAAATCATATGGTATTTGTCTTTCTCTGAATTATTGCACTTATAGCATTATACCCTCTAGATCCATCCATGTTGATGCAAATGGCAAGATTGCATTCTTTTTTATGGTTCAGTAATATTCCATTATATATAGATATAGATATAGATAAATATATACACATATTCCATTATTCTTTTTATGGTTCAGTAATATTCCATTACACACACACACACCACCTCTTCTTTATCCATTCATCTATCAGTAGACACTTGGGTTGCTTCCATAATTTGGCTGTTGTAAATAATGCTGTAATAAACACAGGGATGCATATATCTTTTTGAAATAGTATTTTCATATTCTTTGGGTAAATACTCAGTAGTGGAATTACTGGACCGTATGATAATTATATTCTTAATTTTCTGAGGAACCTCCATCCTGTTTTCCACAGTGGCTGCATCAGCTTGCATTCCCACCAAAAATCACGAGAGTTCCTTTTTCTCCACATCCTCACCAACACTTGTTGTTTCTTGTGTTTTTGATTTTAGCCATTCTGACAGGTGTGAGGTGTTATCTCATTGTGGTTTTGATTTGCATTTCCTTGATGATTGGTGATATTGAGCATCTTTTCATGAGCCTGTTGACCATCTGTATGTCTTCTTTGGATAAATGTCTATTCATGACTTCTGTCCATTTTTAATTGGATTATTTGTTTTTGTGTATGTTGAGTTATATAAATTCTTTATATATTTTGGATATTAACCCTTATTTTCTCTCATTTGGTAGGTTGTCCTTTTTGTTGATTTTTTTTTTTTCGGTGCAAAAGCTTTTTATTTTGGCGTAGTCCCAATAGTTTAATTTTGCTTTTGTTTCCCTTGGCAAAGAAGACATATCTAGAAAAATGATTCTATGGCTAATGTCAAAAAGATTACTACCTATGTTTTCTTCCAGGAATTTTATGATTTCAGTCTCACATTTAGATCTTTAATCAATTTTGAGTTTATTTTCTATATGGTGTAAGAAAGTGGTTCTGCTTCATTCTTTTGCATGTAACTGTTCAATTTTCCCAACATCATTTGTTGAAGAGACTGTCTTTTTCCAGTTGTGTAGGCAAATTTCCAAGAATTTGCCTCCTTTATCATAGATTAACTGACTATCTAAGTGTGGGTGTATTTCTGGGCTCTCTATTCTATTCTGTTGATCTGTGTGTCTATTTTTGTGCCAGTACCCCACTGTTTTGATTACTACAGATTTGTGGTATATCTTGAAATCTGGGATCGTGATATCTCCAATTCTGTCTTTTTCAAGATAGCTTTGGCTATTCAGGGACTTAAGTGGTTCCATACAGATTTTAGGATTATTTGTTTTAGTTCTGTGAAAAATGCTTCTGATATTTGGATTGAGAGTGCATTAAATCTGCTTTGGGTAGTATGACATTTTAACAGTATTTTTTCTCCCAACTCATGAGCATGGAATATCTCTCCATTTGTTTATGTTGTCTTTAATTTCTTTTATCAAGAACTTTGTACTCGTTATCCTTCAAAGTCATTTTATCTGAATATCAAATTCATGGCTTTTATTTTCTTTCCTTAAGTATTTTAATTTTGTTAGTCCATTGTTTTCTGACAAATGTATCAAAAATTTTAAAAACAATCTTTTTTTTTTCTTATAAGTAACTTGGTATTTTTGTCTGGATTTGCAAATTATTTGCTAGAATATCTGCTGGTATTGATTTTTATGGATTAATTTTTCCAGGTATGCAATATGCCCTCTCAAAACAACATATTTCAATTTTTTGTTGTTTTAAATTTTAAGAAATTTTCCTTCATTTACATTTTTATTTTTTTCTTCAGTTCTCCTATTACATGTATATTAGATTTTCTTTGCCTAGCTTTTATAGTTTTAATTTTATCTTGCATTATTTTTACTATTTTATATATTTTTTACTTAGAAAAAGTAAAAATTATATTTCTCTTAAAGTAATATCAGTTGTGTTTATGCACTTGTTCTTTCATTTCTGAAATAACTTTGCTTTATTTCTAATTTTTTCTGACTTCTATAACCTTATTTATGGTTTTTCTAATTAGAATATGTTACTCTTTCATATCTTATATCATTATCTTAAATTTTTTTTAGCTCCTTTGAAATGTTAGCCTACTACTTTTTTATTTTTTAATTTTTATTTATTTATTTTTAGGTTACTTTTAAAAATCCGTGTTGTGGGTTTGTTTTTATGTCCTATTTTTACTTTCTGGAGGGATGTTATTCTGCTTCATATACACATTTTTTTATTTTGTTTTGTAACAACTTTGGGAGTTGTATTCCTTTTCTACTCATTTTTTCACAAAATTAGTTTCCAAGAACATAGATTTTTGCAATCACTGTGAGTTGAAGAATGCAGTTGCTGTTCTCAAATGACCAACTGCTTTCAAGTGAGTGCCTTTGTTCTTTTTTGTTTCTCCTGTTCTCAAGTCTTTTATATTTCTTGTTGCTTCCTTCTCTTTCCTCTCATACAAAAGCTGATACCAGGAGCATCTTATAGCTGTTTATATTTTGGGATGAATATATTTTGTCAATTGTTTCATTTGTTGGTTGTTTGTGGGATTTTGGTCTTGCTATCTAGTTACTGTTTTCAGTGCTATTCCCTTGAACTAGTCTTGAAGGACAACTCATCATGAAGATTAAGGTGGAGGTAGGAGGGAAAGAAGAAACAAATTATATTAAATTCTTTTACTTTAATGAAGTATTTGCCTTTCTTGAAGATAAATAACTATTTTTGGCACAAGCCAGTCTGTTGAAATTTGTTTTGTGGTTTCATGTAGATGTAATATATGGAAGAGTATCCATTGTGATGAGTTATTTAAAGACAATCTATCAGTAGATTAGTAAATTCTATAAAGTCTTTGTTCTTAAATAGGTAGTTTCATTTTTTTTTCCTGTGACCTCTATATCTCAAAATATTTTGCATATTTAACTTGGAGAAACTTCTGAGAACCAATAAACATACCTGGATTTTGATTTGTACATGCATTCTGTGCACAATGGGGAATGTCTCTGATGGTAAAATGGGATTGTTTTCATGCCTTTGGAAACTTGGCTTTGGATACTAAGAAGAAAAATATCCTTACACTCTGGACCAGAGAGGAATGTGACCAACTCACTACAAAGCAGAGGATTATTTAGAGAGGAGTTAAGAGACAGTATTATACCATATTATAAAAGCTCATTTCTTTTTTTTTTTTAATATTTTATTTATTTATTTGACAGAGAGATAGAGAGAACAAAGTAGGCAGAGTGGCAGGCAGAGGGAGAGGGAGAAGCAGGCTCTCTGCTGAGCAGGGACTCTATGCGGGACTCGATCCCAGGGCCCTGGGATCATGACCTGAGCCGAAGACAGCAATTTAACCATCTGAGCCACACAGGTGTCCCTAAAAGCTCATTTCTCTAGGAAGCCCCAGTGGGTTCTGATTATTCCTGTGTGAACTGGTTCCTCACCTAATTTTAAAATTTAGCTCATAGTTGCCTTTAGTGAATTAGGCAGGGGCCCTTGATATTGGAAGGCTTCTATCAATCTAAGAGTAAGATACTAGTAAGAACAGGAAACTTGGAAGATAACCAAGCACTTATCAGGATAAGGAAGAGCCTAAGGAAAACAGTATGAGGAAGCAGAGACACCCAGGATATTGAGTAACAAAGGAAAGAAGGTTTCAGTACAATCACTGAAACTCTGTGGGAGGAGCTTTTGGATTCAAAGCCTATCAACCAATAGTAGCTTGTGGAAGCCATTGACAGCAAGAAAAAGCACCAGAAAAAATGCTGGGCTAAGGAAAGATCTTAAGTCCCAAGGTCTCAGAAGGTCCCATATTTGAATTTCTCTGTAAGAAAAGAGGAGTCAGTGTTGTTTTTCTATATAATCTGGAATTTGAAGAAGATCTGAATTTCTTATCTCTTTGAGCTTTCTAGCAAGAGTCAAAAACTGGTGGCCAGTAAGCAAAGAGCCCATAGTTTTTTTGTTTGTTTGTTTTGTTTTTTTTTGCATTTTGTTTTTACATGAAGATTATTTTAAAAATCTCAAGAATTTATACAAAGTTCCAGATTTCTGTCCTATTTTGAAAACTAAGCAGATTTCATTGTTTGGTGCTCCTGTCATTAGGCAGCTATCCCTTTTATATAGGCCTCTGCTTTGTGGTCTTATAGTCCCTATGTCTTTGAATTTTATCAGTCAACTGACTCAAACCATTGACATGACCTTCTTGACTATTAGAAGTATTTGTGTTTGTAACCCGTGTCTTGCAGGAGAAAGAGAATAATTATATTCCTTGGATTGAGTTTGCCATCCAGAAACCCTAGAGTTGTAGAGATCTCACTCAGATCCACATATTATTATGGTAGAAGGTACAGCCAAGGGAAAGTGCCTGCAAGCTGATAAAGAAGAAGTGAAGAGTCAGAGCAGAATAACTGATCATTGGAAACAAGCCTAAAAGAGATGACAGCAGGGAGGGAAACCACCTGAGAAATCTAAGGCACCCCAGTGCAGCCCCTGTTCGTGCTTTTAAGGAGCTTGAGTTGGAGGCAGTTCCAGCATTCTGTTCTTTACTTTGAGCAAGACCTTGATAAACTATTTTCTGAATGTTAATACATAGTTTTACATAATAGCCCCTTCACATAGCAGTATTTTTAAAAATTGTAAAAACCCATAACATAAAATTTATTATCTTAATTGTTTTGAATTATATAGTTCAGTAGTGTTAAGTATATTCATAATGTTATACAACAGATATTTAGAACTTTATCTCACAAAACTGAAACTCTATATCCATTGAACAACTTCTCACTTCTCTTCCTCCAGCCCCCAGTAATCACTGTTCTAATATTTTACAATTTTTCAAAGTGATTTGACTACTTTAGGTATCTCATATAAGTGGCATCTTACAGTATTTGTCTTTTTATGACTGGCTTATTTCACTTAGCATAATGTCCATGAGGTTTATCCATGTTGTAGCATGTGTCAGGATTTCCTTACTTTTTAAGGTTGAATAATAGTCTATTGTATGTGTATACTACATTACCTTTATCTGTTTATCCATTGATGGGCTTTTGGGTTGCTTCTACCTCTTGGCTATTACAAATAATACTGCAGTGAACATGGGTGCACAAGTATATCATTGAGATCTTGTTTTCAGTACTTTTGGATTTATATCCAAACATTGGATTGCTGGGTTTATGGTAATTCTATTTTAAATTTTTTGAGGAAACTCTCTACTGGTTTTGAGGAAACTGCATAGTGTCTGCACCATTTTAAATTCCCACTAACGGTGCAGAAGAGTTACAATTTCTCCATATCCTTGTTAACATTTGTTATTTTATTTTATTTATTTGTTTTTTGGATAGTGGCCATCCTAATAAATGTGAGGTGATGTCTCATTGTGTTTTGCTTTATGTTTCTCTAGTGATTAGTGACATTGAGTGTATTTTTATATGTTTGCCATTTGTATATGTTTCATATATTTGCCATTTTTATATGTTGGCCATTTGTATATCTTTTTTTTTGTTTTATTATGTTATGTTAATCACCATACATTACATCATTAGTTTTTGATGTAGTGTTCCATGATTCATTGTTCGCGTATAACACCCAGTGCTCCATTCAGTACGTGCCCTCTTTAATACCCATCACCAGGCTAACCCATCCCCCCACACTCCTCCCCTCTAGAACCCTCAGTTTGTTTCTCAGAGTCCATAGTCTCTCATGGTTCAGAGAAAGACATGTATCATATGATCTCACTGATATGAGGAATTCTTAATCTCAGGAAACAAACTGAGAGTTGCTGGAGTGGTGGGGGGTGGGAGGGATGGGGTGGCTGGGTGATAGACATTGGGGAGGGTATGTGCTATGGTGAGCTCTGTGAATTGTGTAAGACTGTTGAATCACAGACCTGTACCTCTGAAACAAATAATACATTATATGTTAAAAAAAGAAGAAGACATTTGTATATCTTCTTGGAGAAATATCTATTCAAGTCCTTTGCCCATTTTTAAATTGAGTTATTTGTTTTTGGTTGCTGAGTTGTAGGAGTTCTTTATATATTCTGAATATTAACCCCTTATCAGATAAACACATATACCAATGGAATAGAATAGAGAGATTAGAAGTAAACTCACATATATGGTCAAATGATCTTTCACAACAGTGCCAAGACAACAAGAGAAACAACAGTCTCTTCAACAAATAGTGTTGGGAAAACTAGATATCCACATGTAAAAGAATGAAATTGGACTTTACCTTACACCATATACAAAAATTAATTAAAAGTGGATTAAAGGCCTTAAATATGAAACCTGAAATTATAAAACTCCTAGAAGAAAACATAGGGGAAAAAATTCAGGACATTGGATTTGGCAATGCTTTCTTGGATATGACATCTGAATCATAGGCAACAAAAGCAAAAAATAGACCACTGAAACTACATCAGACTTACAAATGTCTGCACATCAAAATAAACAAACAAAAGTGAAAATGCAACATACAGAATGGGAGACAATATTTGCAGGTAGCCACATTTTTAATATAGGATGATCTATTAGTGCAAAAAAAGTCTCTACTAGCTGCTGGAATTATAAATGTTGTTAAGAGGACAATGTTTTTAAGTGGAATACCTTTCTGGAATTCTTTAAAAATGCTTATTTTTCTTTCAAGGTATATACTTGGGAACTGGCAAAAAATTCATCTGCATGAAGAAAACTTTTATTATCTCCCTTTTAATTCTTATATGATGCTATCAGATACTGCTTTCTTCTACCCCTTCCAGAGGTATAGCATTTCCTCCTTCAAGCATCCATAAAAAATGAATAATGATAATGATAACTGATAACAATAAGCTGATACTCTGTCAAGCCCTTTATAGTTTTCATGTGTTTAAAACAAACACATGAATGGGTAGGTAGTCTTTATTTCACCTCATTTTATAGATGCCCCATAAATCAAAATTACCAACTGCACCTAAGTGCTATGATGTCAGAATCATCCTAAAAAGACTATGGGTTCATTGCTTTCACTTTCTCTCCCTCCAAGTGACATAGTTGATTGATTTACAACATAGCGTTGGTTACTTACAGAGTCTTTTCTCAATAGAATAGCCAAAGTAACCAAAAAGTTGCAGAAGAAGAAATTAAAAAAGGGCAAAGACATGGAAAGTGAAGGGCTCTAAAGACAAACCTCATGTAGTTCATGGTTGACCTAGAGCCAACGCTTCTGATTATAGTTACCAGAGGGTCTTTCTCCCTGGCTACAAACCAGAAAGCAGGGTTTTATTTTTGCTTTTTCCCTTCCAGGCTCTGAGAGTGTGTAGATGTGCTCTCTGGAGAAAAACAACTAGGAAACTGAGCAGAATATGAAATGCCATGAAAAAGAAGGATATGATGTCCAATCATATTAAATAAAATGCTCTAAGTGAATCTATTTTTGATACAAGAATTTTAGACCATTTCAAAGAAATAAGGTGTTGACTTGCTTCATGGTTTGTAAATACCCTAGACAGTTATTAATTTAGGTGGAAAAGATTGTTAGTGTGAATCATAAATCATTGCTTATAACCAGAAGCTGGGTAATTAAAATTGTTTTAATATCAAATATGGTTTTAAGACTGTTAGACAAAGGGCATATCTTCATGAATTTTGAACCTGTGCAGTTTCTGGTCAATAATGATTCTTACCCAGTCATCATGGAGCTTCAATTGAGGTCATTTTCATTGCTCTTGGAATCATCAGCACATATTGAATAACTCTTGAAATCCTGGCAAGTAATATTATGATTCATTATTATACTCCTTAATTTTCACAAGAGAGGAAAAGAAATCATTGCTGTTCTTGGAAGGAAGGGGAATCCAAAAATCATTTGTTTATCACTGTGTACATAAATATTTTATCTGAGACATTTCTTCTAATATTGGGCAATATAGTTCAATTTATATATGACTTTATTGTCAAGCATATAAAATGTCTAGTAAATAAACTACTAAATAAAACATTTAGCAAGCAAATACAAACCATTAAAATAATTTTTGCTTTTGTCAAACCAAGTTGAAATATGCATTTCAGAATCCAGAAAGAATAGAAAAGGAAAAATGGAGCATAATATTTGAACACATAGTACATACAAACACAGGAAACTGAGGCTCAGGGAGTTTACATAACTCGTATATGACCATACAGAGAGAAAGCAGCAGAGCTATGAATCAAAGATGGGGTCTTTGGCATTATTTGGTATTGATATATTTTTTAAAAATTCTTATTAAAAATAAGAATTTTCCTGAAAAGTTACCATGATGAATGGGAGTCAGGTTAGAAGTAGTAGAAAATAATGACAATGACATCTGGTAAGAAGTTTGGTAATATATTAATTATTACTAAATAATGATTATTGAATACCTACTACATGTCAGGTATATACTAAATTGTTTTACACAGACTTTGTCATTTGATTCACTCGCAAGAGGATAAATAAGAATTATTTTTATACCATTTTACAGATGAAGTAACTAAGGCTTAGAGCATTAAGAAACTTTACCAAAGATAGAAAGATAATTCATGCTAGGACAAAGCTTGGAAACTAGGCACCTGGTTTCCAGAGGCTAGGCTTTTCAGTGCTGTGCTGTATCATTAAATCATAGTTCCCTGAATGAACAAAAGTTGAAGGAATGAGGGAATGGAAATCATTTTACTTGATATTGTCCAACTGTTGTATCTTTCTAGCAGTTAGAATCCCCTTAAAAAAAAAAAAAAAACCTTCATCTGATGATTTGCTTGGGTACAGTGCTGACATGAATTTTACAGAAGCAAAGAAGAGAATAACAGAATGGGGCTTTATAGATGCTTCACACCAAACAGCATTCAACATTACATGATAGTTACCCAAAGTCTACCCAAGTAGACATATTCTAAAAGAGCATCTGCTTAAGTAATTCACTCTTTATTAGAATTTTTAAAAGATTACACGTCTGGCCATTGATTATGGTATTTAAATAAATACCTGTCAGCTTTGTGGTAGGACCAGTTTTGAAGTAGAAGTTGAATGTCTGATTTCTCGTCTAGTCTCCACCCCTTACCAGTTCTGTATAGTCAGGTAAGTCATGCAGCCTTTTGGAGTGTCTGTTTCATCATTTTAGTATGGGGCAATCACAAGACCATTATAGTATCTTGCAGGTTTTTAAAGGTAAGTATCAAATGAGAAAAGGTATCTAAAAATACTGTGTAAGAGGGTTAAACTTTAGACATTATTGTGTTACTGGCTTACCACCATTGGAATATGTAGTTAGGTGGATTGTTCTGGCACACATTTGTGAGACAGCTGGTGAGAACCAAGGGTGCCATTTGGACCAGAAAAGGAACAAAGCTAATTGGCTACACAGGGACTCAACCCATGTCCTTAGCCTCATTAGCTCTGTGCTCTACTAACTAAACACACTGTTACTCACTCAACCTACCTTTCATGAGTCTGGCTTTCGACTGGGGATTGGTGATATAAAGATGAATGAACCATGGTCTCTGTCCTCAAGGACACCACAGTCTAGCACAGAAAGGCTTAGGTAAATGAGTAAATTAATAGTTAAAGTACCTTATACTAAACTAATACTACCATAGAGATTTATAAAAGTGCTAAGATCACACAAAGAGAACTACCAGTACTGACTAGGGAAGTGTGACGTTATCCTCTTGTTCCTGAATTTGTTGAACCTAAAACTTTTACCTCTTTTTTTTTTTAAGTTTTATTTTAAGTCTGGTTAGTTAACATGTAGTGTTATATTAGTTTCAGTATACAATATACTGATTCAACAATTCCATACATCACCCAGTGCTCATCATGACAAGTGTGCTCCTTAATCCCCATCACCTATTTCACTCATCCCCCCACCCACCTCCCCTCTGGTAACCATTATTTTCTCTATAGTTAAGAGTCTGTTTCTTGGTTTGTCTTTCTCTTTTTTTCCCCTTGCTAGTTTATTTGTTTCTTAAATTCCACGAGTGAAATCAAATGGTATTTGTCTTTCTCTGACTTTTTTCGCTTAGCATTATACTCTCTAGCTCCATCCATATCATTGCAAATGGCAAGATTTCATTCTTTTATTATGGCTGAATAATATCCCTGTGTGTGTGTGTGTGTGTGTGTGTGTGTGTATGTGTATCTCACATCTTCTTTATCTGTTCATCAATCACCAGATACTTGGGCTGCTTCCATAGCCTGGCTATTGTAAATAATACTGCTATAAACATAGGAGTGCATGTATCCCTTTGAATTAGTAAAACTTTACATCATAAGACACTTAAATGCCCTTGAATCCACAAGTTGATTAGTCAATCTAATTTCTCATTTGGAAATTCTAACGAGATTATATATATATATATATATATATTTTTATTTTTTTTTGTTTTTTTTTTTAACAATGAACATTTATTATTAGCTAGGTATTTGTGCTCCAGGGTTTCTCAGGTGGTTTCATTCAGCAGGGGCTGTCATCCTTTCAAACCTTGAATGTGGGTAGAAGGTCAGCTTCTAAAATGGCTTTTTCACATGACTGTTGGTAGGAAGTCTCAGTTCCTATCTGGCTATGGGGAGGGGACCTTAGTTACTTGCTCTGGGGGTTCCTTCTAGACTGCTTGAGTGTCCTTGTGACATGACAGCTAACTTTCCTGAGAGTGAGCAAACCAAAAGAGAGTGGGCAAAGAGGAAGCTGCAGTACCTTGCATGACGTAGTCTCCAAAGTTACACACTGTTACTTCCTTTCAAAGGTACACTTTTTACATGACTCATAATTTAATGGAAAACTTCAAGAACAGAGCTTAGTGTATGCTTTACTACCATGAAATCAACACTTTGCCAATCTTTTCAAATTCCATATGATAGTTTATTCCCAAATACTTGTTCCCCTATACATTATTCAGTTACACAAAACTAGAAACAACAACTTGCTATTTTTGATGTAATCATGTTTTTGTCTTTGATTATCTTGACAATCATCCATTTCACCAATACATATAAATGGATACAGGGAGCCAATGACTGTTCAGTTTTTTGTTTTTTTTTTTAAATAGTGAGGTCCAGTGATTGGTTACCAGTTGCCTAAAATAAGGAGCAAAGTTTTCTAGAAAGCTGAAAATACAATTCAAAACATATAAGGTTAATTTCTGCTTTTTCAAGAATTCTTCTTTTGCTAAAAGCCAAATACACAGGCAGTAACAGAATTATACAAAAACAGTCGTTTTACTTGATCTTTTTGGTTTAGTTAAGCTTTACTACCGATAAAAAATGACCAGTGACCCAGACACTTGCTCTTCTCCCACCTGAACCAATGAGACAAATGATTTGGCCCACCTTATGTCTTGGGATATGGGAGATGAATGGTACCCTAGAGGTTTATTCCTCCTGAAATTACTGCTGAAAGATTTAACATAATCAATCTGTGAGTAAGGTTTGGGGCATGTACATATCTCTAGAGGTGTAAGTATATAAATGGAAATCACTCATTTCCTATCCTGTTTTGTTTTATGTTACTAATTCAAGAATTTGAAAAGTTCTTTGCAAAAATGGAATGTGTCTTATTGATAAGAATGTGTAGAACTCTAATGTATTGCTGCATTCATACGATTGTGATTATATATTATTCAAATCAGGAACATAGCAGGTGGAAATTCTGTTAGGGATTTTGGTGTCCCTGCAGGTCAATAAAGTCATAAAGCTCTCTCACTCTCTCCAGTAGTGACATATTTTATTAGCTGCCGGTATCCCTCAGATCCATGATTCCTGCCACTTTCAGAGATGTAAATAGTTTCTATTTTGAAATAAATAACCAGAATCCTGATGATTATAGTTAAGCCGTGCATTTATCAGAACACACACACTGACTTTGGAGCATTCATAAAACATTTGTTCTTAAAAACAGAGACTGATGATCACCACCCCTGTTATTTCCTCAATGAGAGTATTTGAATTAGAGCAATACATACACATCTCTTTTCATCAGAGTACAAACACGTTCTGAGAATCACACAGGAATAAGATCGTCTTACCTGTATTTCCTTGTATAGGCTTTCACATTTAAACCACCGACATTATATCCTAATTTACTGAGGACTCACCTCCATTGCACTGTTCTGGGTGCTGGGGGCTCTCTGCTGAGCATAGCTCCAGCACTTTGTCCTGGGCATCGCACACTAAAAAAGAAGAACAAGCCTCTGTAAATAGGTGTTCTTCCCTCTGTGTATTGAAGGGCATTCTTCAAAACCATGTACTGGCCAGCCTGAATTTTTCTGTATGAAAAAGTCCAGTTTTGCCCTCTCATCTACTTTTAGGTCTGACAGTTTTCCTGTGCTGCTCTTGAGTGCTTACAGCCGGGGGCAGCAGAGCTTTGTCCTGCTTACCACTCGGGTGTTGTTGAAGGCAGGGATCGCACTGCCCCAGTGTGAGCCCCTGATGCAGCTCATTAGACCTTGAGCAGCTGCTCAAGTCCATTAACAGTCACTTGAGCAGCAGGTTGAGGAAGTTGTGCTGGCTGTGAGCTAAAGGTGGGGCTGAGAGCTGGGAATGGATGATGGTGGTGGTGGGGGGTGGGGGTGCTCAGCATTGGCACCTGGCCCATGCAATGTGTTAAATTGGGAAGAATTATTTTTAATCATAGAGGTAACTATTTATTCATTGTCACAGATAGTGGGTGGAATGTGTTTTGCCACAAGTTTTTGCCAAAAATGCTCTATCAGGCTTAGCTGTTCATTTTGCTGTCAGCTTATATATTAAATGTTTAGGTAAGGTAGAGTCAATTCTAAAGTTGGTCAAGGCATATTCATCCTTACATGTACTGAAAAATGCCACACAAATCTATGTATATGTTTCTTCCACTGTTCGATCTCAACTAATAATAGTTGACTCTTCTTCAGTCCTGGAAACATCCATCTATTTTCTAAAAGACAAGGAAAAGTAGATAGAAGAAAGCCAACAGACCAGATGCAGCCTAAAATCTATAAATTATTCCAGGACTTGAGCTACTTTAAGCTATATTTTAAGAGTATTTTTTTTTGTTTGTTTCAACAGGAGGGTTAGAGGATAGAAAATGCTTTATTGATGGAAAGTGGGAGCTGTTACTCCCTCCACCTCCTCGACTCAACAAAACTAAAAAGGGAAGCAAGCCCATCCGACTCCTAGCCAGATCTTTAGTACATTAACATCAAATGGAAAGACAGTTATTTCTAAGTGAGAAGCAAAACCTTTGTATCACAATAAGTTTTCCAGCATTTCCCACTTTGATTTGTGTATGTGTCTTTAATTCAAATTGTTTTTCAAGAATCACCTACAAATGGCTTTCCACACATTACAAAGAAGAAAACTATCTGGGATGAGATACCAGCATCTCCTCTCTCCAAATAAAAGGGGTCCTGTTAGCTGCTTCTCAGTGGCTATTTGGGAATTGTACTGTGTGCAGTGTACTTTTCATGATTCCAAGCACAGCCAGCTACATCCAAACCAGTAATTATTAAATTATCCATGTTATCAAAGAGGTTGCACACACAGCTGGCGACACTGGCTGTACAATTGTCTCCCAGGTCATCACTCCGAGATAAAGAAAAAAAATTAGGCTGAGGGGCTCGGGCATCCAGGCGTTTTCCTCAGCGATGAAGCTGCGTCCCACAGTTAGTTGTCAGTGCGGTGGTGACGCCGGCCACACCTGGCAGCGGCCGCGGTGCATCTCCCGTGAGCAGGGGCTGTGTGGCTCAGCCTGGAGGAGCTGCTCTGTGCAGCAGCAGGGGTGGCAGCAGAGGGAGCCGAGGCGCTCTGGGCAGAGGAGGCTGGGGGATCGCAGTGTCTGTGCTGCATTCCCCAAAGCAGCCGCCGCCGTGGCCCGCGCTGTGTGAAGTTCCCTGCACGCACTCAGCCGCGACGCTCCTCGCCCTCAATTGTTGATGAACCTTGGCGCTCGTCAACGCACGGGAGACAACCCATTTTGCTTTCTTAGAGACAGGGATGAGAAATGAGCTGCCGAAGGAATTTGGCAATGAGGAGAGTGAAAGGCAGTTTCACGCCAGCAGCTAAGTTGTAAAATTGCTTTGGAGGCTGCTGCCTGGGGAGCACGATAGAATTGACAAGAACAGACACCGTTGTAGACCAAAGGCATGCCTGATTGCACTTGAGTCGGATCGCTGGGATGCAGCCTCCTCTCCCGCTATAACTATTTGTGGCTGAATAAAGGAAAGGAGACTGGAAACAGGATTCCAAGTGGTATACCTGAAAGGAAAACACACACACTCCAAAAGGAGGGGAGAAACAGCCCAGCTGGTGTGTACCTTTTTTTTAAAAAGGAGAATTCCTCAGGTATGTTCTCTTTTCCCTGTATGCGGCTGCCTCATCTGCATGTGATTTTGTGTCTGTATTTTCTTGTTTCTTTCTGTTTGCACTTTGAATCACAACCATGGGGGTTCTCCTGGTGTAGTAGATGCCTTTGTAAATGTTCAGCTCTTCGGTGTCTCTAATATGGGTGGCTCTATGTAGGATGATGGACTTCTCAATCACTGCTTTATTTTAAATGCAGAATGATGAATGATTGCTTAGTTTCCACTCAACTTTCAGGGGGATATCGGCTCACGGACAACCAAGGCTGGGGTAAAAGGCTGGAGTATTTCCTAATCCCTTCGGCTTTGGGGGCAAAATTAGAGCCAAACAGAAAAGTTGAGGGCTTCTAAGAAGGGGTTAAAAGCCAAAATGCCATAGACTAGCACTATGTCACTCAAGTGTTTTTCCAGCTCAGCATCAGTCTGGAGCAAATTGAGCTTTACTAGTGGTTCTGCATTTCCAGCTCTTGATCAGTCCTTCAAGATGAAGATCCTGCAGATTTGCGTTTAGGAGATGAATTGCTTAAATCATGTACTTGGTTCTGTTTTACAATTGTTCTATGGTGCTGAAGGAGGCAGTCTAAAAAAATCTTTTTGCTCCAACAGCTCGAGTAAACCCTAACTTCTGCAATTACATCATCGATATACTTGTATAATAAAAAGAAAGACAGATATGGCAACAATAGTAATGTTGGCTGCCTTTAGTACCTTAGGCTGAAATGACAAAGCTTAAAGTCAATTTTCCTTATTAGGCTTTAAAGAGAAAAAGGAAAGAGGTGGGTGGATAACACATATAAAAATGAGCTTTTGGAAATACTCTGCATTTCTTTAAAAAGCTAAGAATATAAGTTTATCTCATTTTTGAATGAATAGTAAATATGCTTTTAAAAATCTTGCTGTCTTTTACAATTCAATACATTATTTTCAAAAGTGGGTACAACTGGCAATAAATAAAACATACATGTATTTAAATTCAATGAGCTTTACTGGAGGGGAGAAATAAGAGAATGAGAAAGTTTCCTACATTTCTGTATATATCAAAATATAGGTTTTTAAGTGTTAATACAAAGAGTTAATGCTAAAGCTCTAGAACCTGACTTTAAATTATTGTTGGTACTATTTTCTTATGATTTAAGAGTCCAAATGGAGTAGAAGTAAATGAAATTTAAATTGTAATTTATGCATACTGTTAAGTAAATCACTATCCTGCTCCTTTAAAACCAAAACCTCATTTTTGCCAAATGTTAACGATCCAGAGAACTAAATTGGGCCATACAAAAAAAAAAAAAAAAAAAAAAAAAGTGGGTAAATCAGGTGTGTCAAAATTCCACACATTATTATAATAACAACAATATCAAAATATGGTAAGTAACTATAGGCAATTCCTGGGCGAGAAGTGATTTGGAAGGTGGGCAAAAAGTTGAGTTTACATTCATTAGTAGGGTGTGGAAAAAATTGTGCATTTCTTTTATGTTGACATCTTATATGAAAAGTGTTACAATATCTGTAAATGAAATACTGTAGCAATGACGCTACAGTATTTTACCGAATCCATTAAATGGTCAATTTTCAAACTAATGAATAAACTGAGCTGAGATAGTTTAAAAGACTATTTGAAACTCTTATAATCAAAGTTGCCTGTTCAGACCACAATGGAATTCTGTGAAGAGTGTAACTTCAATAGAATTGTGAACTTGGATTTGAAGGTGAATAAGCAGGTATGGGCTTATTTCCTAGCATGATTGTTGTCAGGCTTCCATTATAGAGATTTTTGGAAAGTTCTTCCAGAAATTGTCATCACCATGTGCTACGTAAAATGTGAGGTAAACATGTAGGATAAGCCTAGAGAATTCACTTACCATGTGCTTATTGTTAACAATGTAAACCGTTTCCCTTCCTTGGCCATCTAACATCTTTCTGTGGTTGCTAGTCTTTAAATATGAAGCAGTGAAGTATGTGGTACCCAGACCTACTTATTTAAGAGCCCACGGATCATTGTAAACAGAGGACGACTGTGGTGATTCCCCTTTCAAAGACAAATTATTCAAAGTGTGTGTGTGTGTGTGTAAGGATCACTTGAGAATGGAATGTCATTCATGTCTTTGCTGATATGGGGCAAATCTGTGATTTTGAATATCAGTAAACTTTTGGTATGATAATATCTTTCCCAATGCTCCATGCACTTTCAGTTCTATTGACCTATTCAGCTAATGCAATGTGAAGTCCCTACCATAAGTTTCCTGAGACATTATGCCACCTGTACATTGTCTTCTGGTTTTAATACCATCAGCTTCTGTTCTTCATTCTTTCCATCCCACCCATAGTCTTTACTATGGAAGGACTTCCCCCAGAATTTTTGAAACATGGAGATTATGTTCCCACCTGAGAAAAATATGCCTGCTTTTCACCTGGAAATTTTTGGAATTTTAAATACAAACCAAGTTTGTTTCTAACACACTCTTACAGATAAAAAGCCACTTTCTAACTGACTTATGGTTTATATGTAATATCAACTTATTTGATAATACCTTTAAGATAATACCACTCAAGCAATAATTGCTAAGTCAAGAAATTAAATTTGCATCATTTGTTGTAATTTTTATCATTACAAATCCTTCTGGATCTTAAGTGTTCTGTGCTTATGTGGCTAAGCTCCAGTTTCCTTCCAGCTTAAAAAGGGGGAGTATTTATTAATAGCCCTCTCAGTTTATAGCTTTTGAGCATGCAGAAGATGGAGAGATAATGGATGCCTCAGCAGTGTTTGTTCCACTTGTAGTATTCGAAGGCATAGTTAGGAGGACAGGTGGTCTTCTAACCTCTAGATCAAAAGTCCTCCAGAAGAGAAGTAGAAATGAAAACACACTGAATCATTTCTCCTTCTCTTGTGAAAATGGTTGTGATCCAAGAGGCATAAATGTTTCCTATCTCTTGCATATCCTCATTCTATAGTTCAGCCTCAGCGTATAGGAAATATTATAATCTTGATGGGGGAAATATTTTATATTATTTTTCCTGCATACTGAGTTAAAGTATTTTGCAGAAATAAATACTGGTTATCAAGCTATAAACTCAAAATTATGAATAATACTCAAGGTTTTCAAAGTAGTTTTAAAAAGTGATCAGAGAAGATATGTTTTCCTCTAAAACATTTTCTTGTCTCCCTTAGACTTTTACAACTTCCCCTTCAGCCTGTCTCTATTCTCAACAGCCAGTCTCCCTTGGTCCAAGTCCTATGTTCAAGGTAAAATATACTTTTTTTCTGAGCATTCTGGCTTTTGAGAATCTAAGTGCAATATGTCTTCTTGATAGACAAAAAAAAATATTTTGAATGAAAATATGTTGCTTCATGTGTTTCATATGTTGAAATAAGGTACTCCAGAAGTAGCTTTTCTAGGCACGTTAAAACTAAGGAAAAAAAAAAAAAAGCAAAAGAGTAGCTTTCAGATAGAGATGGAAGAACTGATGACTTGGGCAAAATCACTGAGGTGTGTTTCTGAGTGGGGACGCTGTTGGTCTGATTCTAGAAACACTGGAGAAAGAATGTCCATGTTTTAAATCATGTCATTGTTAAGTGGCACATAGCTAAAACAGATTTAAAGAAAAAAACCTAAACAATTGCTTCATTAGAACCATTTAGTAAAAATTGCCAATCAGTTAAAAATAAAGAATTAATGCGTGCATTCCAACCAGAGTCCCATGCTTTTGGCTTTCTAGTAGAAAATACTATAGTTAGTCGAATCCTGGTTCATTTTCCAACTGACTGGGTAAACTGGGGCTGTCGTTTTCTAAGCATTGGTTTTCTCATCTGTAAAAGACTTTGATGCTCATGAAGACTCAGTTCGCAGACTCAGAAATTCTATAAAATCTACATAATTCAGACTCCATGGAGTTGACTCTTTCTGAAAGGTAGCTATAGAATTACTTGATTCTGGTTTGTTCTTCCGAGGCTAGAGGTTTATATTTATTTTATTTTTTTATTGTTATGTTAATCCCCATACATTACATCCGAGGCTAGAGGTTTATAAATCTCAGTTCCTGCCTGAGAAACTGAAGAAGCAGTGTTAATCCTTTTAGGACTCTTAGAAAATTTGTCAGCTTGTTTTCCTTCACATAATGGGGCAATGATAAGTATTGGTTAATCATTTCCATGAAACTGCATATTTTGTATACAGCCCTATAGTTAGTTGTGAGTCATAAAATATTTGCTGCAACTTTGATAGATGTTGAAGTGCTGTCATTTCATTACAAGAAACAAATGGTATTCAGGTACTTAGCTGCTCACTTTATTAGAGTCATTTGTAAAACAATTTTTCTGAGAGTTTTTAAAATTAAAGTCTATGTGTATACTCAGTCATTTGAGTGAATTTGTTTTCTCTCCTTTCAGCTGTCTTTCCCTCTGGATGAACACACTTGTAAGAACATCCTAGAAGGGATGGCAGGGCTCTCTCATTTCCTTTTTAATTTCAAAGAAGGTTGATGGACAAGAGACCAAATATGTAGATTAACTTCCAATATGTAAAAATTAAAATTTAATTCTAGTTACTTCTTGAAAAGTGATTGATAGGATTAGAAGATCATGCTAAATTACCCAATAAATCATCACAATGTTACTGGACAGTAGGTGAAGAACATCTTTTTTTTTTTTATATAATAAATAAGACATAAATAAAGCTTGATAAATAAATACAAAAAATTACAATAAATGCATACCTCAGTTGCTGTTTTCCTCTATTTAGCCTTGAGTAGGGGCATTCTTTTGATCCTCTGTCTATTCTTTGTTCTGATGAACTGAATTTCTTTAGTGGCCTATAATACCTCATTAAGGGGATTTCCATTCTATGTCTCACCAAAGTGAAGAGATTCAAACCTTCTTCTAGTTTCCTCAAAAGTGCTTCTTTTCCTGATTTCCTGTCTCCCAGGCTCAAATCTTGTCATTTATTTGTACTGCCTTGTTCTTCTTCATGACCCATATTCAATTACCAAATCTTGTTTTCTCTTTGATACATCATTTCCAGCCATGCCTTCTTTCCTCCTCCTATTGTGCCACCTTAGTTCAAGTTCTTATCTCTTTATGAGTAAAATACTACTTCGATCTTACAATTGTTCTATCTTTATGAGCCTCTCCTCCGAGCATCCGTTCTGCATACTACTGCCAGATTCTTTGTCCTAAAAAATGCCTTGATCATGGCACATGTCACTCTCTGTTCAAGAACTTTAAAGGACACCACATTGTATATAAGATCTTAAACTACTTAGGGTGAAAAAGAAAAAAACAACTCTTTTTACAACCAGATTCCAGACTGCCTTTCCAGCTTTACTTTCTTTCAGTTCCTTACCCAGTCTCTGGCCTGATTAAACAGATTACTCACAGTTTCCAAATACTGAAATTTTATACAATTCTATAGTACTGAATTATTTGCAGAATTCATTTGTTAATGCATCATATGCTTTCCTATGAGATTTCTCTTTTGGTCTCGACCTACAGTTTAGACATTTATTATTCCACATAATGTTAAAAAATGTTTTAGCAATTCTATAAACCAATTAAGTACATGATCTGAGTAAACTTTGGCAAGTTACTCAAAATTTCTGCGTCTTAACTTCTCAATCAGAAAATAATGGTACCATGAAGAGCATTGCTTCAAAGAGTTTTTGTGAGAATTAAATAAAATAATATAAAGTGCCTAAAGAATACTAGCTATCATTAATTATAGTTATGTTCATATTCATCACTACTTTATGTATAGAAGGCGAGTGCTCAGTAAATCTGTTTATTTTTATATTTAATGTGAACTCTCTAATATTATTAGTTATTAGAGGAGATACTAGTAAGGGAAGGAGAGAGACTAGTATACAAAGTAAGAAATAACAAAAATAAAAAATGTCAGAAGGAAAAACATAAGCCTCTACTGTGACCTAAGACAGTAATTACCTTAGCAACTACATTTAGAACAAATTGGAATAGCTTTGAACACCCTATTTTTGATGAAATCAAAGGCCTTGAAATTCCAATATTCTTATGTGTGTTTTTCATAGAATTATGAAGCAGCAAATCTTAATGACTTTCAGTATTACGGCTGATAGGGGTTTTGTGAAGGGTCTGCCACTGCAGAATGCTTCTGGGAACAAGCAGAGAGATTAAAGTATGACCAGGGACCCCTGATTTATTCTCATTCTTCAGGAGGCTCTCAGTAGCACTACAGCAAATGTCAGGATCTAGTGCCCATGTAGCTCATGAACAGAACCACTAAAAGGAAGAAGTGTAGCTTCAAGAGAGGTGAAAGGTGAATAATTAATAACAGGGGAGATGCCTGCCTGACTTTACCTAGGTCAGAACCATGTCACATTATAGATCCATGTCAGTTTGGTCTGGTGTACGTCTTCCTGTTCTTTGGTGTTTCCAGTAACAATACTTCCCTCGTGAGCTCTGGGTCCCATATCCTCCCTCCCTTTGATCTAAATCTTCCCTGATAATCTAGAATGTGGTCTGTGACTCCCCTACTTACCACTGCAACACATCCAACTTGTGTCCACTTTATTGGTTTTTATCATCCTGGTTCCTGCTTTCTGGTTCTAGTTTCCAAAGGATTCAGCAATGGCCACGATTATGGAATGAAATCCAGGGAGTTTCCAAAGGTGTTTTCTAAGTTTTCAAAAGGAATTCTTAGAGCGTCTGTTAATTCTGACATAGGAGGCAATATGGTTAATTATAGACAGGTGTTTTCATTTGCAGTATTTCATTTTGGAGGAAAATTTCCCAGAAAACAGTGTACGAGGAGTCTGAGCAAAAATCTGCCTTCATTCCTTGGTTGAACTTGAAATCTTTAAATTTCTCAGTAATGATGGTAAGGAAAGAGGCTGCCTATTAGAGGCAAAGTATGGTGAACTCTAGAACCAATTGAAAGAAAACTTGAGCCTAGCTTTGTAAGTGTTCTTTGTGAGTTCTAGTGTTCCTTGTTAACTTTCTCTTAATGTACTTGACACTATAAGCCTTGATGAATTTCTCTTAGTTGGTTCCATTTGCCTGCACTTCAGATACTATTTGCTGATTGTTTGAAAGATACTGAAAGATACTATTTGCTGATTGTTGTGTTTGGAATATAGAGCTTCCTTCCACGAGAATGAAAATGTTTCTTAGAATGCAGAAAATTTGATAAAGTTCACAAGATGTGAAACAAATTTCAAATGTTAGATTAGAATTATAAACTCTAGATAGGGTTTTTTAAAAAAAATTATAGGAGCACCAAGAAGATACATATCACAGTAGTTACAGTTTCTGGATGTCTGTTTTTTCAACTATTTCTCAGTTAATCCACATATTGTCTCCATTTTTACTGTGAACTCAGTCTCTTAGTTTGGCTACCTGAAACTCGTAGAAGACAATTTACTGTACTACTTAATACCAGTTGGAAATGGACCAAAAAGTAAAGCCTGTTCATATTTTTATGCAAATAAATTTGTTACTATATGTCTGTAAATATTAATGAATGAAAAAACCAAGCGATTTGAAATCTCATGGAGAGATACTGTGAATTCTTATTTATGAAGAATTAAAACATCAGTGAACAATTAACTAATTTGTGCCAGTAACTTTGGAACAAGAATAAATGTAGTAGATATTTGTAGGTGATGATACTACTTAAAGATTAAGATGTCATCTTATGTCTGCAATACCGTACAATGTTATATTTTCATTATGATGGCTTGGAAGATTTCCAAGGCTTCCCCTTAGCACTTCTCACGTTATAAAATATTATGTTATGCTTAGCATAATTGATCTTTATTTAATATTTTCTAATTATTTGGTAAGTAGATATTTAGGATAAGTAGGCATTTCGTATTTAAATAACACAATGTTAATGATGAGAGGTGGCTGGGTAATTAGAATTCTAATTTGTTTTGAGACATAGTAGAAATAACTTTTGGAAAGTAAGTTAACTCTTATATGGATTGATTATTAGTGATAAGGGAAATATTCTGTACCAGGATCACAGACTGGCTCCTAACACATCATACTGTAAGAGGAAAACACTTGGTCTAAAGAGGAATGGAAAAGGAATTAATGTTATGCAAAATCCCTCTCTCTTCCCAGAAAAGCAATTCAAAGCCAGAATTCTACTGGAGGGAAACTTGAATATCAGCTCTATGCATGAAAGCAGTACATTTTTAGTATTTCTGAATATTAGCAGGTTTATATTAATTACATTTTATTTAGATCACTACTGAAATTCATCTGAAGGTCCTGAAGCCTCAGCAAATGGCTACATAAGGTGGGGCCAAATGTCACAAACAATAGGAGAAAATCAAGCTTGGATTTGAAACATGTCTGCAAAATTCATGTTTCAGAAATCCCAGCATGCCAAAATGACTGTGTTTATATTTTCTGTTCTTGCTGTATGCCTTAGGCTGCCTGAGGAACATCTCCTGTACCATTCTGACTGGGAGGTATATATCCTGCTTCTGGAGCTGCTGCCTTTGTCCTAATTAGACAAGCTATAAAACATTTGGAGTCTAGGGGATTCCTTCTGGGTTAATTACAGAGCTGTAAGCAGCTTTTGCAGGAGAAGCGAAGCAAGTTCAATTTTAGACAAGATGTGTCTGTGTGGCTTTAATGTGTGGTTGCCTGTGCAGAGGCCAAAGGGTTTGGCTTTCCTGATGCCCATCTCCCTCACCATCTAGTCTGGTCTTAACTGGTAGTGCCTGTACCTGTCTTCTTTTCTATTCTTCACTAGATTGTGAGTTCTGTGAGAGCAAGAGATGTGCCATTGTTCTCACTGCCAAACTGGTGGAATGCTTACATATATTAGTTGAAGAGAAAAAAAAAACCTGGCAAATTAAAATGATTCTGATGGATACAATACAACAAATTCCTGTGTTTGGCATTATTAATAACAAAATATAATGCTTAAAAGAGTTTTTATTGGTATTTTGAAGAAGACAGAATGGTAGAGACTATGATGATTGGTCAGAGAGAATATTCCAGGCAGAGGGAATCCTTGTGGGGCAAAAGGAAATAAAGTTGTGAGTGGAGAGCAGGAAGCTGTTTTTGTTGACATTTAAGAAGCCTTTGGGGACTTGGCTAGGCTCTATAGAAAGAATGAGGAAAAGAATAAAAAAGGACACCTGCCATCAAAAGCTCTTGTATCTATTGGGAGAGGGAAACATGAACACAAATTATTATATAAGAAGTGGATTAAGGGGGGGTTGCCAAAGTAGTGAATGTGAATGTGGGCTAAATATGAACTATAAATGGAAGGAATGAATTATAATATTCCACATTGCAACAGTGATGGTCTGGGGAAGAGGAAATGAAAGTACATTCTCTTTAAGCAAAGAGGTAAAGACATGTCTTGGGAGAGCAGAGAATATATAGTGAGGAGGAGGGCTGTTGGTAGGTCTGAATTTTATAGGGTATGCATCAAGGAGTCACTTTTTGATGGAAATAATTGGAAGGAAAATACTATTATTTATTGAAATTGCTTGTTTAAATAACTTTCTCTGTTTCTATTGATCTTACAGAGGGCAGAAACTATTGCTGTTTGCTCACCATTGTATCCCCCAAACCTAGTATAAGTCACACCTACCTGATGCTCAATAAATATTATTGAGTAAATGAATGAAATATTGATACATCCATACTGTCAGTATTTTTTAAAGTTTTTAAATTCAAATTCAAATGTATAGCTAGTTAAATTCCTCCTGAATATATCTTTCACTTCAAATTCACTAGTAACCTAGTCTGTGTAGATCACTGTGGAGGTACCAGGGTTACACAGAACTGTCTTTCAAAGGTGAGGCTTACAGCCTTACTAGGGAGAGAAAACATAGAAACATAACATGCTTGGTGTAAAGGAGAACATTACAGAGTAAATTGAGCTGTTTCTCTAATGTCAGCACATGGTTCAATATTCTGGATGTTAAATAAATACATCCCTCCAAATTATGATCAGATATTTCTCAGCTGAACACTATGGCTCAATTTGCATTTATCAGTGAAGGCAAGGTTATGTAACCTCAATTACAATCTTGGAAAACTGTCAACAAATTCTGATTAATAAGTACTGCTTAATTGTTAAAAAAATATTAAGCCATCTCTCTTGGTTTCTGCCTGAAATAACAGCCTCGTAGAAGATTCAGAGATAAAAATAGAAAAGACAAAGAAATAAAACATTAGTCCAAACAATTCCTAAAGACACCAAGGCAGGGCAAAGGTCTTAAATTAAAACTGTGATTCCTTATGCCATTAAATCTATAGGTTTCTTCTTTGGCTAATATAGGATCTTGTGTTTTGCTTACTATGCCATGTAGAACCTGTTTTGGTTTTTTTTTTTTTTTTTTTTTTTTGCTTTGCTATTACAAACACAGCCAAATACAAACCAGAGGGAAGATTACTTCTGATTATGTGTTCAGGTATTTCTTAATTTATACACCATCTGTGTTTCCAAAATATCTGCAGGCTAATAGCAATGTTAAATTCTCTAGAGAACTGGCTTTTTATTTTCTGGAAAACTTGCTAGATACTTTGTAAAGCAAGTATCACTCCATTGAGTTACTTATTTTTTGAATGTAAACTTGCTTATACTGATTCATAATTGAATTTTTTTTTTTAAAACAGTGGACAACATGATCATTCTGTCTTCCACAGTTAAAAAGCCCTCTCCTAGGTGCTGACATGTAACACTGCAATAGGCCTGCATCTCAGTTGTGGCACTGACATTATATGGAAATCAGAGGAAGAATTGGGCTGAAAAGTCTGATTATATTCCCATTTCTTTCAGTGATCCTGTCTATTATCCCTAAGCAGGATAATGAGGTAAAGTTACTTCCATGGGGGAGAGCTCGTAAAGGGAGAATAGGCCAGCTTGCCCAAAAGGTAAATAAGCCATGAAACCTATAAGTATCTGTTTCCTCACTTTAACCGAATTTCCCATCCTGGAGTACGTGTGTGTGTGTGTGTGTATGTGTGTGTGTGTGTGTGTGTGTGTAGATTCTTCTCCCTATTAAAACACACATGTTTTGTGTCTCATTCCCTTACTTATTTGGAACTCTTCAAATTATTTCAAACATGCAAATAATTATCCCACGTATCCACAAGATCATCTATGAAAGAGAGACCATAAATAAAGAATAAACGATTACAACACTTTCAAGAGAATGCAGCAAATGATTAGGAAGATTGAATGCAGAACAGGAGTGTAGGGGACTGTCTTGCTCTCTGCTGGCCAAAAAACTGGTGACACAATTCTAGCTTCAATTGGCTTATTCATATCTGTGTATAAAGGACATAGTAGAATCATACCTAAGTGTTATATGATAAAATTTTTAAATCTTTTATTTTTTAAAAAGTTTGAGTAGCAGTAGATGTAAACATTCTTCCTACCTCATACTCCCTTCCAAACATTATACATTTTCTTTGCAGTTTCATTTATTGTGTAAGTGGATTTAATTTTTACTACTAGTAAAGTTTGAACCTATAGAGAATGAAAAAAATAGTTTAAAGAAAAATAAGCTAGGTGTGTTAGAAGTAGGAAAGAAGTTTTTGTTTATTTGGTAAGATTTCAGGGCCAAGAAGTTCTCACGTTTGGAAATAACAAAAATAACTCTATTTTTCTGCCCCCCCCCCAGAATACTGATGCTTTAACGGGTACTCTAACATTCTTCCAAATATCCCAGAAAAGTAAATAAGTTAGGCTGCACTAGTTATTAACATCTACAGCCATCAGGTTCTTTCCTGAAAGTTGTGGTAGGTAAGGTAAGACCTGAGTAATTGGACACCTGAGGCAGAGAAAGGAATCCTTAGGTGGAACAGAAAAGATGAACAGAGAACAGGTCGGGTTTTGGGGAACAAAATTTATTTACTTCACAAACTTTGTTTTATAAGGGTTAAGCATTTCTCTGCCCCTCAGCTACAAGTCTCAGAGCAACTAGCTGAGAGCATCATTAGATGCTAGGAAACCTTTGATTTATAACTGGAAGTTTGAACTTCCTGACCCCTTTCACCTGTTGTGCTCATCCTCCCAACCCCACTCCCTTCTGGGAACCACCAATTTGGTTTTTTTTGTATCTATGAGTTCGGTTTTGTTCATTCATTTGTTTTGGTTTTTAGATTCCACATAAAAGTGAAATCATATAGTATTTGTCTTTGTCTGTCTGACCTATTTCACTTAGAATAATCCCCCCAAGGTCCATCCGTGTTGTTGCAAATGGCAAGATTTCATTTTTTTCTTATGGCTGAGTCATATTACATTGTGTGCATACACGCATCTTTAGCCATTCATCCATTGGTAGACACTTAGCTTATTTCCACATCTTGGCTATTATAAATAATGTGATAAAGATAGGGGTACATATTTTTTTAATTAGTGTTTCTTTTATTTTTTATTTTTGGGTAAGTACTCAGAAGTGAGTATGTTGGACCATATGGTAGTTCTACTGTTAATTTTTTGAGTATCCTCCATACTGTTTTCCACAGTGGCTACACCAGTTTACATTCCTACCAACAGTGTGCTATGGTCCTCTTTTTTCCACATCCTCACCAGCATTTGTTTTTTGTTGTCTTTTTGATGGTAGCCATTCTAACAAGTGTGAGGTAATTAAATTGGTATTTTTGCTATAGAGTTTTATGAGTTTTTTATATAGTTTCGATATTATTCTTTTATCAGATATATGTTTGGCAAATATATTCTCCCATTCAGTAGGTTGTCTTTTCATTTTCTTGATGGTTTCCTTTGCTGTGCAGAAGCATTTTAATTTGATGTATTCCCACTTGTTTATTTTTGCTTTTGTTGCCTTTACTTTTGTTGTCAAATCCAAATATTCATCACCAAGACCAATGTCAAGTAAGTTACCACCCATGTTTTCTTCTAGGGTGTTTTATGGCTTCAGGCCTTACATTCAAGTCTTTAATCATTTTGAATTAATTTTTATGTATGGTATAAGATAGTGGTATAGTTTCAATCTTTTTAAAAAAATATTTTATTTATTTATTTGACAGAGAGAGGGAGACTGAGCAAGTGCACAAGCAGGGGGAGTTGGAGAGGGAGAAGCAGGCTCCCCCTGAGCAGGGAGCCCGATGCAGGACTCTATCCCAGGACGCTGGGATCATGATCTGAGCCAAAGGCAATTGCTTAACCAACTGAGCCACCCAGGTGCCCCTGGTTTCAATCTTTTATATGTGGCTGTCCAGTTTTCTCAGCACCATTTATTGAAGAGACCATCCTTTTACCACTGTATGTTTTTGCCTTTTTTGTTGTAAACTAGTTGATCATATATGTGTGGGCTTATTTCTGGGCTCTCTGGTCTGTTTCATTGATCTATGTGTCTGATTTTATATTGTCTTGATTACTCTTGCTTTGTAATATAGTTTAAATCAGAGATCATGATGCCTGCAGCTCTGTATTTTTGTCAAGATTTCTTTGACTATTTGGGTCTTTTGTGGTTCTATACAAATTTTAGGATAGCTCTATGAAAAATGCCATTGGAATTTTGATAGGGATTGCATTAAATCTGTATATTTCTTTGGATAATATAGACATTTTAGTTACATTAATTATTCCAAGCCATGAACATGGAATATCTTTCTATTTATTTGTGTCTTCTTCAATTCTTTCATCAGTGACTTTCAGTTTTCAGGGTACATGTCTTTCACCTCTTTGGTTGTTTATTCCTAGGTAGTTTATTCTTTTTGATGCAATTATAAATGAGATTGTTTTCTTAATTTCTCTTTCTAATAGTTTGTTGCTAGTGTATAGATACACAAATGATTTTTGTATATTGATTTTGTACCCTGCCACTTTACTGAATTTATTTATGCTAACAGTTTTATGTGTGTGTGTGTGTGTGTGTGTGTGGCGTCCTCAGGGTTTTCTTTATATAAAATAATGTCATTCACAAAGTGACAGTTTTATTTCTTTGTTTTCAATTTGGATACTTTTTTTTCCCTTGCCTAATTGCTCTGGCAAGGACTTCCAATACTATGTTGAATAAAAGTGGGGAAAGTGGGCATCATTGTCTTGTTCCTGTTATCATTGTTATTATGTTGAGGTATATTCCATCTACACTTTGTTGAGAATTGTTACCATGAATGGATGTGGAATTTTGTCAAATGCATTTTATACATCTACTGAGACGATCATATAATTTTTATCCTTCATTTTGTTAATATGGTATATCATGTTGATTGATTTGCAGATGTTGAATCATCCTTGCATCCCTAGAATAAATCTCACTTGGTCATAGTATGTGATCCTTTTAATGTATTGGTGAATTCAGTTTGCTAATATTTTGTTGAGATTTTTGCATCTATGTTCATCAGGGATGTCGTCCTGTAATTTTTTATGAGTGTGTGATATCCTTGTCTGCTTTTGATATTAGAGTAATGCTGGCCTTGTAAAATGAGTTTGAACATGTTCCCTCCAATTTTTTGGAATTTTGGGAAGGATAGATATTAAAGTATTCGGTAGAATTCACCAGTAAAGCCGTTCAGTCTCCTTACTAGTATTGGTCTATTCAAACTTTTTATTTCTTCCTGATTATCTTAGAATATTATATGATTGTAAGAATTTATGTATTTCTTCTAGATTGTCCAATTTTTTGGCATATAATTGTTGATCGTCTCTTAAATGATCCTTTGCATTTCTGTGGTATCACTTGTAACTTCTCTTTCATTTCTGATTTTATTATTTTATTTTTTTGAGCCCTTTTTTTTTCTTGGTGAGACTAGCTAAAGGTTTGTCAATTTTGCTTATCTTTTCAAAGAACCAGTTCTTAGTTTTATTGATCTTTTCTATTGTGTTTTATTTTATTTATTTCTACTCTGATCTTCATTATTTATTTCCTTCTACTAACTGTGGGCTTTTTTTGGTTTTTCTAGTTCCCTTAGGTGTAAAGTTAGATTGTTTATTTGAGATTTTTCTTCTTCTTTTTTTTTGGGGGGGGGTAGGCCTGTACTGTTATGACCTTACCTCTTAGACCATTTTTTGTTGCATTCCATAGATTTTGGTATGTTTTATTTCCATTTTAATTTGTCTCTAGGTATTTTTAAAATTTTTTCCCTTTGATTTCTTTATTGACTCAATGGGTTGTTAAATAGCATGCTGTTTAACATCCACATATTTGTGCTATTTCCAGGTTTCTTCCTGTAACTGATTTCAAACTTTGTACCTTTATGGCCAGGAAAGATGCTTGATATGATTTCAGTCTTCTTAAATTTATTGAAACTTGTTTTGTTTCTTAATATGTGATCTATCCTAGAGAATATTTCATGGGCACTTGAGAAGAACATGTATTCTGCTGCTTTTGGAGGAAATCTTCTGTACATATCTATTATGTCTATCTCATCTAATGTGTTGTTTAAGGCCAATATTTCTTTATTGCTTTTTGTCTGGATGATCTATCCATTGATGTAAATGGGGTGTTAATGTCCCCTACTGTTACTGTATTGCTATCATTGTCTCTCTTTAGGTCTGTTGATATTTGCTTTATATATTTAGGTGTTTTTATGTTGGGTGTTTTTTTTTAAAGATTTTTATTTTTATTTATTTGACACAGAGAGAGAGAGAGAGAAAGAGAGAGAGCACAAGCAGGGGAAGCGGCAGGCAGAGGGAGTGGGAGAGAGCCCGATGATCAGGGGACCCTGGGATCATGACCTGAGCTGAAGGCAGGCGCTTAACGACTGAGCCACCCAGGCACCCCTATGTTGGGTGTTTTATGTTAGGTATTTTTATGCCATATATATTTACAAATGTTGCATCTTCTTGTTGGTTTGACTTTTTTATAATTCTGTAATGCCTAATGCCCATCTTTGTCTCTTACTACAATCTTTGTTTTAAATACTATTTTGTCTAATACAAGTATAGCTACACCAGATTTCTTTTCATTTCTATTAGCATGGAATATCTTTTTCTATCTCTTCACTTTCAGTCTGTGTATGTTCTTATATCTGAAGCGAGTCTCTGTAGGCAGCATATAAATGAACTTTTTAAAAAAAATCCATTCAACCATTCTGTCTTTTGCTTGGAGAATTTAGTCCATTTACATTTAAAGTAATAATTGATAGGTTTGTACTTATTGTCATTGTGTTAATTGTTTTCTGGCTGTTTTTGTAGTTTCTCTCTGTTCCTTTTTTCTTCTCTTGAAGTTTGATGATTTTCTTTAGTGTTATGTTAGATTCCTTTCTCATTTTCTGTTGTGAATCTACTATAGGTTTTTGCCTTGTGGTTACCTTGAGGTTCAAATATAACATCCTATATGTATAATAGGTGATTTTGAGTTGACTGCAACTTGAGTTTGAACTCATTCCAAAACTCTCCATTTTTAATCCCCTTCCCATGACTTACGTTTTTGATGTCACATTCAGTATCTTTTTTTTTATGTATCCCCTAACTAATCATTGTAGTTTTAGTTAATTTTATTACTTTTATCTCTTAACCTTCATACTAGCTTTATAAATGATTAATTCACTACCTTTACCATAAATTTATCTTTACCAGTGAGATTTTTACTTTTGTATGTTTTCTTGTCATTAATTAGTGCCATTTCTTTTGCTTAAAGAAGTCCCTTTAACACTTCTATTAAGGCCAGTTTAATGTGATGAATTCCTTTAGCTTTTGTTTGTCTGGAACACTTTATTTCCCTTTTAATTCTGAATGATAATCTCGCTGAATAGAGTATTCTTAGTTGGCAGGGCTTTTTTTTTTTCCTTCTTTCCCTTTTGGCCCTTCAAATATAGTGTGCTTCTCTCTTCTAGCCTGCAAAGTTTCTGCTGAAAATTCTGCTGATGGTCTTTTGGGACTTTCTTCATATATAACAAGATTTTTTTCCCCCTCTTGCTGCTTTTAATAATCTCTCCTTGTCTTTAACTTTTGACATGTTAATTATAATGTGTCATGTTCTGTGCCTCTGTTTTCTCTCATTTGCAACTCTCTGGGCTTTCTGGATCTGGGTGTCTATTTTTTTCCCCAGGTTAGGGAAGTTTTCAACCAATATTTCTTCAAATAAGATTTCTACCCTTTTTGCTCTCTCTTCCTCTGGGAGCCATATAATGAGAATGTTAGTCTATTTGATGTTTTATAAGTTTCTTAAACTATCTTCACTTTTTTTCATTCTTTTTTTTTTCTTTTTTCTGCATTGATTGTGTGAGTTCCACTGTGCCATCTTTAAGCTGACTTATCCTTTCTTCTCTTTCATCTAATCTACTCCAGAACCCTTCTAGTGTGTTTTTAAGTACAGTCATTATTCTTCAGCTCTGTGAATTCTGTTTGGTATTTTCTTGTATTTTGTATGTCTTTGTTGAAGTTTTTACTGTGTTCATCCATTCTGCTCCCCAGTTTGGCAAACATTTTTTATTACCAGTGCTTTGAAATCTTTATCAGGTAGATTATTTCTCTTTATTTACTTGGTTATTTATTGCTTCTTTCATGGCAGATGCTTTCTGGTGGGCATCAATGTGCAAAACAACAGTTTTCACATTTTGTGTCCTTTTCCTTAAATCTATCTGCATGCTTCTTTCCTGGCTCTTTTTGACTTTGATATTCCAATTTTTCTTTTTGCAGGCTCCTGAGAAATTATCCAAGTGATATTCACCATTGCTCATGAGTCCACATATATTCTTATCATGGGCCACTTCTCTTTCCACACAAAGTGGATGATCAGGTAACCTACCTCAAATTCTGCCCATTGGGAGGATTTCCTTCACTGCCGTCACTCAGTGCCATATTAAGTGGGACTATGTAGCAGTAGTCCATTTTCATGGACTTCCCACATATTGAGACCCCCACATGCTGAGACAACTCATCCATACACTAAGCTCAGATTGTTTTCTTCTTCCCTTAGTTGTCCTTATGGGATATCTTCCAATAAGGATATGTGTGTATGTGTGCATGTGCATGTACACATGTGCACATGCATACACACACACACCCACCCACACACACACGTACTCTGAGGAAGAGGCATTGGTGCAATAGTAGTGGATGACAAAGATCTATACTGCACATTCGTGCAGCTTACTTGTGCCCTGTGACACTGTTCATGCCTGATAATGCCAGGTATACCATTTCCATTTTATAGTGAATTGCTATTGGGTCCATCCAACCTTAGGATTTGGTGAGTCAAACAGAACTAAGCTCATGATAAATAGTTCTAACAGCATGGTCAGTTGATGCCACATATTCAAGTGCTCTGCATGTATTTGGGCCCAGTTGCAGATTGGGAAATATTTTTTTGAATAGTGCATAGGTCTCCACTGCAGATGGCATGAACTTTCTCCAGAATCAGGGAGTCAATATTGTGATTCTCCTATTGAGTTTGACCATAATTCCACGAAGCGACTTTTTTTTTTTTTTACCACAGATGTCTCTGTCCATAGTGTGTGAACCATGTCAACCTTTGATATTACCAGTATATGGGCTATAGGAATATTCTGTCAACCTTTGATATTACCAGTATATGGGCTATAGGAATATTCCCAAGTATGGTTTATGTTACTTCCAGAACCCGCAGAGGCTACTACATTTTGAGACAATGACTTATTTTTTATTTTGGAGAGGATATCCGGGTATGCTCTAGACCACTTAGTCTGAAAAAACTACACTGTTGTGGAATTCTGAATCATCATAGGATTAATTTTCCTCTAGAGCTCATATGTCTTATCAAGTTCTTCTTGTTCACCTTCCTGCCAACTTTTACTCACTGGATCCAATTAACAGGATATCAATGTGGTGGTCAAATGTTCTTCTGACTACTCAGATGGTCTAGGTCCCAGTGGGAGAATTAACATAGTTCCTGGGCAAGATTATATATTCTTGTCTGTCCCACTTGAATGTGATCCACTTCTGAACTATTTTCCTGATAGTATAGAAAAGAGTAAATTTGCCAGTTCAATGACCATATACCTTGTATCTGAGGCTATGTTAATCTGCTCTAGCAAAGATATCACATCTGTGAACCAACTGCAATTGGGGTGACTACTTTGTTGAGTTTATGGTAGTCCACTTTCATCTTCTAGGATCTATGTGGCTTTTGTAGGGACAAATCTGGTAAACTAAAGGAGATGAATTAATATGAATATGATGGAGACCATGACCCTGCATCACTTAAATCTTTATGTGTAGTACTGATCTCTTCATTCCCTAGAGTGTGATAATGTTTTTTATTTACTTTCTTGGCCTTCTCCATTATATCTCTTATCCCACAGGCCAAGGAACCAATGTGGAGGTTCTGCCAACTACCACATATATTCATTCCAATTACACATTTAAAGACTGAAAAAAATCATCGGTGGGTGAGTCCACAGACTCAGTGGATCATTGAGAGTCATATCTGAGCTAGGACTACATTTAATATCTGTTCTTATATGCCCCTACTCTAAAAGAAAGTTATAATGGTGTTCAGGTCACTTAGTATCAGTGTCAACTCAGACTTATGTCTCACAGTCCTCAGAATATTTGGATAATCTCTTCCTTAGAATATGATTATACAAGTAGGTACCTTGGTGAAGGTCTGTGGGAATTATTATCATATTCATTTGTTATGGTGTACTGAGGTCCAAACCTCATTGAGACCTGGCCTCTCCTTCAGTCAATAGGTTCTGGATTTGAGTATTGGTTCAGGTCCAGAAACTGTGTAGGAGATTTATCTTTTTATTGGCAAGGTTGTCCTCAATCTCCTGATCAACTAGCCATGGTTTCTTTGGCTTTTCTAAATTAAACATTATCTATGGAGGAGTGTGCATCTATTTTTACCTCTAGAAACTGCATTCTAACAATTTCTTTAGCTCTAAGTTGCCTCATGGCTGCCATTCCAACATTGCAGCTTATTATGATAATTGTACCTACTGTGTTTTCTGATAGTTAAATGCTACTACCTAACTTCATTTGTTCTGTGATCCTATCATTGCTATTGTTTTAAGAGCCTAGTTCTGTAACATTCCCAGCCTATAGAGGGTAGCTACCACTGAGATGTTCAGTGATGCCACTGAGAAACTTATTGTTAAATGATGTGTCCTGAACCATGAGAGACAATGGACTCTGAAAAACAAACTGAGGGTTCTAGAGGGGAGGGGGTGGGAGGATGGGTTAGCCTGGGGTTGGGTATTAAAGAGGGCACGTTCTGCATAGATCACTGGGTGTTATACGCAAGCAATGAATCATGGAACACTACTTCAAAAACTAATGATGTAATGTATGATGATTAACATAACATAAAAAAAAAAAATAAATGATGTGTCCTCCCATGGAACATTTTTGGCTGATGAGTTTTTTTTACTTTATGTAGTATAGCCACTCTAGAACATGCACTTCTCTGAGACTTATGATCCCTTCCTCTACTATTTGCCATATTATTTCTACTTAGTGCCGACTATAATTTTTTCCAAGTTTACAAGAACCACTATAGTTCTGTGTTATACTGTCTTCTGTGGTCCCTGCCAGGTGATAAATTCAGTATCATAGGAGAATGCTTCCATAGCAATACATTCTTTCCTATTTAACTTCCTACACCTCCACATTGATCCAGTACTGACAGATTCCAGTTAATAAGTACTCTCTCAATTCCTGAGTACATATGAGTGCATATATGTTGGTGAGGTCCTACAGTTTCTTCAACATGTAGTCTCTTTCCTCTCTTAACAGACCCCACATTTACTCAGCTGGATTATGTCATGACTTTACCCTAATTATTGATCTGAAAGCTCATGAAAGTGTTTGTGGTAGGTCTTTATGAAGAATGCACAGATTTTCCTGCAGGTTAGAGACCTCTGCATTGTCTTCAAACAAGGATAGAATACTAGCTGCTAATAGGGAGTGGGCCACCTTTGCAGTCTCAGAGAGTTCAGGGGAATATGAAGATTCAAGAGTTTCAAGTGAATTAATCCAGATGTCCCCGTCTCATGACTCACAGTCCCATTTTTTTCCCCAATTTAGGCCCTGACCTTGGAATAGCCAACCTGCCTAAGTTGAGAATTAAACCTTCTTTGGAGCTCTGCCATTCTTATGATTTATTCCTGGGCCTGGTGCTCAGCTTTTTCTGCATCTGCTGCAAGAGGTAAGAATTTATTTATCTGGTGACATGAACATCCATTGTATTTACACTTAGCCTTAAATTGGTGATTAATCACGTTTAGCCTTTATCTTTCTTCACTGCATCCGGAGGCCCCAACACCTGCTATTCTATTCCATAGTGGTAATTGCCTCCTCTTTGCAGCCTCTCAAATACCTTGAGATATTGCACACACGAGTTCATTTCCTTCTACTGGTATCACACCTCAGTCTACCACTGGTAAATATTTTAACAATTGCATTGCTTCAGTACACCACAGGCTATCAGTTTTCCATATAGCATTAGTAATTAGGTTCTCATTGCCAGTCTAACAAAGAAAAATCCAGATAAAATATGCCAGTTTAGAATCACTTCCTCAGTGCTTCCTTGGTACCAACTTTCATTCCCTGGGAATGACTATGGGAATGACCCTGGGAAATAGACTATGAAAGATATGTATATATGTATGTATATACATGTATGTATGTGTGTGTGTGTGTATACACACATACATACATACATGTATATACATACATACATACATACATAATCTCCTTTCAGATTTGGTAGAGGGAGAAGCTGAATTGCAATATATTTGTGACAGAGGCTTTAGCTGATCTTACAGGAAGCTCTGATAATGGCACGGCCCCTGCAGTACGGCATAGGGGCTACGTATTTGAACACTCACATCAATTAGTCATTGGCTATGGGTTACCCTAGAAGAGAGGCAATAAACCCTTGGCCATGGGCCATTTTCAGAGAGTGACTTAATCACATGCCTTTGGCAATGAACACAATACTCTTGGCAGTTGAAAGAATGAGTGATTCCGTCCTGAAGGGGGTATCTCTGTGGTACACCACAATTCTGCCACACTTATCTTTTCATTAGTTCTGAAAATAGAGTCAGATGGGAGGCCGGAGTGTAAATATTATGACTGAGATTACATTGATTTTAATTTCAAAGGTACACAGGGAGTGTACGTTCTCTGGATACCTTTTTTTTTTTTTTTAATGTCCTTCTTTCGCTGAAGGCATAGAAGTTTACTTGAAAGGTTTTCTCACTGATTATTTTTTAAGTTATTTTTTCATTTATGTTTCTAAAATGTTTTAAAAAAATAGCACATTGTGGTTCCTGGGTATCAAAGAGAGTCTCTCTAATTTAACATAGCATTCTTCTAGGTCTTTGCTTTCTAGTTGTCATCAAAGCCTAAATGAAGGATAGGGACTGAGTCAGGGGGAACAGACAAGCACAGGTACAATCAGAGCTTGAATCTTAAGGTGGTTTTCTGGGAGGGTGGAAGGGCTTACCTTCCTTTGTGAGAGGGGGCTTTGGAAAACCTGAATTTGAATAGATAGACATTGTATATTTTAACTCCTGTTGTTATCAGAGATGTATTTTTGTATTGCCTTTTTAATTTCTTTCTATTTTCTTATTTCGATCTACACCAGCATCTAGACTTGCCATAGATCAAGTTACCAGCTGCTTTCGTTGTGATTATTTATTCCCAGATGCTGTTTGAGGTAAGACCTGGCTGATGCTAAGCATGTTTTAGTTTTAACCTGAAGAGACTTTACATGTATAATTTAGTAATCCATAATAAAAAAGTATAAGACATTTTTAAAGAACTGCCTTGATATTTTGAGTTCTTTATTGGTGGCATGTATTATCTATTATTATATGGGACATGCTCTATCTTTGCTGAAAAAGCTAAAACATGTCTTGCTCTTAGGAATTTTGAAATAATTTCTTTATGGCTTTTCTTAAAAGCACCTTGTGATACAGGAAAAGGAAATTACAGGTCTGTTTAGTGGGAAACTAATTTTAATTTTACTTACAAGTGCCACACCCATTTTGCTTGCATGCTTTGAAGCATAAGTAATTGACTTTCACCCAAGAGTTAGAATCAAATGAAGTTCCATTGTGTGAAGAGAATTGCACTGCATCTAATACTCCAAAGGGGAAAGAAACAAGGATACTAATTATGAAAGCATCTAAGTTTTGGTCTGTTGCCATGTTGTACAACATTTATTAAAATTTAAAATTCTCACTTTTACTACAGAACAAGGATGCATCTAGAGTTATGCATAATTGGTGAGGTGAGAACAGCTAGGAAGTCCTATCAATAGCCAAGTGTAAAAGTCTCTGGTGAGGATTAAGTGAATTTATGTTTTTTAATGTGTATAGTATAATGACTGGAATATATTAGGACCTACAAAAAAATGCTTAAGTTTTTGTGAATTTTTGTTTTCTAAAAGAAGCTATTGACCTAAAGTGGACACTGACAAGGGCCTGACCAGGATGCTGGCTCTGGAATGTGGAAAGGAGGTATAGGGAATGACAGAAATTATAAAGTTAAGGACCATAAAATTTAGAACTGGCTAGAAGTTTGGGAAAATAAAAGAGAGGAATTAAAAGTCCTGAAGTTCCAGTCTGTATAACTAGGAGAATGTTTATTTTGTTAATTAGTACTGTATGAGAAATTTAGATAATATAGTTTATGAATAAAGATGATTTGAAAAATATTGAATTTGAGATGTTAATGGTCATTCAGACCAAACTGACCACCACATAACTAGGAATTAATGCAAAAGAAGAAGCTAGAAGCAGATATATTAATTTGGTAGTTAGAAGAAAAAGGAATAAAAATCTGAAAAGAGAAAGAGAAGCCAGTGAGGGACCTTGTTAAGGTTTCTTTGTAAAGGAGAACACTTATTGAAACTGATATCTCATCATACCTTAGACAAAACTCATAATGGCCCCAGACTTAGGCTTAGAGAACAGTCAGAAACAAAGACATTTCCTCCTTTTGTGGCCATATGTTCTCTCATTACTGGATTCTTTTGTTTTTCTGAAAACAAGTCTTCACTGCTCATTTTTTACAAAGTTCAAAAGTTGACTGCTCAGGTCACAACTTTATGTCACTTCCTTGTTGAAATGACTGAAAAGATCTGACAAACTCCATGTTCCAACTCCTGATTCCCAAGAGAGGCCCTGATTGGCCCAGTTTTTATCATGTGATGACTCTGGTCAAAATAACTGTGTCCAGAGAGAGACTCCAGTAGGCCATGGTGTCATGTAGGTATATAGAATGATTTAAAGAAAGGCCAAGTGGTTAATGGCTTCAGATGCAGAAAATAGTTGTAGAAGATTTACATTTTATACAAACATTACTCATGCCCAATAGAAGAGGAATTTTAGTAGAGTTATGGGGCTGGAATCAGATAGCAAGAAGTTGAAGATGAATGGACTCATGAGGAAGTAGAGACTACAGGTCTACTCTATGCTTTGGAAGACTTTGGTGGAAGGTGCAGTAGCCTGAGGAGGTAAAAGCATTTATTCTGGTCTTTTTAAATTTGAGCCACTTTTGTCTCTATAAAATGGCATCTCATTTTGTTTTTTAATTTGCATTTTTCTGATAATTAATGCTGTAGAACAAATTCCATATGCTTATTGGCCAGATAGAAATCAGTCTGAAATGGTCACTAATTACTAATCCATTGTATTCCTTTTTTTTAATTATTATTTTTTTACCTATATATATTTTTATTAAGTTATGTTAATGACCATACATCATTAGTTTTTGAGGTAGTGTTCCATGATTCATTATTTGCATATAACACCCAGTGCTCCATTCAGTACATGCCCTCTTTAATGCCCATCACCAGGCTAACCCATCCCCCCCCCAGAACCCTCAGTTTATTTCTCAGAGTCCATAGTCTCTCATGGTTCATTTCCCCCTCCAATTTCCCCCCCTCCATTTTTCCCTTCCTGCTATCTTCTTCTTCTTCTTTTTTTTTAACATATAATGTATTATTTGTTTCAGAGGTACAGGTCTGTGATTCAACAGTCTTACACAATTCACAGTGCTCACCATAGCACATACCCTTCCAAATGTCTATCACCCAGCCACCCCATCTCTCCCACCTCCCACCACTCCAGCAACCCTCAGTTTGTTTCCTGAGATTAAGAATTCCTCATATCAGTGAGGTCATCTGATACATGTCTTTCTCTGATTGACTTATTTCGCTCAGCATAATACCCTCCAGTTCCAGCCACGTTGTTGCAAATGGCAAGATTTCATTCCTTTTGATGGCTGCATAATATTCCATTGTGTGTGTGTGTGTGTGTGTGTGTGTGTGTGTGTGTGTATACACACCACATCTTCTTTATCCATTCATCTGTCGATGGACATCTTGGCTCTTTCCACAGTTTGGCTATTGTGAACATTGCTGCTATAAACATCGGGGTGCATGTACCCCTTCAGATCCCTACATTTGTATCTTTGGGGTAAATACCCAGTAGTGCAATTGCTGGGTCATAGGGTAGCTCTATTTTCAACTTTTTGAGGAACCTCCATACTGTTTTCCAGAGTGGCTGCACCAGCTTGCATTCCCACTAACAGTGTAGGAGGGTTCCCCTTTCTCCACAACCTCACCAACATCTGTCATTTCCTGACTTGTTAATTTTAGCCATTCTGACTGGTGTGAGGTGGTATCTCGTTGAGGTTTTGATTTGGATTTCCCTGATGCCAAGCGATGCTGAGCACTTTTTCATGTGTCTGTTGGCCGTTTGGATGGCTTCTTTGGAAAAATGTCTGTTCATGTCTTCTGCCCATTTCTTGATTGGATCATTTGTTCTTTGGGTGTTGAGTTTAAGAAATTCTTTTTTTTTTTTAAAGATTTTTGTATTTATTTATTTGAGAGAGAGAGAATGAGAGAGCAAGCACATGAGAGGGGGGAGGGTCAGAGGGAGAAGCAGACTCCCTGCCGAGCAGGGAGCCCAATGCGGGACTCGATCCAGGGACTCCAGGATCATGACCTGAGCCGAAGGCAGTCGCTTAACCAACTGAGCCACCCAGGCGCCCAAGAAATTCTTTATAGATTTTGGATACTAGCCCTTTATCTGATATGTCATTTGCAAATATCTTCTCCCATTCTGTCGGTTGTCTTTTGGTTTTGTTGACTGTTTCTTTTGCTGTACAAAAGCTTCTTATCTTAATGAAGTCCCAATAGTTCATTTTTGCCCTTGCTTCCCTTGCCTTTGGTGATCTTTCTAGGAAGAAGTTGCTGCAGCTGAGGTCGAAGAGGTTGCTGCCTGTGTTCTCCTTTAGGATTTGGATGGACTCCTGTCTCACATTTAGGTCTTTCAACTTTTGAGTCTATTTTTGTGTGTGGTGTAAGGAAATGGCCCAGTTTCATTCTTCTGCATGTGGCTGTCCAATTTTCCCAACATCATTTGTTGAAGAGACCGTCTTTTTTCCACTGGACATTCTTTCCTGCTTTGTCAAAGATGAGTTGACCATAGAGTTGAGGGTCCATTTCTGGGCTCTCTATTCTGTTCCAGTGATCTATATGTCTGTTTTTGTGCCAGTACCATACTGTCTTGATGATGACAGCTTTGTAATAGAGCTTGAAGTCTGGAATTGTGATGCCACCAGCTTTGCTTTTCTTTTTCAACCTTCCTCTGGCTATTCGGGGTCTTTTCTGGTTCCATACAAATTTTAGGATTATTTGTTCCATTTCTTTGAAAAAAGTGGATGGTATTTTGATAGGAATTGCACTGAATGTGTAGATTGCTCTAGGTAGCATTGACATCTTCACAATATTTGTTCTTCCAATCCATGAGCATGGAACGTTTTTCTATTTTGTTGTGTCTTCCTCAATTTCTTTCATGAGTATTTTATAGTTTTCTGAGTACAGATTCTTTGCCTCTTTGGTTAGATGTATTCCTAGATATCTTATGGTTTTTGGTGCAGTTGTAAATGGGATCAACTCCTTAATTTCTCTTTCTTCTGTCTTGTTGCTGGTGTATAGGAAAGCCTCTGATTTCTGTGCATTGATTTTATATCCTACCACTTTACTGAATTCCTATATGAGTTCTAGCAGTTTTGGGGTGGAGTCTTTTGGGTTTCCCACATAAAGTATCATATCATTTGCAAAGAGTGAGAGTTTGACTTCTTCTTTGCTGGTTCAGATGCCTTTGATTTCTTTTTGTTGTGTGATTGCTGTGGCTAGGACTTGTAGTACTATGTTGAATATCAGTGATGATAGTGGACATCCCTGCCACGTTCCTGACCTTAAGGGGAAAGCTCCCAGTTTTCCCCATTGAGAATGATATTCACTGTGGGTTTTTCATAGATGGCTTTTATGATATTGAGGTATGTACCCTCTATCCCTATACTCTGAAGAGTTTTGATCAAGAAAGGATGCTGTACTTTGTCAAATGCTTTTTCTGCATCTGTTGAGAGGATCATATGGTTCTTGTTCTTTCTTTTGTTAATGTATTGTATCACATTGATTGATTTGCTGATGTTGAACCAACCTTGCATCCCAGGGATAAATCCCACTTGGTTGTGGTGAATAATCCTTTTGATGTACTGTTGTATCCTATTGGCTACTATTTTGGTGAGAATTTTTGCATCCATGTTCATCAAGGATATTGGTCTATAATTTTCCTTTTGATGGGGTCTTTGTCTGGTTTTGGGATCAAGGTAATGGTGGCCTCATAAAATGAGTTTTGAAGTTTTCCTTCCATTTCTATTTTTTGGAACAGTTTCAGGAGAATAGGTATTAATTCTTCTTTAAATGTTTGGTAGAATTCCCCTGGGAAGCCATTTGGCCTCGGCTTTTGTTTGTTGGGAGATTTTTGATGACTGCTTCAATTTCCTTAGTGGTTATGGGTCTGTTCAGGTTTTCTATTTTTTCCTGGTTCAGTTTTGGTAGTTAATACATCTCTAGGAATGCATCCATTTCTTCCAGATTATCTAATTTGCTGGCATATAGTTGCTCATAATATGTTCTTATAATTGTTTGTATTTCTTTGGTGTTGGTTTTGATCTCTCCTCTTTCATTCATGATTTTATTTATTTGGGTCCTTTCTCTTTTCTTTTTGATAAGTCTGGCCAGGGGTTTATCAATCTTATTGATTCTTTCAAAGAACCAGCTCCTAATTTCGTTGATCTTTTCTACTGTTCTTTTCATTTCTATTTCATTGATTTCTTCTCTGATCTTTATTATTTCTCTTCTCCTGCTGGGTTTAGGCTTTATTTGCTGTTCTTTCTCCAGCTCCTTTAGGTGTAGGGTTAGGTTGTGTATTTGAGACCTTTCTTGTTTCTTGAGAAAGGCTTGTATTACTATGTACTTTCCTCTTAGAACTGCCTTTGCTGTATCCCAAAGATTTTGAACAGTTGTGTTTTCATTTTCATTGGTTTCCATGAATTTTTTTTAATTCTTCTTTAATTTCCTGGTTGATCCATTCATTTGTTAGTAGGATGCTCTTTAACCTCCATGTATTTGAGTTCTTTCCGACTTTCCTCTTGTGATTGAGTTCTAGTTTCAAATCATTGTGGTCCAAAAATATGCAGGGAGTGATCCCAATCTTTTGGTACTGGTTGAGACCTGATTTGTGACCTAGGATATGATCTATTCTGGAGAATGTTCAATGGGCACTAGAGAAGAATGTGTATTCCGTTGCTTTGGGATGGAATGTTCTAAATATATCTGTGAAGTCCATTTGGTCCAGTGTGTCATTTAAAGTCTTTATTTCCTTGCTGATCTTTTGCTTAGATGATCTGTCCATTTCACTGAGGTCGGTGTTAAAGTCCCCCACTATTATTGTATTGTTGTCGACGTGTTTCTTTGATTTTGTTATTAATTGGCTTATATAATTGGCTGCTCCCATGTTAGGGGCATAGATATTTACAATTGTTAGATCTTCTTGTTGGATAGACCCTTTAAGTATCATATAGTGTCCTTCCTCATCTCTTATTATAGTCTTTGGTTTAAAATCTAATTTGTCTGATATAAGTATTGCCACCCCAGCTTTTTTTGGTGTCCATTAGCATGGTAAATGGTTTTCCATCCCCTCACTTTTCAATCTGGGGGTGTCTTCTTGCAGAGGGCATATCAATGGGTCTTGTTTTTTTATGCAATCTGATAGCCTGTGTCTTTTGATTGGGGCATTTAGCCCATTTACATTCAGGGTAACTATTGAAAGATATGAATTTAGTGCCATTGTATTGCCTGTAAGGTGACTGTTACTGTATATTGTCTGTGTTCCTTTCTGGTCTATGTTGCTTTTAGGCTGTCTCTTTGCTTAGAGGACCCCTTTCAAGATTTCTCATAGGGCTGGTTTCGTGTTTGCAAATTCCTTTAGTTTTTGTTTGTCCTGGAAGCTTTTTATCTCTCCTTCAATTTTCAATGACAGCCTAGCTGGATATAGTATTCTTGGCTGCATATTTTTCTCATTTAGTGCTCTGAATATGTCCTGCCAGTCCTTTCTGGCCTGCCAGGGGCCTGTGGATAGGTCTGTTGCCAGTCTAATGTTTCTACCATTGTAGGTTACAGATCTCTTCTCCTGAGCTTATTTCAGGATTTTCTCTTTGTCTGTAAGACTTGTAAGTTTTACTATTAGATGTCAGGGTGTTGACCTATTTTTATTGATTTTGAGGGGGGTTCTCTGTGCCTCCTGGATTTTGATGCCTGTTTCCTTCCCCAAATTAGGGAAGTTCTCTGCTATAATTTGCTCCAATATACCTTCGGCCCCCCTCTCTCTTTCTTCTTCCTCTGGGATCCCAATTATTCTAATATTGTTTCATCTTATGGTACCACTTATCTCTCAAATTCTGCCCGCGTGATCCAGTAGTTGTTTATCTCTCTTTTTCTCAGCTTCTTTATTTTCCATCATTCGGTCTTCTATATCACTGATTCTCTCTTCTGCCTCATTTATTCTAGCAGTTAGAGACTCCATTTTTGATTGCACCTCATTAATAGCCTTTTAGATTTTGACTTGGTTAGACTTTAGTTCTTTTATTTCTCCTGAAAGGGTTTCTCTAGTGTCTTCCATGCTTTTTTCAAGCCCATCTATTATCTTTATAATCATTATTCTGAACTCTATTTCCAACATATTACTAATGTCCATATTGATTAGGTCCCTGGCAGTTGGTACTGCCTCTTGTTCTTTTTTTTGAGGTGAGTTTTTCCATCTTGTCATTTTGTCCAGAGGAGAATAGATGATTGAGAGAACAAAATGCTAACAAGGTAACAACGACCCCAGAAAAATATACACTAAACAAATCGGAACAGACCTGAAGCCAGGGGAAAAGAAAGGGATAGAAAGAAAAAAGAAAAATAAAAAGAAAAAAAGGATATCATCAGATATGATCAGGCTGGTGAATAGATCAGTGCTACACACTGTATTTTGGGCATATTTTGGTCTGTTAGAAGAAACTGCCTCCCAAAATTTTAAAGGAAGAAAAACTTATATATGTACAAAAATAAGGGTAAATACTATGAAGGGATGGAATATGACTGTAAAGATGAAAATTATAAAAGATTTTATAAAAGGAATTGATAAGATAAGAAGTTGGTTGAAAAAAGAAGAGAAATTAGAAAAAAGGGGGAGAGAATGTGATCAGGCAGGAGACTAGAACAAAGCCATACACTAGAGATTTAGGATATATTTTGGTCTATTAGAAGAAACTGTATCCCAAAATTTTAACGAGAGAACAACTTATATATAGACCAAAAATAAGGTTAACTACAATGAAGGGATAGAATACGACTCTAAAAATGAAAAATAAAAAAGCTTATAAAAAAAGGGATTGGTAAGATGTTGTTTGAAAAAGGGAAAAAGAAAAATACAAAAAAAAAAATAGAAAAAGAAAAAAAAGAAAATTAAAAACATTAACTTTGAAAGACTAAAGAGTTGTGGAAGAAAAAGCCATGAATTCTATGTGCAGTATTTCCCTAGTGCTGGAGTTCTGCTGTTCTCATTGATCGGTAAACTTGGTCTTGTCTGGCTGTTCTTGCTGATCTTCTGGGGGAGGGGCCTGTCGCCGTGGTTCCCAAATGTCTTTGCCGGGGGCGGAATTGCCCTCCCCTTGCTGGTCCGGGCTAAGTAATCTGCTCGGGTTTGCTCTCGGGAGCTTTTGTTCCCTGCAAGCTTTCCATACAGCTTTGGAAGACGACAGTGAAAATGGCGGCCTCCCAATCTCCACCCTGGAGGAGCTGAGAATTCGGGGCCCCACTCCTCAGTGAGCCCCCAGAGAAAAGCAGTCAATCACTCCCGTCTCCCCGGTCGCCAGCCTCACTCTGTGCTCACCTGGCCTCACCTGGCCTGTGACCGAGTGTTTCTATCTCTGGCACACTACCCCATTTGGAGTCTCCAAACCCAGCAAATTCTTGCGGTGTGCTCCCGTGCTGCTTCTCCTGGGGGAGAAAGGCGAATCTTCCCAGATCTGCTGTTTGTTGGGTCCCTTCCAGAAAGTGGTTGCTTTTCTGTTCAGAGAGTTGCTGCTATTCTTTTCTTCGATCTCCTGTTGAGTTCGTAGGTGTTCAGAATGGTTTGATCCCTATCTAGCTGAATTCCTGGAACCAGACAAAATTTAAGTCTCCTATTCCTCCACCATCTTGCTCCTCCCAGTTTTCTTGGATGATAGAGTTCCAAGTTGCTCATCTGTAAGCCAGGGCACCTATGCTCTGTTCTCTGTGTGTGTAAGTGGGCAGAAGTTGCAAAGCCTGAAATAGACAGTTTTTATCCTCAAGCACTGTAGCTGGGAATAAGACAAGGCCATGTGCATTAGGCCAAGCTTATTGTAGGTTTCTCAGTCTCTTCTTTCTGACCTACCCTCCTACTTATCTCCTTTGGTAGCAGATTCTTCCCATCATCAAGCTTCTTTGTGTTCTCTCTCTTTGTCATCTCCCTCCTATTCTTGAGGAATATTCTCATAAACACTTTATACCCAGATACAGAATGGCTGATAAGCTTTAAAACATAGGGTCCCCTTGCTGAGATTTTCATTTCAGCAAGAACCAAAATCTTAAATAAAGGGAGTAAAGCTCTAATAGTAGAAACTAGTATAGATTCTTCATGAGGGGGCAGTCCTTCTTCAACTGTAGTACATAGGAAACCACCTTTTTCTCTAAGGTTGGTCCTTATGGGCTTAACAGTATGCATGGTGTTTATTAATAAGGACTCTGAAGCCAGTCAGTTTGGTTTACAATTCTAGCTATGTAACTTCCTAGCTGCGTGGCTTTGTGCTAGCTACTCAGGTTCCTGGTTCTCAGTTTCTTGATATGTAAAATGGAGATTAATGACAGTACCTATTGCAGAGCTTACAATCAAACATTAATGTAGTAATCTATACAAAGCACTCAAGACAGAGTATGACATAAAATAAGCATTAAAAATGGAAAACATGCACTGGGTGTTATATGCAACTGATGAATCTTTGAACACTACATCAAAAACTAATGATGTACTATATGTTGGTTAATTGAACATAATAATAAAAAAATGGAAAACATGTAAAAGAGCTATGTGATGAATAGAAGATAATGAAGGACTAAATATCATGGTTCAGATTATAAAAATTATATGAAAAAGAGAAAATGAGAGAATAGTTAAAGAAACTTTTGTGGAAAAGATTAGTCTTGATCTATAAATTAAATGATTGAGATCGGTATAACTGAGGACATTCTAGGCAGGGTGAAGAACAAGAAAAAAAGAAACAATGAAAGAATAAGCTTAGTGCATCCATGGAACCATAAAGCAGCCTCGTGTAGTAAGAGACTAAGAAGAAAAAAATAATATTTAGGGAAGTTTAGGTGAAAATTAGTTTATAACATGGTTTAGAATGGTAGGGAATATTACTTGAAGAGGTCAGTGAGCTATTGAAATATTACTTGTCTAATGTAAGGAGAATGTACATTACTATAGTAAAGGAACCAAGTTTTGGAGTCAGGATTCCCAGGCAATTACTTTAGCAAGTAGGAGACTTACCATCGTTAACCATGAACTGCAAATAATAATTTTATTAGGTTACCATGCAAATCATATGAGTTGATATACACAAAATTACCTTGTAGGTTCCAAAACTCTTTTTTTTAATTTTTTTTTAAAGATTTTATTTAGGGGTGCCTGGGTGGCTCAGTCGGTTAAGCTCTCTCTGACAAATTAAATAAATAAAAGAGAGAATAAGCAGGGGGAGCAGCAGGCAGAAGGAGAAGCAGGCTCCCCACTGAGCAAGGAGCCCTATGTGGGACTTGATCCCAGGACCCTGGGATCATGACCTGAGCTGAAGGTAGACGCTTAACTGACTGAACCACCAAGGCATCCCAGATTCCAAAACACTTACAGAAGTATCGGTACTAGATACTATTATTTACTCCTAAAGTAGCAAATGGGAGTGAGTAAAAAATGTAGATGGGCTATAGTTGGATGAAGAAATTCACATAATATCTACTTATCAAGAATAAAGAAGACAATTCATTTGACCTTCATTCTTGGGGAAATGGGTCTTTCTGTTTATTTTTTTTAAGATTTTATATCTTTATTTGACAGAGAGAGAGAGAGAGAGAGAGCACAAGTAGGCAGAGCGGCAGGCAGAGGGAGAGGGAGAAACAAGGAGTCCTTTGTGGGACTCGATCCCACGACCCTGAGATCATGACCTGAGCCGAAGGCAGACGCTTAACCAACTGAGCCACCCAGGCGCCCCTTTCTGTTTATTTTTTAAAAATAATTTATTAGTTTAGGATAAACCTCTTAATCACTTTCTGGTTTGATCATTTTTGTTGAAAGAATTTTGATACATAACTACCCAGTTCACCTACTTTAGTGCATTTGGTAAGAAACATAAAATTGTTTATTGATCTGAAAATGCTTTAACTTAATTCTGGTAAGGATTTAGCAATAAATTACTTTTTAAATGTTCATTAGCTCTTTTAGCCCAGTAGGGCACCCAGCTTTATAGTCATATTAAATAGCTCTCTTACAAAATGAATTTAACATACCTGCAAAAAGTATTTTACTTCCTATTCAACCCTAGTATGCTTTTCGGAGTTAATACACTTGCAGTCTGAATCTGGGATTGGAGTTAGGTTGTGTTTCTTGTTAATTACATGACCTAAGTCAAATTTCCTAAAAACTTGAAATTGCAGCTTTTTTAATCTGGATAATAATAATACATATTTCACACAATTATGGGAATGAAATGAAATGAGGTAAATTTTAGAAAATTAGACATACATGGTGTTTGGCACATAGTAACAATAAAATACTATTACTAGCCTTTCTATAATAAGATAGTCTAGTATTTTAATCGCTCTCAAAGGTCTTCTCAAATCCTTTAATCTTACCTCCAAACTTTATTACCAAAATTAATGTGTGGCTATGTTAATAAAGGTAATGCAACTGGTGGGTAAGTGTAAGATTTTGAATACAAGTAGTTGAGAATCATATGATGATATCCTGGTCTCTCCCCATCTCCTTAACCCCCCTTCCTCATAAATGGAGCTTCTCAACCTAAGTTTCAAAACTTGTCACATTCTGTTACCATTTTGCCAATCCAAGCTCCTCTCCCTCTAGTCCCCAACTTTCTCCAGAGTGGATGCTTCTCCCTCTTTGGACAGGACATGGATGTTTATGATATATGCCTTCTGCTCAGACTGCATCTCTTTCTCTGGATGGTTTAAGTCCAGCAAAACTATCTCAGGCTTCTTGGATCTCAGGCTTCTTGGAGTCTATTAACTCATGGACTTATCGTCTATTCATTCATTTGTTTCTATACTTACTCATTTATACAACAAATATCATGAGCCTACTATATAATATGCAATATGGATATTTAAAGTTAAAAAGAACACAGCCTGAGCTCTCCAAGAGTTCACAGTCTTATTTGAGAGATAGAGACGTAGGTAACATATTTTACATAAATAATTTTTGTAAGAGTTACCACAACAAAGGTACATTCAAGGCGTTGTGGGGGCACAGGAGGAAGTGCCGACTCAGAGGAAGTTAAACAGGTTGATGTTGATCCCTGCTGGGTCTAGGATGTATAGATATTCTAGAGATGTTCATGAGAGAGACATGTGGAGATAGAGGAAAGAAGAAAGGATTGGAGACAGAATGAACAGCATGGAAAAAGGCACATTGGTGAGGCAACAGTATGGTATTCAGGAACTCTTACTACCTCAGTGTGGCCGGGGCAGATGTGCTTGTGGGAGTGACAAAGAGTGCATCTGCTAAAACTAGCAGAGTTTTAAGTAGGAGGATTTATATCTTTTATTAATTTTAGAGAGGAGGATTTGAGAGAAGGGCCAGGTTAGAGTCGGGAAGACCATATAGAGTACAATGGTAATAGTTCAGATGAGAAATTGTGGAGTTCAGAACTAAGGCATTACTAGCAGGATGAGGTGACATATTCACATCCATTTGGACAAGGGCTGGATCATATGGAAGCTAGAATGACTCCTGGGTATATGTCCTGAGGAAGTGGATAATTATGATAATAATAATTGATATTAATAATTCAAGAAAATGACTAGGTTATATGGAGTTTAATTTTGGGCAACCAGATGAAGATATTTAGTAAGTGGCTGAAGTGGAGGCCAATTCTTTTTTCTTTAAATTTAGTTTAAAATAAGTATACATCTGTGAAACCATCACCACAGTCCATGCCATCCCCAAAAGTTTTCACCCACCTTTTTTTTTTTACTACTATGTTGTGATAGGAACACTTAACATAAGATCTACCCTCTTGGCAAAAATTTTAAGTATATAATACAATATTATTAACTATTGGCACTATGCTATCCAGCTGATCTCTAGGATTTATTCATCTTGTGTAACTGGAACTTTGTACCCTGAGGCCAATTCTTCAGTAAACATTTATTGCGAGCTTATCATGTATGATGAGACAAGTTATAGTTTTTATCCTTAAAGAGGATATCATGAATGGAGAAAGAAATAAGATTGTAATATAGAAAAGTTCTAATTGCCTATGAACTGGGTTGTGGGAGAGTGTGGCAAAGAGAGAGAAAAGCTCAAGTGTGGGTGGTTGGTGAGGTCTTCACAGGACAAATGATTCTGGAGTTTAAATACAATTTTTACAGACAGGGTGGGCAAGATACAAATGATATTCTAGGTAGAGAACAGAAAAGTTACTGAGGCGTGAAGGAGCATAGAGCCCTTAGTGAATAACAAGTCACTCCGTGTGGCTGGAAGGTACAGCAAGTGAGTTTATAGGTGCAACAGTGTGGACACAGGCCCTTGGGTTCATGTTTTTTTGAGGCAGGACTTCAATTCAGTTGGAACTTTCCTGCTCAAAATTTTGCCAACAATTATTGCCTAGAACAATAGTTCTGAACAAACAATGCAGGTCAGGAAATGTACAACAATTTCATGAAACATCGGAAGCATTGACAAAATTGTTGCTCTCATTTAAACAAGAAGTATTTGTTTTGAGTTTTGACAGACTCAGGATCTTGGGTTGAATGATTAGTAGAACAGTTTATTGTGTGAAAGTTGGTTTTAAAATAATTTCCTTGCCTTCCCGTCACTTAACTTTCCAAAGTCTTCACTCCACAAGGAGAGGTTGTCTAGCGGTACAATAAGTATTTTTTTTAATTTAATTCAGGAGTCAATTTCTTGACATTTATATTAGTCGAAAACAGGTCCTGGCTTGTAATTAACGAGCGAATACCAAATTGCTTTAGATAAGAGGAATTAGACTCTAACAGTTTATGAAACCCTGAAGACAAGGACTTCTTTAGAATCTGTCTCTTTCTCTCCTCCATCTTTATGCTTCCCCTTCTCACTTACATTGCCCTGTTTCTTGTGAAGCTTGGTTCCTCCTGGCCAGGGCATGTTTTCCCCCCAGTCCCTGAAGAATGTGAGTGAAGTAAAAATGGCAGATTTCCAAGCAGAGGGAGCTTATAAAGAGTCAGCCAGCTCCTAAAACCATATGCAGTTTATGATGTATTCTTTAAAGAATCACATTGATTATTTACCTACCCAAATATGTAGTTCAATGTTAGCAAAGGCTTTTGGCTGTTAACCCCTACTCTGTGATATCTTTCAACTGTAAAATAGTTAAATTCAGTTCCACAAAATTTTATTCAAATACCTGCCACATACAAGGCGTGGTGCTGGTGAACCAGGAAAATGAATGTAAACTTTTTTCTCTTCCTTCTCCCTTTTCTTCTTCTTCTACTTCATGTAATTTGAGAAACTAACCGTCATAAAGATTAGTTACTGGTGTGGTCACATGCATTATAAAATACCAAATCATTGGATGAATTATGTCTGACCAGTTTTTGATTATCTGTAGGCACATCTTATTTGTGGCACAATTTCCTTTTGTAATTTAGTACTCGATCTCCAGTCATAGTTCTAGCCTGGGGATGGGTGCCCTGCCATCTGCCACAAGCCTGTACCAGTTGATTGGGATGGCTCAACTCTTTCAAGTCATGTCCTTTCAAAACTTGGATATATTATCTGTATTTTCAAATATATTTCCTCTTGGTATTTATTTAATCATATGAAATATTTCTCACTTGGATGACTTTATAATTTAAGAAATTCCCAGTCATTGAATCCCTAGAAAAGGAAAATGTTATTTGAATAGGAAAGGTTTTACATACATGAATAATATTAATTTGATGAATTCTGAATGTCTGGGATTGGGAGAACTTTTAATTTTGAATGCTTATGCTTATGTTTGTGTCAGTAAATGTACTTTTAGGAAAGGAAATAAAGTGGAAATGATAATGTCATGTAGTCATTGTAGCTTTTCAAATTTGCCTAATATCTTACATAGCCTTTCCTAAATAACCATTATGACCTTTTATTACTATTTCAGCTCATTTATTCAGTTCAGTTGTGTCCACCCATAAATGATTTAGGAAGAAAAATATAATTTAAACATAGTTATTGGTATGGATTTGCTTTATAGTTATTTTAAAAGTAACTGTGTCCTGAAATTCAGCTATACCCCTGCCACCCTCTGCAATTTTTCATATACTGTGTATCTTGAATACTTCTGAAAAATGTTAGAAATGGGATAAATCTAGAATTGAATTCTGATACTCATTTTAACCTTCCTTTCTTTTAGACACTCTATGAAGTTATGTGGAAATGAGAGAGATTCATGAAACCCCTTCACCAGGAGAGAATGTCTTTCATAAATGGAGCTTTGCTTCTGGTTTTCACAGGACATTGACACGGCAGTGGAGCCATGGCTGCCCTGCCTGCTATTTTCAATAATTCACAGAACATCTGAACAGAGATGCTTGCCTTGGATTTACAGAATTTCATCCCGATACCTTGTTTACTTCTTTGGGGCAGAAAAGCTTGCACTAATTGCTCTCCATGGTGGCTAATCTTTTCAAGAGCCTGATTTTACCTTACATACATAAGCTTTGCAAAGGAATGTTTACAAAGAAATTGGGAAATACAACCAAAAAAAAAGAGAGTCATCAGCAGAAAAAGGATCAAGACTTTCCTACTGCTGGCCAGACCAAAACCCCCAAATTTTCTAATACCTTAAAAAACACTGTAAAGAAGATTGCAAAGTGTTCATCTACTCGCAACTTATCCACTGAAGAAGAAGAGGCTATTAAAGAATTTTCCCTCTCACCAACATTCAGTTACCGAGTAGCTATTGCCAATGGCCTACAAAAGAATATTAATGTAACCAACAGTGATAATGAGGATCAGCTTCAAGAGTTATCTTCAATTGAGAGTTCCTATTCAGAATCACTCAATGAACTAAGGAGTAGTACAGAAAACCAGGCACAATCAACATACACAATGCCAGTTAGACGCAATAGAAAGAGTTCAAGCAGCCTGGCTCCCTCTGAGGGCAGCTCTGATGGAGAACGCACTCTACATAGCTTGAAACTAGGAGCGTTACGCAAACTGAGAAAATGGAAAAAGAGTCAGGAGTGTGTCTCATCAGATTCAGAGTTGAGCACAATGAAGAAAACCTGGGGAATAAGAAGTAAATCTTTGGACAGAACTGCACGAAACCCAAAGACAAACGCCCTGGAGCCAGGATTCAGTTCCTCTGGGTGCATTAGCCAAACACATGATGTCATGGAAATGATCTTTAAGGAACTTCAGGGTATAAGTCAGATTGAAACAGAACTTTCTGAACTACGAGGGCATGTCAATGCTCTTAAGCATTCCATCGATGAAATCTCCAGCAGTGTGGAGGTTGTACAAAGTGAAATTGAACAGCTACGTACAGGGTTTGTCCAGTCTCGAAGGGAAACCAGAGACATCCATGATTATATTAAACACTTAGGTCATGTGGGTAGCAAGGCAAGCCTGAGATTTCTAAATGTCCCTGAAGAAAGATTTGAATACATTGAAAGTGTGGTATACCAAATTCTAATAGATAAAATGGGTTTCTCAGATGCACCAAATGCTATTAAAATTGAATTTGCTCAAAGGATAGGCCACCAGAGGGACTGCCCAAATGCAAAGCCTCGACCCATACTTGTGTACTTTGAAACCCCTCAGCAAAGGGATTCTGTCTTAAAAAAATCCTACAAACTCAAAGGAACAGGAATTGGAATCTCAACAGATATTCTTACTCATGACATAAGAGAAAAAAAAGAGAGAGGGATACCGTCCTCCCAGACATATGAGAGCATGGATATAAAGCTGTCTACTCCAGAGCCCAGAAGCAAGAAGAACAATTGGCAGTCACCTGATGACAGTGATGGAGAGCTGGAATCTGACCTCAATAGAAACAGTTATGCTGTGCTTTCCAAGTCAGAGTTTCCAACAAAAGGAAGTACTTCCAAGTCAAGTTCAAAATCACACAATGCTAGAGCCAAGAATAAAACTGCTAGTAGCAGCAGAATTTCAAATAAATCTGATTATGATAAAATTTCCTCACAATTGCCAGAATCAGATAATTTGGAAAAACAAACTACAACCCATTATGCAGATGCTACACCCCTCTGGCATTCACAGAGTGATTTTTTCACTGCTAAACTTAGTCGTTCTGAATCAGATTTTTCCAAATTATGTCAGTCTTACTCAGAGGATTTTTCAGAAAATCAGTTTTTCACTAGAACTAATGGAAGCTCCCTCCTGTCATCTTCAGACCGGGAACTTTGGCAGAGGAAACAGGAGGACACACCCACCTTGTATGACAATCTGCAGGATCAACATTTGAATGTGGCCGTTCAGGGTGTCCAAGGGCCGAGTGAAATGGAGAACACAGAAACTGTGGATAGTGGAATGAGTAATGGCATGGTGTGTGCATCTGGAGACCAAAGTCATTACAGCGATTCTCAGCTCTCTTTACATGAGGATCTTTCTCCATGGAAGGAATGGAATCAAGTAGAGCAAGGAGCTGACTTAGGTTTAGATTCATCCACCCAGGAAGCTTTTGACTATGACACAAACAGTCTATCTGATCAGCAACTAGATGTTTACAATAAAGACCTAGAAGACTTGGGAAAGGGCCACAGTGACCTTCAGGATGACTCTGAGAGCTATGATTTCACCCAAGATGACAACTCATCTCCATGCCCTGGGTTGGATAATGAACCACAAGGCCAGTGGGTTGGCCAATATGATTCTTATCAGGAATCTAATTCTAATGAGCTATACCAAAATCAAAACCAATTGCCCATGATGTATCGAAGTCAAAGTGAATTGCAAAGTGATGACTCAGAGGATGCCCCACCCAAATCTTGGCATAGTCGATTAAGCATTGACCTTTCTGATAAGGCTTTCAGCTTCCCAAAATTTGGATCTACATTACAGAGGGCTAAATCAGCCTTGGAAGTGGTATGGAACAAAAGCACACAGAGTCTCAGTGGGTATGAAGACAGTGGCTCTTCCTTAATGGGGAGATTTCGGACATTATCCCAATCAACTGCAAATGAATCAAGTACCACCCTTGACTCTGATGTCTACACTGAGCCTTTTTACTACAAAGCAGAGGATGAGGAGGACTATAGTGAACCAGTGGCTGATAATGAAACAGATTATGTTGAAGTGATGGAACAAGTCCTTGCTAAGCTAGAAAACAGGACTAGTATGACTGAAACAGATGAACAAATGCAGGTATATGATCACCCTTCGTATGAAACACCCTATGAAACCCCACAAGATGAGGGTTATGATGGGCAGGCAGATGATGTGGTTAGTGAAGGGGGATTGGAACCATTAAATGAAACATCAGCTGAAATGGAAATAAAAGAAGATGAAAACCAAAACATCTCGGAACAGCCAGTGGAAATCACAAAGCCAAAGAGAATCCGTCCCTCTTTCAAAGAAGCAGCTTTAAAAGCCTATAAGAAGCAAATGGCAGAATTGGAAGAGAAGATCCTGGCTGGAGGTACTCATGTTTACATGCTACATTTTGAGCTAGTTGTATTTTAACATTGGGTGCTGCTTCTTTAGAGCATGTTTTGTATTTACTCTTGGGGAAAAGAACGTATTTGCAAGAAATTTGCATGTTTATTTTGAGAAGGGTATTATTTTACTCTGCTCCCCCTACAAGTTGAGCTTGATGATTTAAAATCAAAGTGTTTTCAAGTAGGTCATACTAAAAGGAGCCCTACAGTCTGTGGATCAAGATTTCTCTGCTAGCATTGGTACAAACCCCACTTCATATTAACCAACTTTGTGGCATCAGTCATGAATAAAAGGGTCAGTAAAGTCAAAGAGCAGCCTGAGATTATTCTTTGGTTCTATTAGGTTTATAGGGATGAGGAAAATGGTGTAGTTAATCTTAAAGAATTAGGAAAGATGGACCCCCAGACTTACCAATCCCTTTCCCATCAAATCTATAGTTTGGAGCCTTCCAGTAGGAAGAGGTGGGTTTGCACAACCAACCCTAACTAGTCCCGTGGAGGACCACTTCCTCCCTCACTGCTTATTGATGCAGCTGAGGGAGTACAATAGAGCCAAAACCCTAGGCCATGCCTGAATGGTCATGAGTCACTCTTTGAGTCAATATTGAGCAGAGTCAAGTTCCCCTTTAAAGAGTGGATTGGAAGTCTCTCTCCCCTTATGAAAATGAAAAGAGTACCTTATTCAACAATTTTACTTGATTTTTCTGGGGGAACAATTTTGGATCACCCACGTGTGAAAATTAGCCACTTAAAAATGAAAACTTTTTTTTTTTACTTTTTATTTTCAATTAGACTTCACCCCCACTTACCCTGATCCCTTATCATTTACTTTATTTGCATGCTTATAACTTTATATCTCTGGGATAGTTTGATATTATCTCAGTTGTAATTAATTATATATTTTAAAGTTTTCCTTATTTATGGCATTGTAGTCTTTAACTGAAGTATTTACATAATATTTCATAAAGGTATATATTTATGTGATCAACTGGTACTTGCCATTATGAAATAATTTGAAATAATAACAATTTCTGCAGCCAGTACCTGATTATAGCATCTTTGTCTTGAACAAAATTGTGATCAGACACTCTTCCAAACCGGTCATTTTCTCATTGGTATGGGTAGATTCTTGAATAATCAGAAAACTTTATTGTTAAACTGTTTCAGGCCCTAAGGTTATTGAAATAACAATTAAGATTATCTGCTCTAAAAAAATATCTGTCTATATAAAACAACACACCCTATGTAATTAAAGAATAACCTAAGTCAAAGGGATCTTGGGTGCATTGGCTGTGACTTTGTTGTTGTTTTCAGGAGGCAATTCTCAACTATATTTAAAACCAATGTGAAAGTGCAGAGTAGTCAAAATTTTATGCAAATAATAATTCATATTGGAACAATAGCTATCTTTTTTAAGAGTGATGTTTAATTGTTAGATATCCTTATTACTGAAACTCAGTTAATAGGATAAAGGCCAGCAGTTTGCCATTGTATTTTATTTGCTGTGGATTCAGAGAAGTCTACTCAAGAGCATATTAAGACTAACCAGTGTGTGTGCATGTGTGTCTGTTGTGATGTAATAGATGTTTTAATGCCAAGTGTTTAAAGTATCTGAAATATTAGGCAGTATTATAAAAATTACAAAACTATACATTTCAGGAAAAAAAGGGATCTTCATTAACTTTTAAAAATTCTAAATTAGCAAACATCTACAAAATAGATTGCTATTGGTATTGACCCTTCAAGTAGTTAACAACCTTAATCATCCAGTGGCACTTATCCTTAGAGAACAGAAATACACTTAGTTAACTACACATCACCAATTTAAGAATCCTAAAATAGGTAAAACAACATTGTACGATATACCTTACATACTAGCCCTGGCTACTGAGGACCTAGACCCCCCTCCACCATCTTGGAGCTTGGCTTTTTATCCTTGAGCCAGCTTTGAATGGAATCTGTTGGGGATCATCTATCCTAGAGGAAATCAGACACACATCCTTAAGATGCTCTTTGGTTGCTTGAAAGGCACCAGATTGACTACCCAGGAGGCTGCAGTAGCCTAGATTTTAAAGGCCATCTTTTCTCCCTTTGGCAGGAGTCAGGCAGTTGTCTCCCTCCTGTGCCACCAATATGCCTCAGGAGGAAGGGCAGCCAAAGAAGGGCATTTTTCAGTCCCCTTCACTGTTCAGAGCATCCCAATGAGGTGCCAATCGTCATGATGGATTTTGTGCCCAAGGCCATCTGCTTACTGGGCTTTGGGCAGATGCCAACAGATTTTTCTCTCCATGACTACCTAGTCGTCATTAGGTAGCAGTGTTATCTTTTCTCCATTACTAATCTGGCAAGATTCGACTGTAGAGCTCTTGCTGTAAAACTCCATGGGATGCTGTTTCCCTGATAGAGCTTTATGGAATTATAAGCTCATAAATGTAAACTATTTCAGCTTTTGTCTTCAGGGGTCTGGTAAAGAGGAATTCTAAAGACCCCAATGTTTAAACATATGGATATTTGGTCATATTGTTTTTGAGAATCTTCACCTTGAATAGCATGCCAGTGGGAAAGAAATTTTGGAGCATGTGTAGCCAGAACTCCATGAGGTCATATTCTTCCCTTGTTGCTGAACCCTGCTGAGTGGTGCCTTTTGTGTAGCTAGCCTGAATCACACACCATGATAGTGACTCGGATCCCCCACCTCCAGCCCTGCACCACCCGTCAACTGGAATTAACTGTTGTCTCTTCTGAATTCCCAGATACTTGTCTCTTATGGCACTGACTTCCACCTTACATAAGGACAGTTCATGCACATTTCTCATTTGCTCTTCTAAAGTAATCTAGAGATGAGAGGTTTGTCTTCTTTTTTCATTTGCACTGTGCCTAGATCAGTGCTTTATACAGAGTTGGCATTGAGTTAATATGTGTTGGATTAAACCCTGAATCAAGGGGAATAGGATACTAAATAAAAATAATAAAAAATACACCAGGCTTCAAAGTTAAGTCAAAATCTAAACTGTGGATTTAATTGCTAAGACTATGACTTTATCTTTTGAGAGTTCAGAAGTATGGTTAGAAATAATATATTATTATTATTATATTATAGTAAATTTTAAAATTTGAGTATAGTTGACACATTAGTTTCAGGTGTACAACATAATGATTTGACAAGTCTATCCATTATGCTATGCTCACCACAAGTCTATCCATTATGCTATGCTCACCACAAGTGTAGCTACCATCTGTCACCGTACAATGCTTTTACAGTACCATTGACTATGTTCCCAATTTTGTTCAAGACAAAGATGCTGTGCTTTTTATTTCCATGACTTATTCATTCCATAACTGGCAACTGATATCTCCCACTCCTCTTCACCCATTTTGTCTATTCCTCCATCCCTCTCCCCTCTGGTGAACATCAGTTTGTTCTCTGTATTTGTAGGTCTGGTTCTGCTGTTTGTTTATTCATTTCTTTTTTTTTTTTTAGATTCCCTTATGAGTGGAATCCTATGGTATTTGTCTTTCTCAGTCTGACTTATTTCACTAAGCATAGTACCCTCTAGGCCTATCCTCATAGTCACAAATGGCAAGATCTCATCTTTTTTTTATGGCTGCATAATATTTGTGTGTGCATGCACCAACACACATCCCACATCTTCTTTATCCATTCATCAATCGATGGGCCCTTAGAGTGCTTCCATTTATTGACTATTATAAATAATGTTGCAATAAGCAGAGGGGTGCATGTATCTTTTTGAATTAGTTAAAGCCTATTATTGAGTACTACTATATACCAGATATTGTCCAGGCAGTTTCTCTGTTTTTATTTTTACTTCTTACAATACCACTATGAATTTGATTCCATGATTATTCCATTTTAAAGGTGAGGAAACTGAGATGCTGATAACTTGCATAACTTAATGTCTTACAGGTAGTAAGGGGTGGATCTAGAGTTAAATAGATGGTTATTTTGGTTATTTAGAGCAGCCATATGCTTACTCACTTCAGAGATTGTTTATTCATGTTTTAAGGTGGAAAAAACATGAAAAAGGGGCAGCATTAGCTACAGGCTTTTACAACTAAAGGGCTTTCTTTAAAAAACAGTAATAATACAAAAGGTACTAAGGTTTTGATATAAAATAGTTCATTCTCAGTTTTTCTGCTTTGAGTCCCTGGTACATCTTATAAATCAAGGCTTGTAGAGCCCAATAAATACTGTACAATACCAGCCTGAAGGATGATGTATTTGAAGTCTGAGTGTATTTGACCTGGAATTAGAGTCTAACATCAGTTTGAAGTAAATTTTCTTTAGCAGAACAAAAATCTTGTTTTGTTTTGAAATGCCATTCCCAGGCTGTCTGTAGATTCTGAAAGAGACTGTGACATCTGTAATTAGCATAATTAATGATATTTTTACCATGGTGTGCATTTTGTTTTCTAGTAGTTGTAGAACTTTGTGGAAATATTTTGGCTTCCAACAGATATGAAATTGAATGTAAAATGTTTTCCTAAAGTTGAGACTTCATTACATTAGACCGGTGGTTCCTAGTCTAGCCAATTGTTGGAATCATCTGGGGAGCTTTCGTAGTACTTGTTGCTCCCAACAAGAGTTGTTATAAAATTATTAATTATTAGGATCCTGTCACTAAATGTTTTGATTTTGTGGTTCCGTGTTGGGGCCTATGGATCTTTATTCGAACTGTATGTGTTATTGATGAATTATATGTGCCTTTGTAAATAACACACACACACATAAAATCCAGAAAATTCCAAAGGAAAAAGTAAAATTAACAACTTCTATTCTTCAGAGAAGAATAGAAAGATAGAAGAATAGAAAGATAATTTGTTTCTGACACTCTATAAACACACATACACTTCTTTTATTTTTAAATTTAACATAAATGGTATTACATTTCATATATTCATGTTCTGCACCTTGCTTTTTTCACATAATATATATTTGAAAGATCTTATTATACGACTACCTGCTGTATTATTTTTAGTGACACAGAGATCTCCACCATAGTTATTGTGTAATTTATTGACTCAGTGCCCTACCATTGAACAGTGAAGTTTCTTACAAACTCATAAACAATGCAGACTTATTAGCTGCCTTTGAGCAAATGAGGTAACATGTATAAATTCCTAGTTGTGAAAATTACTCGGTCAGTGGATTTCCTCCAGCTTTGGAGAGTTAGGATCTCAGGAATTCTAGGTCAATTCATAGCACCTATCATAACTGTAGATTTATACTTGTGTATATAATTATTTAGTTATTGTAGATCTCTGCTATTAGACTAGCTGGTAGAGTCGATGAGTGAATTTTTCTTTCTGTTGCTATTGTAATGCTAGAGCCTAGGTCAGTGACATAGAGTAAATACTCAATAAATTTTTTTGACTAGATAAATATATGCTAGTCTATTCCCTATGTTGCTGGGCTACCTAGTTCCACATATGGTGGAGAACTCATAAAATTCAAATACACTTCAGTTGTTTGTCTTTCAATCAAAAGGACATTTTAAAATTATACATATTTTAACATAATACAATAGGCAAAGCATGATTGAGAATGAAAGCATGACTTTTCCTTCTTTAGCTCGTTCACATCTGTGAGAAGGCTAGCTATTCTTTCTATGATGATGTAACCTATACATCTACAAAAACAGTTGAATTTACTTAAATTCCAGACTTAATGTTTAAAAAGAATAAATATTTCAACTAAGTTTTGGGGCTTTGCTGGCCCAAATCTATCAAGAGGTGGCTCTCAAACTTTAGGGTCCAGGTCAGGAGGGATGAGGTCTGCCTTTTTAAATATGCTCCGTAGGTGCTTCTGATACAGGTGATCATTAGAACACATTTAAAGAGTGCTACTCAACACTGTGTAGCAAATACTCCACCTGCCCACGTAGAGTTGTTTTAGCTCTTCTTTTCAAATTAGAAGAGATAGAATCAGTGTAAGGAAACACAGGAATAATTTTCATAACTTAAAAACAAATACAGAATGACTTCCTAGTTTTCCAGAGCAGTACATTTATGAAAAGATTTTGGTAGTATCTATACATTAAAGCATAGGAAAGCAATGGATGTATTCCTTGAAAGGTGTGTGTAAACGGAAAATTTTAGAAATTATCTATTTCAGAGATTCTAGGAGATTTTGCTGTAGAAACCATTCAATGCATATTTTTGTCTACAAATAAATTCCCGTCATCCTACATAACCCACATTTACCTGTTTTTGCAAGTTTGAGGTTTGTTTCATTATTATTGCTATTATTATTAGTAGTAGTAGTAGTACATCTTTACTCAAAGTAAGCATCACAGTACTGGTCATAGTAGAAGACGACCCATTTGTCAAATGTTCCATTAAAATGCAATGCATAGCAATAAACTTTTCGACATTAGAATTACCTATAATATAAAGTGATTGTTTCAGTTTTTGAAATAAACTATGATGTAGGAAGGAGACTTGTGAAGAGTGAAGTGGCCAAGGGCCCCTAGAGGCAGCAGAAACAGCTAGCATCTCTACTTCTTGCTAAACACAAAACCCAAATGCACAGAGGGTAATTCTTCTCTACCCTTCTAGGATGCAGGAGTGGAACTCAAAGAACATTTGAAAAGGGAGACAGATAATAATGATGGTGTGTATAAGGAGATTAGTTCCAAGTGGAGCCAAAAGTTTTCTTTTCTTCTGTTTTTCTTTTCCTTGTTCCTTTTCTTTCTTTCTTTCCTTCTTTCTTTTCTTTTTTCTGTCTTTCTTTCTTTTTCTTTCTTTCCCTTTCCTTTCTTTTCTTTTCTCTTCTTTTCTTTTTCTTTTTCTTTTTTTAAGTGAAGCCACAGGTTTCAAAGTATATTCTGGTGTGAGAGAGAACTAAGAGAAAAAGTAGAAAACCAATACATATTTAATGCCTTTCTAACAGATTCAGTTCTAGAAATTTTAAGAACATACTTAATTCTCACTATAATCTTGGGAAGATATTATATATATTCACATATATATATACATATGCATATATGTATATATATATATATAATCTTCACACTTTAAAAATGACATGACTGAGTCTCAGAGAAGCAAAAGCAGATCCATGTCATACAGCTAATAAGCGTGTTGATGGAATTCAATGTACATCTGACAGAATCCAAAGTCTGATGCTATTTCTGTGACATCCCATTGCAGTTGTGGGCAAGTCTTATCATGAAAGGGCATGGCCCATGTGCTTCATGGTCAGCCAGTTTTGTGTTAATTGCTGTAGTAGTGATCTCTATTAACACAAAATGAGTAATAATGATTTGGACTAAGAGGTAGTATCACATTTTTAGGAAATTTAGAAATCTGGAAGGGTGACATTTGTCACATTAAAAGACTTTATTAGGAGTAAAGAGGTGCTAATAACAGTAGTTTTTGAGGAATGAAACCATTTTATAGAAGGCAGGGAAGAAATTCACAGGGATACATAAAAGCCATCTATTAACAGTAACAATAAAAATATAGAGTTCAAAGATTTTATTTATTTATAATTATTAATGGCTCCCAAACTCTGTACCTGGAACACTTATCTTTGTAGAAAAGTTAAAAACAGAACACATTTTTTAAGAAAATATTAACTGACAATGAGATGTGGTGATTTCCAGATTGTATTAGGAGACTGCAGTGCAAATTTCCAGATTCAAGAGTGTTATGTCAAAATCTCAGATAAATAGGTTTTTCTTTGTTTGTTTCTGCTAAAGTCATTGTCCATGTTTTCCTGCAAGTTCAAAAAGAGAGATATATTCTATAGAAATTATGACTCATTTGTGAACCTTCTGCGTGGAATGAAATAGACTCTGAACCTGATGTAAGATACAGTGAAGTATAGCCTATCAGTTATCAGTTGTTACTGATTAGATCAAAATGGGAGACGCTAGGACCTGTAACAGATGTACCCATTGAGGTAATTCAGGATCTGAAGCTCAGGAGCAAGTGAGGGGAGGAAGTCCAATGTGGCAGAGAAGATCTGCCACATTGGAGATAATATTTTATCTGGAGATAATATTTTGGGTAATGGGTGACTACTAAACCATCTGTGAGTCTAACTCTGTGTGTCAGTTAAGGAGGAGAGAACCGCTGGGAGCAAAGAGTATTGAGGACTGAGGTGAGCAGGAATTTGCTTTTGCTGATAGGGCCTCGGTTAGAATTAGGTGTTTCTCTTCCAGATTCTATGTGCTTACCTACTGCCAGCCTAGTTTATGATTTTGGAAATTAAATGTTGGAATTCAACTGTACAAGATGGAGACCTGAGGTGGCAAAATGTTGATTTACCTGACAGCACTGATTTGTCAGCAGACCTATAATTACAAACTATTCTCTCAAATCATAGGCTAGCTCTCAAGCTATTAGATCATTCTCCCATTTCACATAATATTATTACAGGCAACGTGATTATCCAGGTGTCATTTCTATGTAACTTGTGATAAAAGAAATTGTTGACTACATGTAACAGTGGCAACAATAAATGACAGATTGAATATGATCTTATTGCTCAGAGATGTAGGTTAAGCTTCCCCTTTTCTTAATGCCTTTTCTGATGCTTAGTGATGTCTTGTGGAAAGCCCATGGTTTTATTGTCTATATCTGTTCTTTAGTGATTGTAGTTAAAGATACACACACTCATGGACAGCCACACACACAGAAAATATGAATTCACTGTTTGCTTGACATGGGTATTTACTTTCTGAGGGAAACCAATAGGAAATTCCCAAGTTGGTCATCATTCCTTTTGCATTTTCTAAACACATAAAGCAATTTTAATAATTTTAAAAGTTAACTATCACATATATTTAATCCTTTTAAAACATCAATGAGATAGACTATAGCCTACCTCCTCAAGTCTCTCAACTTAAGGTAATTAGCAATAGTTATGTAGATTGTAAAACCATCAAGTGATGGGACCAGGTATCAACCCAGGACTTCTGTATCCTACTCTGGTACTCTTTGCACAAGAACACGTTCTTAGCTACTTGCACACATTTATGCTTCTTTCTCCTGGACATTAGAGCATCTGGTCTGTAAAAACTTCTGGGGCTATGTCAAGGTATTTCTCCCCAGTTCCTACAGTTAGTTGTTCTTAGATTTTAGAATGCATAAAAATCACCTGGAAGTACTTGGTTAAAAATGTAAGTTATTTGGTCCAATCTCCAGTTGGTTCCAATGCAGAATGATCCATGAATCACATTAAGAAATGCTTAATGGCTAATAGTTAATAGATCCTAAGTGCTCTTCTGCCTTCATTCTTTCTTGAGTGATTTCATTTGCTCCTTTGGCTTGAGTTCCCATCTGTGCGCTGATGGTTCTAAATCAGTATCTTTGGGCTAACTCTCCAAGCCTGTATACATTTATATACATTTATTCTTCCTATCATTAATTCAACCACTAGTGAACTCATTCTTTAGTAAATATAGAATTGCCTGGCTGGGCATTGGGATAAAGTGGTGACAAATCTTTTTTGGTCTTTGTTAAGTGGGTGAAATGAATTTAAACTCAAAAAATTACACAAATATATCATTTTGTTAAGAGAGCATATTCTAGTTTGGAGGTTAGAGAAGACTTCCTATAGTAAATGATATTTGATTTGAGATCTGAAGATTAAATATAATGAACTAAGCTAAGAGAAAGGAAAAAGAGCATTCCAGGCAGAGGAAATAGCATTGACAAGGGTCCTAAGGCAGAAAACGTCTTGACATATTTGAGGAACCTAAAGAAAGCCAGGTGCGACTCACATACATCAAGCAAGGCAGACAATGGTGTGCCACAAATCTGGTATAGTAAACAGAGGCTGGATTTTTCTGAGTCTTGTGGATCACTTGGGGAATTAGTTGTTTTTTCTCTTAGTAACCCATGGAAAGCCATGAAAGGGATTACTATAATGAATTGTAGGACTTCCATCAAATAGGGTATCTCTCAAGCCTCATGCCTAGCACTGAACTTTTTTCTTCCTCTGTCTCCTAATCCTGCTTCTCCTCCTGTCTCAATAATGATACCACGATCCTCTTGTTTGCTCAGATAAGAGAGTCATCCTCTTTGGCTCCTTCCTTGTCACACTATAGTGGACATTTGCTTCTTTTCTGGCCACCCATACTCTGAATTCCTTTCTTATTGGTGTTCCTGAGTGTGTGAGCCCTTGGGGGGAAAGAGTGCCCTGTATCTTACTGCAGAAGCTGAAGGGAACTGGAACTTCCTTCTCCCCATGCCCAGCAGCCTTGGCTTGAGCACATGACTCAGAACTGGCTGATGGGAAGCTTCTGCCAAGGACTTTGAGTTTGAATCCATCATTTCACAAGCCCTGACATTTTTGCCACATAATTATCTCTCAAATACAGTTCTTTTGGTCTCCATTGTCTCCATCCTTGTTCTAGCAACTGCCATCTCTTGTGTGGACTATATTAGAGCTTCCTGATTAGTCTTTCCATCTCTTTGTCCTGTTACCCCTGCCCCCTCCCCCAGTCTGTCATCTCTCTGCATCCAGAGACACATACAAATCTACAAAACTACAAAAATAAGTCATTGTAGTTACTTTTAGGATGAAGTCCAAACAACCAGTGAACCCATTGTGTTGAAGATGCCTGTTTGCTTACTGTCCTCCTCACGCGAGGCTATAAGCTCACAGGAAGCAGGGGCTGTGCCATATACCCTGGCATCTCTTAGGATGCCCACTGTGACCAGCAATGAGACAGCAGAACATGTGGTTAGGAGCATGGGCTCTGGAGTCAGCCTACAATTGTGCAATCTTAAAGCAAGTTGTTTAGTCTCTCTGTGACTCACTTTCCTCACTGAGAAAATGAAGAGATCCTAAGAGTATCTCTGTGTGATAATAAAACAAAAATAAGATGGACTTTCAGCTGAACCAGTAGGTAATCAGTAGAGAGCCAGTCTACCTAAGAAGCATAAAGACTTCTTCCTCTGATCTTAAATAATTTCTGAGAAATATGAGCCGGAAGCCAAAGGCTACAATTACCTTCCTATGTATTTTTTAACTGAACTAAAATTACCATCCAGAATGCATTTTGGGAAGTGATCAATTATGTGATTATTTTTGTGGTTTGAACCCTTGAAAGACTCTGGGCACAAGCTGCTCCACGCAGTATTAATAGCTAGTTATTGATGTTTTCATGAAATACAAAAACATGCAACTGCTTGAACTCCCTGGCTTGTTAACTGCTTTGCCTTGGGGCAGCTTCAACAAAGAGAACCAAGTAAGTCCATCAACATTTATTGAGTGCTTAGAAGTGTGATGAGCTCAAGATTAGGGCCCTGGGAAGAGAGAAAACACAGGATGCAAAGACTTAGATTCTTTCCTTAGTGAGGTTACAGTCTCATTCAGGGCAATTCAACATTATTTCTTAAGCTAACTGTTGTGAGAAGCATTGTGGTTTATAACCAAATATTATTATTAAATTGTTTATTTAAAAAAATACTGATTAGCATGTATCTGAATGTATACTGTGTGGGGCATCATAGAAGAGTAGACACAGAAAAGATAATTTATAACTAAATGACTAATGACAATTACTTTTTAATTAGTAATTATTATTTAATTCATAGCTATTAGTTATTACTACTAATAAGTTTAGAATATAAAAAGGAGTCATAACATTAAAAATAATAACTGACATTTATTCAACCCAAACTATATATTAGAGGTAAGCACTGTGTGTGCACTTATTCAGTTTAAGTCTCCACACACGCTTGAGAGGTACAGCAGACATCTCTGGAACTCCGGGTCACCCTCCTGAGCCTTCCTCTGATTCTAGTCTCATCCTTCACTGATAGCCTCCCACCTTAGCAGGTGCCTTCAGTCTTTCGGATTTCTGAGTTGAAGTCATCCTCACGTTCAGGGATTCCCTCAGCAACCCTCAACAAGGGTGTTCAGTGGTTATTAGGTAAATGACGCAGACATCCACTCTGTAGGAGACGACACCTCTGGAGGTCCTGAGTCAAGTCCCAATTGTCTGCAGTGGCAGCCTCAGTAAGGCACCCTTACGTTGTTGTCTCCTCCTCCTCTGTGTCATTCTCCCTGCTCCTCATTCCTGCTTTCAGATCACCTCCCAAAGAAACTTCCTATCCTCATGTCTTTGCCCCAGCTTCTACTGGGGGAACCCAAACCAAGACCCGAAGTCAAGAGTATTTATATCTTCATTTTATCAATGGGATGACAGAGCCTTGGCCCATTGAGCTGTGTCACTTACCTAGCTGACTCACTTTAAGCAGAACCAGGGTTTGAACATCTGCTCTTCATTACTACCCAGCCTTTTGTGAACAATATAAAGGTACCTGTGAAAAAGGCCTAACTAATCACAGTAAGAATGCCTAGGTTTGAGGGGCCTTAAAACTGATCTCAGGGCAGTGAGGTGAATTGGGTTAGAAATTATTGTTAGTGACAGTAATAAGTGAGCAAAAACACTTCTGTATTCATTGAAAAACATCAGGGCTTGGGGCACGTGGGTGGCTCAGTCATTAAGCGTCTGCCTTCAGCTCAGGTCACGGTTCCAGGGTCCTGGGATCGAGCCCCACATTGGGCTCCCTGCTTGGCGGGAAGCCTTGCTTCTCCCTCTCCCACTCCTGCTGCTTGTGTTCCCTCTTTTGCTGTGTCTCTCTCTGTCAAATAAATGAATAAAATCTTAAAAAAAAAAATAGAAAAACATCAGGGCAAAACTGTGTAGAAGTCAGCAGGGCTTCCATCATCCACACCCCACCCCCCGGGTCCCCCAATCTCCCAATGTCCTGGGCTGGCAGTTCTCTATCTTCTGATGATTAATGTGTCCTGTGGCCACCTGCTCTCTGCTTCATCCTCTCCTGCCCTTCTCAACATTCCTTTGTACAATGACTCTGATATTTATTGTTATTGATTTTCAGTTAATAAGCTATATCTCCTGGGAGTGTTTGCATGTTTATGCCTTTTCTGTTATACAATGGCAGGTTTTTCTGCTGATGAAGGCATTTTAGGCAGTGGCAAACAGGTTGGGTATAGTTTTTGGATAACAGAGCTTGTCCAGATATCCTGAAATCATACCATTTTAGCAACTAAGCACACATAAGGCTGGGCTTGAATGAAATAATCTTTGAACAATTTGAAGGTTCTACATTTTGAGGTGGAAGGACTGATCAAAAGAAAGGGAAAGAAACAGCATTCTTTCTGGCCATGTCCTCGGGAGGGACACAAGTGTGTGTGTTTACCTGTGTGAATGTGCATGTGTGTGTAATGACCTAACTGTACAGGACTCTGGGCAAATGGTGTTCATTGATGACTTTTATAGACAATATAGAAATAAGGATCAAATACAGTAAAAGATCAGAATCTGGCTGCATAAAATTAACCATGATCACAGTCAAATATGTTCTCTGCCTCCCGTGGTCACATTATTTTTAAAACAAAAATTTAAACAAAACTAATTTTTGCATCTCATTCATGAACTTTGTCCTAAATTTTGCTTGTTACAACACTAAATTATTACACGGGTGCTTGATCCTTATGGCCTGCTGCATGGGTAACTCATTTTCTGCCCACAACTTAAACAATTAGTGAAGTATTAATTAGAAGGATTTCCTTTTCTTATGGAAAAGACTATGTCTTAAAGCCTGCGGAAGAGTTACATCAAATTTATGGTTCAGGGTCTGATGATTGCTTTGTGCTGAGTAGTATTATTGAGTTATGAATGTATTCATTTATTTCTGTAATTTGATTCTGTTGGTGGCTTTGATTTCTCTGGCATTGTTCAATGTGAGTATAAACGGTTTAGAAAGAAAAGTAGTTTATGGAGAAGGGAGTCATTTCCATGTCAAGGTAAATCAAATCACATTGATAAGAAAACAGTTTGATTACAAGACTGAATAAACATGAGGAATGCTTGGACAAGCCTAGAAGAGAACTCTTCAGAGAAACTTTGTCCACCCTGTTGTCCTTCTCCATTGCGTTGGGGGATGATTACTCAGGTTTGAAGTGTAAATAACTTTTAGAGAATCGTTTGTCATATTCCCTGTGGCACAAGGTATCATGTTTTGGAAACTCAGACTCACTCTTTTAAAGTTCAACAGCAGAAAACAAAGGAAGGCATTTGGATTTAATGTGGCATTTCTTAGACTCATGGGTTTCTAGGCTATCAGGGAACTTTTAAATCATTTAGGCCACTTCTGTCATTTAACAGTTGAGGGAAATGAGGGTCTAGAGGTCAAGTGGCTTTTTTTTTTTTTTTGGTTCCAGATTGCACAGTAATTGTGCTCAAGAACTTAGAAACTGGTTCTCCTCATATAGTCGATTGTAAAACTACACACTGAATTGCAATAGAGGGATGCTGCTAGTCAAACAGCTGTTCCCTCAATGATAGCATAGATGCAATGAATGACTAATTGCCTCAGAGCCCACTACCTAATTTATAGAAATACAAATGCAAAAATGCTCAGTGCACTTGTATTTACCAATATTAGAATGAAAATCTGAATATACAAAAAATAAAAATAGAAGGAAATGTTAAAACATTTTTGAATGAGGTTAGAGAAACATCATTACTTTTGATATATCTTAATTCCTAATTTTCTCTATTAGGCGATAAGAAAAATGATTCTTTCGATCACCGTTCTAACTTTATGTCATTGTCATTGAATTTTGGGGCTGGAATGGCTGGACTGGGTCTTGCAGATTTTGAGTACAGTTGTTCCCAAGCCCAGATGTGTGCCAACATCACCTGGGTGTATTTTACAAAGGTTCCAGGCTCTCAGTCCTGAGGATTCTGATTTATGGGTCTGGAGAAGGACCTGGGGATTTGTATTGCCACTAGGATTCCCTAAGTTTCTGAAGACCAGCCAGCTTGGAAAACTAATCCAATTCCCTTGTTTCACAGATGAGAAAAGCTTAAAACACAGATATTATATGCCTGGGTCTTTTTTGGGGGATGGCAGGTCAGCACATTGAGTGATGGGAGAGGGAGAGCCAGCATCTTTAGGAAGTTGATCCAAGCTTCAACTTCATGAAAGCTCTCACACTGAGCTGCTTGAACACATGTAACCTATATGTCCTTTTATTGTTTGTTCTTGTGGGCTAGAAAAAGCATGTAGCAGGAATGAGCTCTCTAGTAAAATCCCCCATTATATATAGTACAGTGTCATGGTAGAGTCATTGAATTAGTTCCACTCCATGGGGAGAGCCAGAGGTAGGAGGGAGGGTGGGAGGTGGGGGGAGAGAGAAATTTAAATAGTGCCAGTGATGCTTCTTGCCAATTCATTCAAAGAGCTTTTGCCCCTGAGTAGACTTCTCTGGCTTGCTCTCTGCCCCAGGAGGCTGACCTGTGTCTACTGCATCCAGACTCCTTTGCCAGCAGGCTTCTGGTCAGGTTTGCAGGAGGTCAGATGGAGGAAGGGAAAGGAGGTCAGGGTATCTCTTCTCACTTTCTGCTTTGGAGCCTTAGCTCTGGCTTGCGGTGTCTGTCTGGTTCATGGCTGTGTCAGCCACCACAGCAGCTCTCCCCGAGCACTGGGCACACTGTTTCCTCCCCTTTGTCCTTAATTAAGCCCCAGGCACAGTAACCATGTCCCACAATATCTAGACTCTAGGACCTTATCATCCCCTTTTTGTTCCCTTAACCCAGCTCTCATTCTGTAATTGGTCCTTTTCTTCTTCATTTGAACCACTGGCATTAATTCTGCTTCCTGCAGGCACTTAGATTAATACAAGAGGGGAGCAGAATTATTTAGTCATTCTAAAGTTCCCGTATGGTGCCGGTATCTCCTTGAACCAACAGTGATTTATCTTTAAGAATACAATGATGTGAAATTCTCCTTTGCACAATTACTTGATTTGCATTGCACATTACATTTTATCATTTTGAATACATATTTTTAAAAAGATTTTATTTATTTATTTGAGAGAGAGAGCATGAGTGAGGGGCAGGAGAGGCAGAGGGAAAGGATGAGGGAGAAGTAGACTCCCCGCTGAGCAGAGAGCCTGACATGGGGGCTTGATCCTAGGACCCTGGGATCACAACCTGAGCCGAAGGCAGATGCTTTACTGACTGAACCACGCAGGTGCCCCTTGAATGCACAAATTTGTTGACACAAAAGTGTACACACTATACTCTGTGAACTATTTAAGATGTTTTCAAAGGTGATTTGACTATAGAGGCTTTCCTCCTTAGACATTGACTTCAGAACCTCCTTCCATGGTTAAATGCAACTTCACTGTACATATCATAACAAAATTTAAAACTGGGAGGGAGATCATAGAGCGAGAGAACCAAAGTAGAAAAAAATTCAATTGATCTAACTCCATAACCTATACTTTACTGTGTTCCAGAAATCTGAAACAAACCCTTCAAAGTACCTCACAGAAGAGTATAAGTTGGTACAACCACTTTTAAGGACAATTCGGCAATATCTACCAAAGTTTTAAATAGACATATCCTTTCTTCCATTGTTTTTTCCTTTTATGAATGATGCTTTGGATATACGCATTTAAGACTTTGTCTCCACATTGTCCTATGTAACACAGTATACAACCTAAACATCCATTGCCACATGTAACTTAGTATATAACCTAAACATTCAGTGTCACATGAGACACAGTATATAGGTTAAAGATCCATCAAAGGAGACTTGTTAAAAATGTATAATGTATTCAGACAATGGATTAGTCTCCTGACCTTGTAAAGAATGAGAAATATCTAGATGCTTGAGATATATTAAGGTGAAAAAACTCTAAGACGCATACAGCATGTTATGTCAGCCTATTTGTGAAATATATCCCTCCGTTTTTTTTTTCTTTTTTTAAACATAAGCATATATTTTTTTGTATAATAAAATAAACCATATGCCATGGTGATGATGGTGAGAACTTAGAGACATTTACTGCTAATTAACTGACTTCATAGGAACTCATTATCTCCAATTAAGAGTACCTCTGTGTGGGGAGCCCCCTTCAGATTCCACTCCCTTATTCCAAACACTTTAAATCTAAAACCCATTGCTGGGTGCCTGCCCCTCTGTCACTAGGGAGTGGACTCAAGCTCTGACTTCATTTACAGAGAAATTCCTGCGTGCTCCATCACTTGGGAACGTGGAAGCTGATTTCTGCAGGTGCTGAGAAAGTTTTCGTCATCCAAAATGTCAGCGACACAAAGGAGAATGTAAAAGAGTATTATGCCAGGAAGTGGGGAGAGTTCAGAACAACAGGACAAGACTCCAAAAGCCCGAGCAACTCACAGAGAGGTTTCACACAGAGGAAAGGTGTTAAATCAAAGAGAGCAGGGTTTACATTTTTAGATGAAGCCATTGGCTGCCAGAAAGAGATTGAAAAGATGAATATGTGGTCATAAATTCCTCTGTCTTAAAAGGCATTTTGTGTAGTAATACTTCAGCGATTTTGTAGGCTAGCCATCTGGGACTTGAGGTTGCGATGAATTATTTCCATGCTAGGGGCTTGCAAGCCAAGTTGAGAAGTTTGTTTCCAGACCACAACCTCTTTCCTTTCCAGGGACACTTGTCTCTATATACCTTCAGTCTTTTATTCATTCCCGAAGAAACTTTGAACCCTAACCATTTGTTTCTAAATGCTAAGTGAATAGTGTTAGAACACTTACAGGGGAAGTCACGGGAATGTCTTGTATAAATTGGACAGCTATCTTTTAAAGTGACACTACATCCAAAAACAGTCCAAACTAATTTCTAATATTAGAAGTCAGGTTAGTGGTTACTCTATCATATAGACAATCTGGTACTATATTTCCAATGTATATGGATGCTAGCATAATTAATAAATTATAAACTAATTTCAATGTATAATTGAATTAAAAGTTGCTATTGCTACAATCAATTGATGCTAAAATAGCAAAATAATTATTGACATTTTCTGATTGCTTATCCAATGGCAAGCATTGTCATTATCCTTTTGGATATACATATATATATATTTGCACAATGATCAAATGAGGAAAATACAATTGTTACCTTCATTTTATAGCTGAGGAAGGCAGGGAATAGAGAGTTTAAACTACTTGCCTAGAGCACATTATGAAGAAACTCAGAGTGGAACACCTTGGTCTTTTTGGCTATAAAACACTTTTATCCACTTCACTGCAGTGTCTAAAAATACAACTACTATTGAAAGGGAAACCTGAAAAATTATGGGAATGCTAAAAAGAGCCACCAGTACTCAAAATAGCTGGAAAAGGTGATGTTAAACTTGAGCCAGCGATTTCTCTTTTAAAAATCATTCCAGGCTTAGGACGCTTTTAAATGGAAAGCACAGAGAGTACTAGGACAGGTCTCTGCTGAATGCTAGCTCCTTTGGTTAGCCCGAGCAATATAAAATACATCACATTTAGTCTTCACACTGGGCTCAATTTCTTGGCAGTTCTGCCTTTCATGGGGGCAGAGCGGTCTGTTTCTGGTGACCTAAGTAAAGTAAGGGCGGAAGGCTCATTAGCTTAGTGATTCTCTTTACTTTACCCAGGATCCTCTGATCTGAGTCATTGGAGTTTTTCCAAGTTTGTGCGGTCATAGAAATTCAGAGGTAAAAGAACTTTGAAGTTCTTCATTTTGTTCTGGTCTTCTAACACCTCACATCACCATTTGCAAAAGTATGTTTAGGGAGTACATCCAGCAATTTGTTTCACTTGTGGTTTTTTGTGTGTCTTATTAATTTTTTTCCAAAAAAACTCATATACATTTATTGTATAAAGTTTGACAAGTGCAAGAAAATCTCAATTCTTTTACCAAAAATGGGAGATATAAAAGTGAGCCAGTTTTGTGTGTGTGTGTGTGTGTGTGTGTGTGTGTTTGAGGACAACTTTTGAGCAAGAAAATTCTATTTACATGTATTGTTTTAAAACTAATATTCAATTTATTAGTTACAAATTTTTTAAAACATTGTTTTCTTGTACTTTTATGTTAAACCTGTATATCTTATTCTATTTATAGATGTAGTAAAATTTTAAAAATCACTTGTTAAAATCAAGAAGGTTTTGAATTAATGTTATCTTCCATTTACAAATGAGGTTAACTATATAATTGTAAATGTTTAAAATTAAATGTATACATTAAAATATTTAGTTTTCTCTTTGAGCATTTTAATTGACTGATAAACAGAACCTTCCCAAGTGGTTAAGTAGTTTTTTAAAAGAATAAGTTAAACTTATAAATAAGGTGAATATTAAGTTCTCTTACACATTCCAACAATGTTTAGAAACTTAACTAAATTCTTGGGGCACCCGGGTGGCTCAGTGGGTTAAGGGTCTGACTCTTGATTTCTGCTGAGGTCATGATCTCAGGGTCCTGGGATCTAGCTCCTAGTCAGGCTCTGCGCTCAACGGGGAGTCTCCTTGTCCCTCTCCCTATGCTCCTCCTCCCCTCCGCCCCCACTCTCTCTCTCACTCTCTCTGTCTCTTTCTGAAGTAAATAAATAAAAATCTTAAAAAAAGGAAACTTAACTAAATTCTCTTTGAATAACTAAGATCACAATTCCAAAGTCAATTAATTATGTTTAAATTTAGAATCCTGAGGCTTATATGTTAGCTTAATAAGTCAAATTGTTTAAAATATTTCTAATAGTTTACTAAATACAGACAGATTGTTTCCATTTTTACAAAAGCATTTTCCTAAACTTAACACATTTTTTTCTGATTGTGGATTTGATTTATCATCTCCATGCTAAATTCTAAACATTCCTGTTTAAGGTCAGTTGAGATTACAAATCAGTGGGCAATTTGGGGCCTGGATGCAGTATTTGATTCTCCCTGTGTCCCTTACCTACACACTGACCTGCTTGTTACAGTTGCTATAACAACAGAGACTCCCTGTCCTTTAGAGGACATTGGAATCTCCTGGGTTCAGGCTATTGTTATGTAATATTTCTGTCTACCCCTGTTGAGCTCCTTTATAATTCTCTTCGTGGCTTGCTTCGTGTTTCACACTTGCTTGATTCTCTTAATACATTTTAATGTTTTCCCGTCTAGCCCAAAACACTTTTTCTTTGTATGCCATCGAATATTTCACACACATATGTAATACGTTTGAAATCTCATTTAACTTTATTGCTCTTTTGTATTGTTGAAATTCTGTGTTCTTTCCAATATTGTTCCCGACTGGCAAAGCCACAATGAGCTGGAATGGTATGACATTGGATACTGTATGTCCCTCCGGTCTTTGGCTCCACAGACATCACACTGAAGTCAAGCTAATGACAGTAAGAAAAAAATAATCACCACCTAGAATCCCTCCATAGACATTGCTACTGTTGACTTTGAGCACATTGCCTTCCAGGATTCCTGTGGTTAAAGTGTTTCAGGGCTCAGTTCTTGGACTCTTTTTTTCTACTTACACTTGCTTTTTAAGCATCCCATTCAGTTCACCAATTTTAAATGCATGTATATGCTGATGACAGCCTCTTTTATATCTCCTACTACAGACCTCTTTCCCAAACTCTACACTGTTATGATCCTACTGTTACTTGACTACTAGAATCTAACTAGAATTTAGTCTAGAATCTAATTCCTTCTCCCATATCCGCCGTCAGCTATCCTTGTGCCTACTGTGTGCCTCCATCATCTCTAGTTACTGCAGTGGCCTCCAAACTGACCTCATTGCTTCTGCTTTGACCCTCACTAGTGGCCAGCATGAGGCTCTTAATCTTAGAGTACATCATATCATCTGCTAAAGACTTTGCAATGGCCCTTTGTTTTACTCTGGATTAGACCCAATACCCGTACAGTGGCCCTATGTCATCTTTCCCCATTACCTCTCCAAACTCTTTCCCTGCTGCTGAGCCCCTCACTTGCTCTGTTTTAGCCACACTGGATTCTTCCTCTAGTTCACCTGGGGCACTCCTGCCTCAGGGTATGGTATAGGCTTGTCTTCTCACACCTTAAGACAAAGTGAATGCAATGAGTTTATTTTAAATGTAATGTCAGGTTAACACTGTGTGGAAGAGAGGAAATGAGTCAGAGATGGGAAGGAAGCCAATAAAGGGTATGCTACTGCTGGGGTCAAGTGGATCCAACCCCTCTAAATAACTTCAGAACCTCACTACTTAATGCATGGGCTATGAACCAGCAGCATTGGCATCACCCGGGAGTTTGTTAAAATGAGAACCTCAGATTCTACTCTAGACCTACTGGATCAGAATTTGCATTTGAACAAGGACTCCCGTGATTCATATGTCGTAACTGATGTCTGAGAAACATGGCTCTAGGAACTGATGTAGAACATGCCTCAGAGTTATCCCACTGAAGAGCAGGGAAACTGGGGGTGTTTGTTCATCAGCTCCTTGGTTGTCATTGGTCGAGTCCTGATTTCAGAGCCATTCATTTCCAGATTGTGTCATGTACTGACTGAGCATGCTACGGAACCTCTGTGTGAGCTGTGCTGTAGCCTGAAATGCTCTTCCTTCAGGTATTCCCTTGGCTAACTCTTCCACCTCCTCTCAGTCTTTGCTCAAATCTTACTCTCAGTGAGGCTTTTCTCTATTTAGTTTTGTGACCTGCATGCACCAACCTGGAATTCCCATTTTCCATTGTTCTGTTCTTCCCTTTAAAAAATAATTCAAAAAACTCAATTGTACTTATCCTGCTAATTCACTGTATAATCCATTTCCATGCTATGTTCAATGTTTGCCTGCTCTACTAGAAAGTTAGCCTCATCACAGCAGGGAATTTTGTCTCTTTTGCTTGATTATTTCAATAAATACATTTCTGTATTTTTAAGTATAAAGAAGATAGTAGTAGATATAAAATTTTACATTCTGCATTTTGTTGGGCATTATATCATAAATATTTCTCACTTCATGAAAACTCTTAGTAAATGTCATTTTTATTGGCTGTCAAATATTCCATTGCTTCTATAAATTGTAATTAAACATTCTTTTGTTGCTGTTGTTGTTTGTGTTTTTTGTTTTGTTTTTATTTAAACGGTCTTACAATGTTTGGCATTTAGGTTGTTTCCTATTTTCTTTGGATGATTATAAAGAATGCTGTCATGAGCTTCTCTGTGCATAATCTGTTTCATTAGAAATATTATTTCTTTAGAACGGATTCTTAGAGGTCAGAATATTGAGATAAAGGCTAAAAATAACTCTCTAGACTTTTGATAAATACATACAAAATTTCTTAACCTCTAACCAGCAATGAATGAGTATACATGAATCGCCCTACCCTTTCCATCAACCTGAGGCAGCCTAGCATAGTGGTTAAGAGCCCGTGTCTGGAGATAAACTGGCTTGGCTTGAATGTCCATCATAAGCCAGTTCTCTGACTTACTAGTTGTGTGACTTTGGACAAGTTACTTAACTTATCTGTGCCTCACTTTCTTCATTTGTTAAGTGGAAATGATGAAAACAGTATTACTTACCAAATAGGATTGTTGTGAGGGTGAAATGACTTAGCATAGGTGACACACTTAGATGAGTAGCTGGTACAGGGTAACCACTATGTAGCCATTACCTAGTATTATATCGAGCCCTTTGTAAATTGGGCAAGTGGATGAAGGGTACTTTGTTTTTGCCTTATTTGTGTTTTGAATTTGCATCCTGAAGAAGGTGAAAATTTCTTTTTATATTTGGCATTTATATTTTCTCTTTTGAGAATTTTATGTTTTCCTACAGTTTTTTTATTGTTTACATAGGAAAGATATTATTCTGTTATATTTGGGGCAAATATTTTCCTAACTAAATGTTTGCTGTTCAGTTGTTTATGTTTGATATCTATACATTGTGTATGTTATATGGTAATATGTTAGTATTTTCCTTTATCATATCTTCATTTTTAAGTATAGAAGATTTTCCTTATTCAGAAATTAGAGAGATGATTGCCTACATTTTAGATTTTATTGGTATCATTATTGGTTTACTTTTTGATTCTTTTATCTTCCTGAAATGTATTTCAGTGTTTCTTAGGGACTAAATTCTAACTTGGCTTTTATTTCCAAATTAGTGTACTACTTCTGAGGAAATTTGAGTAAGAACAGAAGAAATTGGGCCAATTCTCTAATTCTGGCCCCAGAAGCTGTGGTTACTTAAACTTTCGTAGGAGGGCTCTTTTTCAGCATTTTCACAAGAGTCCCCCGATGCTCCCCAGAGTTGCTATGCAAAATCTCCCATAACATTGCTAACTAGCAGGGGGATTACCTCTGACTTTCTCATAGTTGAGAGTTTTAACTTGAGGCCACATTCTGAAAGAGTCTATGGAATAAGCGTTCTCAAATGCACACAAAACATCTGGCTTCATATGAATAATTTGATGCCATTAGTCACAGGAGGCTGTTGCTGGGCACAATTCTGGGTAATGGAATGTTTCTAGCACTTCATCCCTATTGAAGCTTGTCTGTCCAGGAAGTGTAGTGCTGTCACTGGCGAAAGGGATTATTTGGTAAGATTTATGGAGACTTTAATGTTTCAAAACCTGGTTCTGTACTTTTCAAGTTAGCATGATAGAGTTGGGGCTTGCCATTATAAGAAATCACCATACTACAGACTCAGGCTTTTGAGCCCTAGATCCAAATAATTACTAGAAAAATGTTTCTTATTTTCTAAAACTTTCACTATTGATAGAAAAAGTTCAATGAAAATACATTGGAACTGGGGCGCCTGGGTGGCTCAGTCGTTAAGCGTCTGCCTTCGGCTCAGGTCATGATCCCAGGGTCCTGGGATCGAGCCCGCATCAGGCTTCCTGCTCCGCGGGAAGCCTGCTTCTCCCTCTCTCACTCCCCCTGCTTGTGTTCCCTCTTAGGCTGTCTTTCTCTCTGTCAAATAAATAAAAAACCTTAAAAAAAAAAAAAAAGAAAATACATTGGAACTTATTGATAAATCATGAACTTATCATTGAAAAGGCAAGTCTGTAGGTGAAGCCTTAACCATGATTTTTCACCGGTGACATATGAGGCTGCCCATTTTGTCAGAGCCTCGTCATCAGGGTGTGCTGTCAAACATAGTTTTTGCCAATCCACAGGTATGACTTATTTCCTTGTCATTTTAATTTGGATTTCAGTGTCATTTAAATTTGCATTTCTCTTATTGTGAATAAACACAAACATCTTTTCACATATTTAAGAGTTATTTGTATGTCTGCTTTTGTAAACTGCCTATTCATACTTTCTGTCTTTTTTTCTATTGGCTTTTTCCTTCAATCTTTAAGGTATTCCTGATGTTGATTTTTAGTTCTTTAGCTGTGATATTTGTTGCAAGTATTTTCTTTCAGTTTTGTACTTTATTTTGCTTGTTGTGCTTTTTTTAATGTGAGGATTTCATACTTATTCACATTCATCAATCTTTCATTGCATCTGGATTTCAATCATTGTTAGAAAAGTTTTCCTCATACCCAGGTTCTAAAGGAATAGACTTGTATTTTCTTCTGGTTAGTTTTATGATTTCATGCATTTCATTTATATTTTGGATCCATTTAGTGTTGATTCTGGTGTGTGGTATAAGGAAGTGATCCAATTTCATCATTTTTCAAATCACTATTCAGTGCCCCAATACTAATTATTTAAGAGTGTGTATGTGTTTTTTACTTAGTGGATTGAGTTGACATCTTTATAGTCTATACTATACTAAATTTTTATATGTATTGGGACCCCCCCCCACAACTGTTTAGTCTTTGTGCTGTATCATAGTCTGTTTTTTTTTTTTTTTTTAAGATTTTATTTATTTGACAGAGAGAGACACAGCGAGAGCAGGAACACAAGCAGGGGGAGTGGGAGAGGGAGAAGCAGGCTTCCCGCTGAGCAGGGAGCCCGATGTGGGACTCGATCCCGGGACTCCGGGATCATGACCTGAGCCGAAGGCAGACGCTTAACGACTGAGCCACCCAGGCGCCCTGTGCTGTATCATAGTCTGTTAATCATAGAGGCTTTGGTTTATATTTCAGTATTTGGAAAGGGTTGTTGCTGACCAGGTAGCTGTGTACTCCATGGTTTAACTTTTGTTGGCTTTCTATTCTATTTCTACATGTTTTTTTTTTTTTTTCCATCAGAACTTTAAAGCCAGCTTGTTGATTGAAGGACAACAGATATTGAGAGATGATAAATGACATGTTAATGGTGGTGTGATATACTATCCAAAAAGAAGGGATTCTTTTCTGTTTGTTAAAGTCTATCTTAAATTTTGATATTTGACTATTTACATGCTAAAGTTCACTTTATGGGTCATTTCCTTTCTGGATTGTAAAGATTATATTCTACCACCACTCCCTGCCTTTTCCCCTCTTTCTTTCTTTCTTTCTTTCTTCCTTCCTTCCTTCCTTCCTCCCTTTCTTTCTTTCTTTCTTTCACTTGCTTTCGCTTACTGTCTAGGACAATGTCTTCAATATAATTGCTTATTCAATGTTATGGTTATCCAGTGATAGAAACAGGATGCTCAGTGAAGTGGTTACTGCCTAAATAAAAGGATACAGAAAATGAAATTTTGGAATCTAGTTGACTCTTAAAACTCTCTCATCCTTAAGCTGGACTGTGTTTTAGAAATTTCTGACTGATTGGTACAAAAATGCAAATATGAACCCCACAGGAACATTTAGCTTGAGTGTCACATTCTTTATAAAGTTTTCAAAAACATGTGCTTTCCTGTCCACCTATGATTTTGATGGCTCCCTTCTCCACACCTCTACTTACCTTATAGATATTTCCCTCAGAGTACCCACCCACTCTTTTACTCTTGTCTATCACTCCCTCTTAAACTGTAATCTCCTGGATGCCAATGATCATGACAGATTTGTCTCTGTATTTTCCTATCACAATGCTTGTCTTAGGACTGGACCTGTTATGTATTTAATTGCGTGATTTGGTGCAGAGTTTTATGAATAGCTTTAAACATTATGAATCTAAGACTTTATATATTTTTTTAAAGATTTTATTTATTTATTTATTTGAGAGAAAGAGAGTGAGATAGAGAAACAGCATGAGAGGGGAGAGGGTCAGAGGGAGAAGCAGGCTCCCCGCTGAGCCGGGAGCCCAATGTGGGACTCCATCCCAGGACTCCGGGATCATGACCTGAGCCGAAGGCAGTTGCTTAACCAACTGAGCCACCCAGGTGCCCTCTAAGACTTTATATTTTAAAAGTAATTATACTTCTGCAGAATCAAGAAGCTAAGTGTCATTAAACTCGATGTTCATCATCTACTCACTCTTTATAATTAAAATATGTATGCATGATCCAAATTTGACAGGTTTTCTTTGCTTCTTCTTAACTTTCCATTTACTCTGCCAGTTTTACAGTGTTCTAAGTAAACTATTTTCAATCATAAAGGCATATCACAATATCAATTATTTACTTCAAATATGTAGTTTCCTTGTATATGCTGCCAACTAGATGAGAGTCCAAATGAGATTTTCATGAAGATATTTTTTTTTGGTTTTTATTTTATCTTGCTGGCTCTTGATGAATGCTAGTCATAAACTCAATTAACTTTTGCACAGTTGACTTTTATTTTCCTTTAATGCTCATGATGTCTGCTGCCCAGTGATTTGGATCAACTATTGCAACATCTGAACCAACTGGCCTGTACTGTTTGATAAAAATCACTGGATTGTCTTATTTATTTTCTTGTTTTATAATTACAGTCTACAGATAAATAGGAATTATTTTAGTGGTCAAACTTGGTTTTGCTATATGCTACATTACAAGAATCACTCTGCCTACAAAGGCAAATTGACTTAAGTTCATTAAAATAAGATAATTATTTATAACAAAATACTTATGCCTTGCTTCTAAGTTGGTTAGAACACATCATTAGTAATGTGTGAACAAAAGACGAAAAATCACATCTCTGTATATTTTTGGGTTTCCTTGAACACTAAATTAGCTTCTTAGGAGTTGGTCCTTACCAACTTGGTTATTATATTTTGTCCTTTTTTTTCTGTCATTTCTCTAGTAAAGTTATACCAAACTAACCATTCAATTATACTTTGGTAAGTGTTTACTTTGGGGAAATATATTTCTTAAGATTTTATTTTTTGTGTGTACTTCTTTTGATATGTACTGCTACAGAGCACACAAGTAAGTACTATTGTATCGATGACAGAGATTTATTTGGTGCTTCAAGCTGATCAACTGAGGTATTTTAGTCTGTAGCCATGTCTAGACAAAATGCAAATGTGAGTATTTGATTTTTTTTTCCTACTGTCAGTAAACATTTGGAAAGTGCTAAGCATACTTCTCTGAGTTAATTGTTTTATAGAATTAATTTTCAAGGCTGTTAAGACATCTTTGTATTGGTGGTGTTTGATTTTTTAGGATGAACTTATTCCTACATAAATTTTATAGGGAAACATTGATAGAGTCAATCAAATAACAGGATGGAACAGAATTAAGATTAAGACTAATAGAAACTGAAAGGATATGAAACTGAAATACTTGCTTTGCCTCTAGTAATTACAATGTACAACTGACACCAAGGAATTTTAGGACAACTAAAAGATGACAGAGGTAAAATCTACAGAATAACTGGAGGAGAGCTGTGGGTACTCTCCTCCCCCCCACTGGACATCTTTCATCAGCTTCTGTGAACCTCTGTATGATTTCTGTGGTTGAAGGAGCATACATGGTCCATCTGAGGACAAGCTAGAAATGCAAGGGAGTTCACATCTTGGGAGCAGCCCTCAACTAACGACTAGAGGGAGTTGGCAAATACATCCCCCCACTTCTGTGCACTGTGGTGGGACAACTCTGAAGTGTGCTCCATACCATTCCTTCTACTTTCCCTGAAGATCAATCTCCAGAGAAAGCAAAATGCCACTATTTCAAACGATTCATGCTCTTTCACACCTCTATGTTGTTGAATATGCCCTTCCTCCTTTTGGACTATTCTTTCCCTTCCATGTGGAAGGGAAGTTTAGTATAAGGTGGTGGTTCTTAACATGTTGTCCTTGAACAATTGGCATCACCAGGGAGCCTGTTAGAAATGCAAAATTTTGGCCCCACCCAAACATACTGAATTGGAGATTCTGGCAATCTGTGTTTTTTGTTTTGTTTTGTTTTGTTTTGTTTCAATCTGTGTTTTCGCCTTCAGGTGATTCTGATCCACCATAAAATTTGAGAACTACTTTTATAACTATTGACAACTATAAATATTGGGACCTGAGACAAGGAGATTCTGCTGTAGTTTGTTATAAGGTTAGACATCCCAATTGTTTTACTCCAACCCCCTTTAAAAGAGAGAAAATTATAATTAGGAAAGCTCACTGCTCACTGGTCTTGATTCAGGAAGTTGATGAGAGGGAGAGAAGGAATACACACACACACACACACACACACACACATTTATTCCTATCAGGGATAGGCATCGGAAATTGTGGTGGGGATGGATTAAGAGAAAATCTGAAGTTTTTGGTTTTCCCCTTCCTGGAAAAGAGAGGATGCCTTCCTATCCCAAAATATCTCCTCCACAGTGACTGAAATTTCACCAATTAGAGTTAATAAGAAAACATTCCTGCGTAGGTTAAAGAGTATATGGGGAAATGATTAGTCATAAATTTAATGTGAATTAGCTTAATTAGCTTTCATTCTAACCTGGCTGAGATGCCTAAAGAAAATGAGAGTTTTGATTTTGGGGAAAGGTAATTTCAAAACAAGACATACATGAGGATGGGTAGGAGGTACAGGTCTTCATAAGGGGGAGGAAAGGTGATGGGGGAAGGATTTAAGCAGTTAGAGGCCTTGCTGATTTTGCACAGGGCACCAGGGGGAGGAGGGAAGTACTGAAGGTATATGGCAAAGCAAATACTGGCTGTCTCTCACTTTTATTTTAGATTCCTCTTAGAAGCCATCGGCTCTCAGTCAAGGATAGGTGCTTTATTGTCTGTTCTTTGTTTTGCTTTTTTAAAACATCCCTACTTACTTTCCCATCACTCGTTTTCATTTTCCTGGATTCAGGAGATAGGAGTGTATGGAAGCAAACTCGTATTTTTTCTGGCAGGAGCATAGATGAAAAAACATCTAAGGTGAATCTCTCACAAATGAATTCTAGGTACCTAGTAAATGCTATAAGAATAACTTGACCTTTACAAAATGACCACTCTTTGTATTAAGTATGTGGAAGAAATTCCTTGCTTCCGTTGAGTTCTACAAACATTTTGTGTGTGCGTACAGAAAAATGCTAATGGAATCCACCACAGATAACAGGAATACCAAGATATAGAGCATCCTCTCTTTTCTCTGTCATCCAGGAAAAGGGGAAAGGGGCGGCAGACAAATAACTGTACTACAATCTGAAAACAAGGGATTTTGTGGGGAGCAAAGGGCAATAGGAGTTTAATAGAAAGTACAATCATTGTTACCTTCCATGAATTTCTGAGATCCAATCCAGAGCCAGGTGCAAAAGGAGCTGGATGGAGAGAACCTGATGACTTTTATGTCTAACTTCTCACCAGCTCCCTGCCTCAGTTTCCCGCCTTCCTTTAGATTCTTAGGATATGTGACTTTTTGTGTCTAATTTTTGGTGAAATTGCTCTCACAATAGATGCTTAGCCTGCAAAGGCAAGGGACAGAGAATTATTTAGGGATGCTCTCTCAGGGTCACAGGGCTATTTCATGGTGACACAGAGATCCATGGCTCAACGGTGTCACCATAATTTCATTTCTGTTATTTCCACCTATGAGTAGACCTACTGGCTCTACATAAATGTGGTCAATTTGTTGCTAACAAGATGTGAAAATGTTCACATCTTTGAAGCTTCAATAAAATGTCCATAGTTCATTTAAGGAGACCGTGGTGAGTCTTCTCGTTTTAGAGTTTAGTGCAGGGGGCTGGCAGGTCAGTGCCTCAAATTTCCATTGTGCTCTGCTCAGTTAGGATCAGCAGAGAATGGATTAGTATTGAGACTGCATAGTATCATTCAATATGCAGGTGGGAACAGTGAAACAAATTCAGTGTGGCTGATTTCCCAAGAGATGATGCTAACATGAACCAGAAGCTCATTCAGAGGAATTAAATGGAAATCTTCCAAATACATATTTACTCACATCCTTCACTTCCCTCTCTTATTTCCTGTACTTCTTGCTCCTCTGCACTCAGTCTATCAGCAGGAACCACCACCTAAAAATCTTGTTAGGAGCAGTTAAATAGGAACAACCAGAGGTACCGTTTAATTTACCTTCAGGAAACAGGTTGTAAATGAAGAGTCCCCATCTCTTTGGATGTGCTTGCCAGAACTTTAGAGGTTTTAATTTGCCGTTGTAGACCATCACCAGGCTAAAAAGCTTTCATAGAAGAAAGTCTTGTATTTAGTTCTCAAAATTGGAGAGGGGTGAGAATGTTTGAGAAGTGAAATATGTAAATAAATAAATTCATTCTGCAGGGATGTCTAGCTGACTTATCCTACTTTTACTGTAGAAATCGGCCGGGGTTTATGATTCATTCACTCCAATTTCATAGTACATTTGGAATTCTGAGCTAATATTTAGGCCTCCAAATTAGATGTGCAAGCCACTGTGTCTTCCTCTAAGCTCTGCACTGACTGCAGTAGCATGTCGATCGGCCTGGCTGCACAGGAGCTCACCTTCTAGTCTGGATCAGAGACCTCAAGACCAGTACAGTCAGGAAAATCCTTATGGGCTCTCCTCCCTGTGGGTGGCCTACCTAACAAGGAAGCCAGCTCCAAGATATGTTCTCCAGCTCTCCTAGTCCTCTGCTGGTTCTGCCTTTGATTTTTCAACAGTTTTGGCTTCCGTAGGTTCCCAGCACCACTCTCTGTTTTGTTTTTTCTGCATAACATGATTTATGCTGCAGACTCTCACTGTTCACATTTCTTCACTGCTCCCTTTTATTCTAAGACTGTTTTTCTGTAAGGATGAGCCATGCTAGGCTGACTCAGAATATTGGGTTTGAGTGAGCCCCTTCCTCCATGTCCAGGTAATGCTGGTAAGCTGCTATAACAAACAAGCCAACATTTCAGTGGCTTTATGTAAAGGTTTTTTTCTTGTTCACATGACAGCTCAATACAGATTAGGAGGCTATCTTCCAAGTTGGACACAGGCATCTGGGCATTTTCTTTAGGATTTACCATCTTGGAGTCCTTTGCTTCCAATTAGTGAGAGAAAGTCAAGGGCTTTTAGGAGGAACTTTTAGGAGCCAGTCCATTCATCGGCCAGAGCTAATCCCAAGGCCCCAATCTAATTGCAAATGAGACTAGGAAATGTGCTCTTCCTATGTGCCTAGGAAGAGAAAATCAATCAACATCAACTACTCTCTACCACACCTGTCACTGAATGATCTATTGACTTCCAATAAGGGAAGCCATATTAAGTGACTATAATGCAAGGGGAAACAAGCAGACATAGTTTGAAATTATTTTCTCTTGAATGATTAATTAACCACGCCCACAAATTTTACTCTCTATTTGCACGAACACCCATGTAAAGTTCTGAAGATCTGAATTTCCTTATCTCTAATTATAACTTTAATGCTACTTAAATCCATCTCAAGCACATAGAAAAAAGTCCAAAAACAAAAACAAAAACAAAAAGCCCTTAACCCAGTCAGCAAAGTTAGCCCCAGAGTAGCTTTGGGAATACTTTACTCCACTTTCATGGTTAGTGTCAATAAAAGATACTCATGGGTCATCTAATTTAATAAGAAAGTAGTTGTAGATTTATTAAGGTTCTGTGTAAAGATTTCCTGTCTCCTGTCACAATGGACAACATTCTAGTACATAATAGGTGAAACTAAATAAAAGTTGATTTCTTTCCCTTCCTCTGACGACTTAATGAATCTGAATTAGTCTTTTGTAATCCTTTCCTAGTAGTGTTGGGACTTGTGTTTGTTTAGAAGCTCATCTTGTACCAAGTCTTCAAATATTTTTTCTAGGCTTGGAAGTTCCTGTTCAAATGCCATGTTATCTGCACACTTATTATGTTAAGGAGCCACAGAGAGAGTTGCTCTGAGCCAAGGATCTCATTCAGCCTCCTGACTTCAGACGCACCCCAGAGCACTCAGCAGAAAGATGCCCACTGCACGATCTAGATTTGAGATGTTGAGGGGATGTCACTCTCTTTACCTTCATTTCCAGGAAGTTAATGACCAAATCAACAGGTCATTTATTTCCTCTCAGAAGTGGAAACCAGAAGTGAGGCCAATGGGGGTATTTGAATGGTCAAAATTAAGGAATGGGAAAAGAAGCCCTAGACCCCTGTTAAGATCTGGACATCCAACAAGTTTTGTCCATCACAGTATTCCAGAAGGCAGAACCTCTCCCACAGAAATATATAAATTTAATCTCTGGAATCTAGGCATTAATGTTGAAGGGGAATATAGAACTTTGCATTCAGTTTTTTTTTAAATCTAGGAAGAATAGATTTTGCTATGCAAATTCAAGGTGTTACCATACTCATTCCATCTAATGCTTGCTTGTTTTGACAGTCTTTTTTTATTATTAGTTTCAGAGATAGAATTTAGTGACTCATCAGTTTCATATAACACCCAGTGCTCATTACTTCAAGTGCCCCCCTTAATGCCCATCACCCAATTATCCCTTCACCCCACCCACTTCCCCTCCAGCAACTGTCAGTTTGTTTCCTAGAGTTCAGCATCTCCTATGGTTTGCCTCCCTCTCAATTTTCATCTTATATTAGTTTTCCTTCCCTTCCCTTATGTTCATCTGTTTTGTTTCTTAAATTCCATATATGAATGAAATCATATGGTATTTGTCTTTCTCTGCCTGACTTATTTTGCTTAGCGTAATACCTTCTAGTTCTATCCATGTCGTTGCGAATGGCAAGATTTCATTCTTTTTAATGGCTGAGTAATATTCCGTTGTATATATATACCACATCTTCTTTATCCATTCATCTGTCGATGGACATCTGGGCTCTTTCCATAGTTTAGCTATTGTGGATAGTGCTGCTATAAACATTGGGGTGCGTGTGACCCTTCGAATCACTATGTTTGTATCCTTTGAATAAATACCTAGTTGTACAATTGCTGGGTTGGAGGGTAGCTCTATTTTTAACTTTTTGAGGAACCTCCATTCTGTTTTCCAGAGTGGCTGTACCAGTTTGCATTCCCACCAGTGGTATAAGAGGGTTCTCCTTTTTTCATGTCCTCACCAACATCTGTCATTTCCTGACTTATTCATTATAGCCTCTGACTGGCGTGAGGTGTATCTTATGGTGGTTTTGATTTATATTTCCCTAATGTCGAGTGATGTTGAGCATTTTTTCATGTGTCTGTTGGCCATTTGGATGTCATCTTTGGAGAAATGTCTGTTCATGTCTTCTGCTCATTTCTTGACTAGATTTTTTGTTTTTTTGGGTATTGAGTTTGATAAGTTCTTTATAGATCTTAGATACTAGACCTTTATCTGATAAGACATTTGCAAATATCTTCTCCCATTCTGTCGGTTGTCTTTTAGTTTTGTTGACTGTTTCTTTTGCTGTGAAAAAGCTTTTTATCTTGATGAAGTACTAATAGTTTATTTTTACTTCTGTTTCCCTTGCATTTGGAGACATGTCTAGCAGGAAGTTGCGGCTGAGGTGAAAGAGGTTGCTGTCTGCATTCTCCTCTAGGATTTTGTTGGATTCCTATCTCACACTTAGGTCTTTCATCCATTTTGAGTTTATTTTTTTGTATGGTGTAAGAAAGTGGTCCAGTTTCATTCTTCTGCATGTGCCTGTCCAATTTTCCCGACACCATTTGTTGAAGAGACTGTCTTTTTTCCATTGGATATTCTTTCCTGCTTTGTCAAAGATTAGTTACCATAGAGTTGAAGGTCCATTTCTGGGTTCTCCATTCTGTTTCATTGATCTATGTGTCTGTTATTATGTCAGTACCATACTGTCTTGAGTATTACAGCTTTGTAATACAGCTTGAAGTCTGGAATTGTGATGCTTTGGTTTTCAGGCTTTGGTTTTCTTTTTCAACATTACTTCAGATATTTGGGGCATTTTCTGGTTCCATACAAATTTTAGGATTGTTTGTTTCAGCTCTGTGAAAAAAGTTTATGGTATTTTGATAGGGTTTGCATTGAATGTGTAGATTGATTTGGGTAACATAGACATTTTAACAATATTTGTTCTTCTAATCCATGAGTATGGACTATTTTTACATTTCTTTGTGTATTTCTCAATTTCTTTCATAAGTATTCTATAGTTTTCAGAGTACAGATCCTTTACCTCTTTGGTTAGGTTTATTCCTAGGTATCTTATGGTTTTTGGTGCAATAGTGAATAGGATTGATTCTTTGATTTCTCTTTCTTCTGCCTCATTGTTAGTCTATAGAAATGCAACTGATTTCTGTGCATTGATTTTATATCCTGCCACTTTGCTGAATTCCTCTATCATTTCTAGCAATTTTTGGTTGGAGTCTTTTGGGTTTTCTACACAGAGTATCATGTCATCTGCAAAGATGAAAGTTTGACTTCTTCTTTGCTAATTCGGATGCCTTTTATTTCTTTCTGTTGTCTGATTGCTGAGGCTAGGAATTCCAGTACTGTGTTGAACAACAATGGTGAGAGTGAACATCCCTGTTGTATTCCTGACCTTAGCGGAATAGCTCTCAGTTTTTCCCAGTTGAGGATGATATTCGCTGTGGGTTTTTTTGTATATAGCTTTTATGATACTGAGGTATGTTCCTTCTATCCCTACAGTGTGTAGAGTTTTATCAAGAAAGGATGCTGTATTTTGTCAAAGGCTTTTTCTACATCTATTGAGAGTATCATATGGTTCTTGTCCTTTCTTTTATTAATGTGATGTATCACATTGATTGATTTGTGAATATTGAACCACCCTTGTAGCCCAGGAATAAATTCCACTTGGTCATGGTGAATAATCCTTTTAATGTACTGTTGGATCCTATTAGCTTGTATCTTGGTGAGAATTTTTACATACATGTTCATCAGGGATATTGGTTTATAATTCTTCTTTTTGGTGGGGTCTTTGGTTTTGGGATCAAGGTTAAATGCTGGCCTCATAGAATGAGTTTGGAAGTTTTCCTTCCATTTCTATTTTTTGAAACAGTTTCAAAAGAACAGGTATTAATTCTTCTTTAAATGTTTGGTAGAATTCCACTGGGAGGCCATTCAGCCCTGGACTCTTGTTTTTGGGGAGATTTTTGATTATTGATTCAGTTTTGTTGCTGGCTATGTGTCTGTTCAGGTTTTCTATTTCTTCCTGTTTCACTTTTGATAGTTTATATGTTTCTAGGAATTTATCCATTTCTTCCAGATTGCCTAATTTGTTGGCATATAATTGCTCATAATATTCTCTTATAATTGTTTGTATTTCTTTGGTGGTGTTGTGATCTCTCCTCTTTCATTTGTGATTTTATTGGGTCCTTTCTCTTTTTCCTTTTTTTAAGTCTGCCTAAGGGTTTATCATTAGATCTTTCAAAGAACCAGCTCCTAGTTTCATTGATCTTTTCTGATTTTTTTTATTTCTGTATCATTGATTTCTGCTCTAATATTTAATATTTTTCTTCTCCTGCTGGATTTAGGCTTTATTTACTGTTCTTTTTTCCAGCTTCTTTTGGACACAAGGTTAGCTTGTGTTTTTGAGGCTTTTCTTATTTTTTGAGAAAGGCCTATATTGCTATGTACTTCCCTCTTAGGACCACCTTTGCTGTGTCTCAAAGATTCTGAACTGTCATGTTTTCATTTTCATTTGCTTCCATGTATTTTTTTTAATTCTTCTTTAATTTCCTGGTTGACCCACTCATTCTTTAATAGAATGCTCTTTAACCTCCAGTATTTGTGTTCCTTCCAATTTTTTTTCTTGTGATCGAGTTCAAGTTTTAAAGCATTGTGGTCTGAAAATATGCATGGTATAATCTCAATCTTTTTGTACTGGTTGAGAACTGATTGGTGACCCAATATGTGATCTATCTGGGGAACGTTCCATGTTTACTTGAGAAGAATGTGTATTCTGTTGCTATGGATGAAGTGCTCTGAATATATCTGTTAAGTCCATCTGGTCCAGTGTGTCATTCAAAGCCCTTCTTTCCTTGTTGATCTTCTGCTTAGATGACCAGTCCTTTGCTGTGAGTGGAGTGTTAAGGTCCCCTGCTATTATTGTATTATTATCAATATGTTTCTTTAATTTTGTTATTAATTGGTTTATATATTTGGCTGCTCCCAAATTATTCTTAATTCAGTCTTTGGTTTACAATCTAGTTCGTCTGATATAAGGATTTCTACTCCAGGTTTCTTTTGATGTCCTTTGGAATGATAAATGGTTTTCCACCCCCTCACTTTCAATCTGGAGGGGTCTTTGGGTCTAAAATGAGTCTCTTGTAGACAGCATATAGATGGGTCTTGGTTTTTTTAATCCAATCTGATACCCAGTGTCTTTTGATTGGAGCATTTAGTACATTTACATTCAGGGTAATTATTGAAAGATATGAATTTAGTGTCATTGTATTACCTGTAAAGTCACTGTTTCTGTAGATTGTCTCTATTCCTTTCTGGTCTTTTTACTTCTGGGCTCTCTCTTCACTCAAAGATCCCCTTTAATATCTCTGGCTTAGTGTTCACAAATTCTTTTATTTTTTGTTTGTCTTGGAAACTCTATCTCTCCTTCTATTTGAATGGCATCCTTGCTGGATAAAGTATTCTTGGCTGCATATTTTTCCCATTTAGCACATTGAATATATCATGCCAGTCCTTTCTGGCCTGCCAGGTCTCTGTGGACTTGTCTGCTGCCAACCTTATGTTTCTACCCTTGTAGATTAAGGACCTCTTATCTGGAGCTTCTTTCAGGATTTTCTCTTTATCTCTGAAATTTGCAAGCTTCACTATTACATGTCCAGGTGTTGACCTATTTTTATTGATTTTGTCGGGGGTTCTCTGTGCCTCTTGGACCTGAATGCCTGTTTACTTCCCCAGGTTTGGGAAGCTCTCAGCTATAACTTGTTCAAATAAACCTCTGCCCCCCCCTTCTTCTGGGACCCCTATTACTGGGTAATTATTTTGCTTTATGGAATTGCTGAGCTCTCAAAATGTCCCTTTGTAATCTAGTAGTTGTATTTCCTCTCTTTTTTTGAGCTTCCTTATTTTCCATCATTTTGTCTTCTCTATCACTGACTCTATCTTCTGCTCACTTAATCTTGCTATTAGAGCCTCCATTTGTGACTGCATCTCAGTAATAGCATTTTTAATTTGGCCTGATTAGATTTTAGTTCTTTTATTTCTACAGTAAGGGATTCTCTACAGTCTTCTATGGTTTTCTCAAACCCAACTAGTATCTTTTTATACTTTGTTTTAAATTCTAGTTCAGACATCTTACCATGTCCGTATTTATTAAATCCCTGGCAGTGAGCACTACCTCTTGTTCTTTATTATGGGGTGAATTTCTCTGTCTCATCATTATGTCCAGAAAAGAATAGAAGAGAGAGAAAAGACAACAATAACAACAACAGAATATAATAATATTCCATGAAAGGAAACCAAGTACATACATATAAAAAGTAAAATAGAATTTAAAAAATTGAAAAAATAAGAAAATAGCTGAAAAAAAAAAACCAAAACTGAGAGACTGAAGAATTAAAAAAAAAAATCTCACGAATGCTATATACTGTTTTCCCCAAGAGCTGAAATTTTGTAGTTCTAGGATTGGTAAACTTGGTGCTAGCCAGTTGTTCCTGCTAGTCTTCTGGGGGAGGAGCCTGTTATGCTGATTCTCATGTGCCCTTGCACTTGTGGAAATGTGCTTCCCTTGCCAGGGGGCCGGGCTCAGGGTAAGTGGCTCAGGATTGCACTGGCGCTGTTTTGCTCCCTGAAGGCTTTCAGCACTGAAGGGTGGGATGAAAATGGTGGTGCCTGATCTTTAGCCCTGGAGCTGAAAGTTCACACCCCCTACTCTTCAGTGAGCCCTCACAGAAAAGCAGTCAATAACTCTTGTCTCCTTGGATTTGGTATGAACTCTGTATTCACCCAGCCTGTGACCAAGCATTTTTATCTCAGGCATGTGACTGAGTTTCAAGTCTCCAAATTTTATGAACTCCTGCAGTGTGGACCCATGCTGTTCCTCCTAGAAGAGGAAGGGGGTCTCCCAGTGCTTCTGCCTTTTGCTGGGCCCCTGCTTAGAGAGTGGTTGGGTTTGTGATTTATGGCAACACCAAACACAAAGCCGACGCCTAGACTCACTGTTTTCAGCCGGCTTCCCTGCTCCAGTGCCTGGGAACTCTGCCGCACTCAGGCACCCCCATTTCTTGTAACCCTGGGGATCCTGAGACCATACTGTCCCACCTGAGATTCCACCTTGCTTTGCCACCTGAGCACCTTTAACCCAGGGATGTCCCCCACTGTAGCAGACTTCTAAAAGTTCTGATTTTGCACTCCACTGCTTATAATACTTTGAGGTAGTCTCCTTAAGCCAGCTCCCTCCCCGCTACCCTATCCTCTGATATATTGCCCCAGATTTAAGTTTCTGCACCTCCTCCCTTCCAAGAAGTGGTCGCTTTTCTATTTGTAGAATTGCAGCGTTTCTTTTCTCAGATCTCCAATTGATTTTGCAGGTGTTCAGAATGATTTGATAACTATCTAGGTGAATTCCAGGGACCAGACGAACTTAGAACCCCCTAATCCTCCATCTTTTATTTTTTTTAAGATTTATTTATTTATTTGAGAGAGAGAGAGAATGGGGGAGGGGCAGAGGGAGAGAGAGAGAATCTCAAGAAGACTCTCTGCTGAGCGTGGAGCCCCACATAGGGTTTGATTCCACAACTCATGAGATCATGGCCTGAGCCGAAATCAAGAGTCAGACACTTCATTGACTGAGCCACCCAGGCTCCCCTCTTTTGACAGTCTTTTTAAGTTTATAATCCAGGCTGATGCTGATATTTCTCAAGGTAAATGAGTTTCTAAGATTATTAAGACAGTAATTTTTCCCCATTCCCCTGTTTAATTCAATTTGATGACTATTCTCTTAATCATGGCTGAGTATTCCTAAAAGTGATATTGTCTCAAGTAATTACTTTTACCTCAAGGAAAATTGGATTGTCTTCACATAAACATTATTGAATATTTATATCAATGCCATATTTAAAATGCCTTTCCATTATTTACTTTATCTTCTGAGAGAACAAGTATATGTTAGGTTGTCTTTTAGGGCAACACACGCCACACCTAATTTTGGATTCTCTATTCTTAGATTTAATTAATGTGTTATAAAATTGTTAAATATTTGACTTTCTTCAATTGATTAAAAAATTGTCCTTTCTCCCAGAGAATTCATTATTTCGGTCAATCAGTCATACTGTGACAAGTGAAGTTTGGCCCAGTGAGGACTCGTTTGAATATTGTATTAGGAAATAGCCATAAATCTTGTACACACAACGAGACAAAAGAGAAACTGAAGTTTTATCTTTTGACAGGTATGTCTTTATAAAAGTGGATAGTAATTTCACAATGAATTCAATGTTTGTGTATGTCTGGAGTTATGGGGGATAGTCAGACTTATCTGTTGCTAACCCTCTGTCCTTGGGTAGTTCATAAGTCCTTGCACCTCTGCTTTTTCTTGATGAGAATGATGATAATGCTCCCTGTGCCCTACTGGAGTGCTGTGAGACATAATAAAATCAATACATGTAAAAATACATCTGTCCAAGTACCTACAGTCTGACTCCTTTCTCAAATTAAGGAATTGGAGTGATGTTGCCACGTGAGATACAGGATGTTCAGTTAAATTGCATGTAAAGAACACGTAACTGATGCTTGCTAAATCTGCTATCCCTAGATTGAGGTTCTTGTGAAGCTGCAAGAGGCAGTCTCTGTTACTTTCCAAGGGGAAGAGAAATTTCTTATCCCTTTCTGTTACATCGGTGACTGATATTCTGGGGGAGGGCCTTCAGGAGCTCATTTAGGCAGTCTTAAGGAAAGCCTTGATAAACCATTCTGGATGTAGTTGCTGTGCAACCTGAATAATTCAATAGCCACGACGGTTTGAGAGATTTCAACAAATGGCTCATAGATATTTTGAAATTGAAGCTGAACTAAAAATCATCTAATATGTTCCATTTAGAAATAAAGTCTCAAGCCCAAAGTGGTGAAGTGATTACTTGCCTTCATCTGGTAGCCAAAGGAAGGACCACAGCTAAAACTCCCTTCTCCTGACTCCTGGGCCAGTGTTCTTCCCACTCCAACATGCTGTACCTAGGGGCTAAATGCAGGCACCTACCTGTTTTTGTGAATAAAGCTTTATTTGGAACATAGCCACAACCAGTTGTTTCCATATTGTTTGTGGCTTCTTTAACTCTGCGATGGCAGAATTGAGTCATTGTGACAGAGACCGTATGGTCAGCAAAGCCTGTAATATTTATTATCTGGCTCTTGACAAGACGTCTGTTGAAAGTTGCTGGAGAAAGTGTTGTCTTCATCTCATGGTTGTAAGGATATAACTGGGTTTGCTCTTCTAATTATCTCAGGCTGACCATACCAAATGTATAATTTTCTTTTCAGAAATGACAAAGCATAAGCTGCACATAGCTGTGAATGAATACATGAATTACTATATTCTGGACCAGTCACTGAATTTCAGTAAGGTGCTCTAGAATTATCAGAACTGAAATTTTTTTTCCCCGTACAGTTTTGATCCCATAATTTATGGGCAAATTGTTAGTGAATGATAACATGGAGAGATCACTGTACACAAGGCATTAGGTCTGTTTTAGGCCTTCTAAGGTAAAGCACACCGCATGGGTTTTGCCATCAAGATGATAGTGTGTAAAAAATGGTACTAGACTTACTCTGTATTATCCATCACATCTTAAATAATTCCCAGAACACACCGAGATGTACAGTGTATATGCATGGAAAGGTGGGTGCTTCCACATTAAAGTATCCTGTGTATCTGTAAGAGTAGACTGGGGGACAAGAGGAAGAAGCTCTAAGGAAACTGACCTTGTCTTAGCTTTATTCCTCTTGATATGACAAAGGTTATCATAGGAAGAGTAAGCTCCCTGTCAGGTTGTAAGCATGTCAGCAGCTCCAGGATGACCCTCAAGAAGTTGTAGAGATAAGAGCTGGCACAGGTGGCTAGTAAAGTCCCTTTCTGTGTTGAGATTCTGTGGTTAACAGCCTATGACATTTTGGGAGTCCTGTTTACAGTCTCCTTTTTATCAGTTACTGGCAATCTTCTGTTCATGCAGCCCATGTGGATAGACATTAATAACAGCACAAGTGTGTCTGTGAATACTGAGCCACAGCACATGTTTTCCTAAAGGACTGTTTATTTTATGAATTTATTGCTTACTGCAAAAATAAGGCCGGGGGCCACATCCTTGATTAAACTATCTGATGCAGATATTGAAAGTCACACGCAGCTTTATGCTTTGCCAATTTTGCCTCAAACTTTTTTTTTAAACTGTGAATGTCTTCTTGTCACAGGCCTGGCACTTGCAGAGGTATTTTTATTGCTTTGATAGGAAAGTATGATTTTTCAAGGCAACTCAGAAAAGCATCGCTGATTTGAAATCACACAGATAACACTGTGAAGTTAGATCTCACCTTGAGCTACCATGAGGTGTACCTAACTTTTGGGGATTCCACAGCAATTGTTGGACCTGATTTTCTGTAGAGGATGAAGAGCCATATGAGGAGTAGTCTTCAGTCTTCTATAAGAATCTTTTCCTTTCCTTGGCCACATAGGCAAGTAAGAGAATTAATAGTTATAGACATCTGTTCCATGCTGCATACTTTATACATTATTTCATTGAACCCACAAAAGTGTCATTAACCTTCTAACTTACAAATGAGGAAATTGATTCTCAGAGAAATGATGTAATAAGCTCAAGGTCAGATAGCCTGAAGCAAAGATGCTGGCATTCTGGCTTAGGGTGGCTAGGTTCCAAAGCCCCTATTAGGTGATTTTACCAGTGTCTCCCACTAGCAGTGGGGAATCCAAGCAACTCAGACTTGGGGCTGTTCTGATTTAGCCTTAGCTATTTATGGCCTGTTTTAACATCAGTCCAAATGTTTTCATTAAGCCCTTGCTGTGTTCAAGGCCCTGTGCCAGTTGTTACGGAAATTCAGAGATACATTGCCACCCTCAAGGACCCTCAAGGATCTTATAATCTAGTTAAGGATAAAAGACGCAACATTAGGAAACAATAACTGAAAATGGTAGACAACCCGTACCAACAGCTGACTAGGTGAAATATGTAAGTTGCTACAGGGTTAGAGACGGGCAGGTCACTTCCAGCTGCAGGTGAAAGCACGAGGGAAAGGACCTGGGAGCGTCAGTGGAGGAAAAGGCATTATTACAGCTCATCAATCACTTGAGGCTTGCAGCATGGACATCACATTTAGCTGACAGATCTATTTGGTTGGCCTGCATATATTTTTTCACTTGAGGTCAGTTCACATAAAAATCTGGTTTTGGGGTCTTCTCAAAAGAAGTGTTAAGAAGATCTGAGTTACCCATGTTCTCATAGCAAAGGTCAGAGCCTGTATTTCCCAATTTGCTGGAGCGCTGCCCTCCCAGGAGCTACTGCAGCCCTGCTTTTGCCACAGCTCGTCTTGTCTGGCCTGATGAGCACGTGAGTTTGTAACTGCTGGTCAGGATGAGGAAAATGAGACCCAGGAAGGCTGAAGTAAATTTCCTAAGCGCCCAAGTAATTAGTAGTAACAGGATTGATTAGCCTCAAAGACTCTGAACTCTGAGTCTAGTTTTCTGTTTACTAGACCACACTATCCTTTAAGAGAATCAGTTCATGCTTTAATCGAGCATATCGCCTTAGAACAGGTGTACAATTCAGACATCTGTGGACCACATATGTTTGGAAAATCAGAATCTTTTGAACCTCCAGGAACAACTTCAGCTTGTGTGTGAGGCCACAGCCTAAATTGAACAAAGTAGTATTTCTGCCATAAAATGTGTAAATGTTAACTTTGAGTGGCACAAATAACGACTTTGCAGAACTATGTGTCAATTCAGGTCAGGTTTTGCTATCAAATCAGTTCAGGTCAGGTTTTACAATGATTTTTTTTTTTTTCTATTTCTAAACACTTAGGATTTTAGAATTACAGATAAAGGCTTATGGACAGCAATAGCTCTCTTAATACTCTAGTGTTTATTGTATCAGTTTTCTTGTCTATAAAGTGGGAATAGTAATAGTTGCTACTTTATGATGGATTTAATATATGTAAAGAACAGTGCTTGGAACGTAGTAAGATGTATATAAGTAATGGTTATAGCTACTATTTTTTTTATCGGTATTTCTGTTTAAAATGTTTTTTTTTTCCATAAATCAGATTCTTAATTTGTTTTTCTACAACCACCTGGTAACTGTGCACTTTTAAGCACACCAAGGCACTCTGTGCTGTCAATTCTGAATGGTTTACGCTGAACAGGAAGCAATGACCCATGGACCAGATGTGGCCTGCTGCCTCTTTGTAGGGCCCATGACCTAAGAATGTTTTTTATGTTTTAAAATGGATGAAAACAGGGGCTCCTTGGTGGCTCAGTTGGTTGAGCATCCGACTCTTGGTTTCGGCTCAGGTCCGATCTCAGGGTCATGAGATTGAGCCATGCGTTGGGCTCCGTGCTCAACACGGAGTCTGCTTGTGTTTCTCTCTTCCTCTCCCTCTGCCCCTCCCCCACTGCATGCTCTCTCTCTCTCTCTCTCTCTCTCTTTATCTCTTCCTAAAATAAATAAAGTAAATCTTTTTTTGAAAAGTGGATAAAAACGGGCTCCTGGGTGGCTCAGTCGGTTAAGTGTCCAACTCTTGGTTTCAGCTCAGGTCATGATCTCAGAGTTGTAAGATCCAGCCCCGCATCGGGCTCCGTGCTCAGCACAGAGTCTTCTTGAGATTCTCGCTCTCCCTCCCCCCTCCCCCCACTTGCATACTCTCTCTCTCTAAAAGAAATAAATAAATCTTAAATAAAATAAAATAAAATGGGTGGAAACAAAAATCTAAAGAAGAGCAATATTTTGTAACACGTGAAAGTTATATATAACTCAAATTTCAGTGTACATGAATAAGATTTTAAAGAAACACAGCCAAACTCATTTATTTTCATGTTTTTTTTATAGCTGTTATAATGGCAGAGTTGAGTAGTTGCATCAGAGACCATATGTCCTGCAAAGCCTAAAATATTTATAATATTACAGATTACAGAAAAATTTGCCGACCTTTACTCTGACCTATTCCTGGTCACACATTCTCTGCTGCTTGCAGTTTCTCTGGCTCCTGACTTGGTTGCCCTTCTCCCATGTTTTGCCTTGCCAAGCAAACCCATCTCACTGTACCTGCTTACATAAGATGACCCAGGACCTGCTTTTATTATGATTTGAGGTATCTTTCTTCCCTTTTGCAGAATTTGACCCTCACCTTTCTTCCCTTATCACTTCTATCATGGACTTTATATCCCCCTGCTTTCCCTGTTCTAGGAGTGGAAACCAGGAGCCCAACCTGACCAGGAGCCTGGCTGATTTCTGACTGATCTGTGGAAATAGAGGGTGGAGGTACATTTGTCCTGGGATACTGTAGTCTGCAATTTCAGTTGTTATTTCAAGCATGTCAAGACCTAAGCCCAGAAAAAGCCTGGTAGATCCCTTTTTGAATATCTATACTCCCCACACTCTAGGTATTTTGCCCCCTAGTCTATGTGTAGAAAAAAAAGTTGATGGTAAACACAAATCCAGGGCAAGCTGCAGTCTCCATCAAAACGTCTAGAAAAATCCTTGATAACACTTGAGGCGGTACTTTACACCCATCTCTTAAATGGAGTCAATAGACCATGAGAAGGGGAAAATTGAGCCCTCCACCCAGTTTGGGTGTTTGCCATATCACTATTACACGGGTCTTGATTTGCATAGACAACGCAAGGTCTGTTTATTCTCCCTGTCTTTCGAGCCAATATATTTTCCTTTTTCATACTGCAGTGATTTTAATGAAAAATTCAGCTTGGGGTAGGCAGAGGTAAATTGAGAAGGGATTTGAATTATCTAGGAACTCTTAACAAGAGAGGTTTTTCCTCATTTCTCTTGGGTAATGTGCACTTAACGAGTCTTTCAGGCTGATCTGTATAAAAGAACATTCTACTCCTTGTAGGTGTAATTATATAACTGAATAATGAATTTACTAACCAAACCTTAAGAGCTCACCAACAATTTAAACTGCAGTAGATCCACAGCTCTTCCTATTCACAGTTCTTTAAGAATCGATCATCTCAAAGGCCTGTCCTGTTGAGGATGTAAGTTTTTAGTATCATCAGTATTGTGTAGTTGGAGTCAGGCAGACCTCTGCTCTAACATTTATTAGTGGTTGGAGATTCAGTTTCCTCATCTGTCAATGTCTTTTTTTTAATTTTTAAATTTTTATTATATTCCGTTAGCCACTGTATAGTACGTCATTAGTTTTTGATGCAGTGTTCAATGATTCATTAGTTATGTATAACACCCAGTGCTCATTACCACATGTGCCCTCCTTAATACCCATCACCAGGCTACCCCAGCCCCCCAGGCTCCTCCCCTCTGAAACCCTCAGTTTGTTTCCCGGGGTCCATAGTCTCTCATGGTTCATCTCCCTCTTTGATTTCTCCCCCTTCAGATTTCCTCCCTTCCCCTGTGGTCCTCCACACTATTCCTTATGTTCCTTATGTTCCACATATGAGTGAAACCATATGATAATTGTCTTTCTCTGCTTGACTTACTTCACTTAGCATAATCCTCTCCAGTTCCATCCATGCCGAATCAAATGGTGGGTATTCATCCTTTCTGATGGCTGAGTAGTATTCCATTGTATATATGGACCACATCTTCTTTATCCATTCGTCTGTTGAAGGGCATCTCGGCTCCTTCCACAGTTTGGCTATTGTGGACATTGCTGCTATGAACATTGGGGTGCATATGGCCCTTCTTTTCACTACATCTGTGTCTTTGGGATAAATACCTAGTAGTGCAATTGCTGGGTTGTAGGGTAGCTCCATGTCAATGTCTTAATGCCACTCACAGAGTAATGAAAAGATTATGGTTATGCATAAACTGCTTTGCCCAGCATCTCAGATTTAGTCAGTTTTCCATAAATGATGGGTAGTACTACTGGGAGTATTGAGCAGCCATTGTGGATGATCAGTCTAGCCAATTGTACAGTAATTTATTATTTCAAATAACTTTTGGGTAATATAATCACTTAAAAGAAGCATCACTGTGTATTTCATTCATGGTTTCATTTGTACCTGTCTCTAAAACCATTCTCTGTATAACTATTGTCTCCAGATACAATATTGTCAGACAACAGTTTCCAAATATTAGATACATGAACATGCAAATTGTAATTATTTTTAAATCTAAAAACTGAAGAGGAACTTAGAAACCATCTAGTTAAGCCTTCATGATATAGATAAGGGTGCTTAGTAATTTTCTCAGAGTTACATGGCTAGTTCATGGCAGAGCCCAGTTTGAAGTATGGTCTTCTCAAGTTCCAAGGCACCTCTTTCCACTTCCTTACTCAGATTCTTGCACTTAATTTCATTTCCTTTTAAATGCTTCCTCGTCTTTCATTTATGAATGTAGAAAATATTTAGATGAATTATTTTTTCGATGTTTACACTTCCCTGGAAAATACCACATTTACGAAGTCATAGAAATAGAAGTAGTTCAGTTTTCTACCAGGTGCCCAGGAGGCTGCCAGCAGTGAAGGGAAAGTCTCTATTTTTAATTCATAATGAGTTTGCTTCAATATCAGGAAACTAGGAATTGAAATTGCTGTCATTACCTCCCACTCGAACACATACACAAATGCACACATAACTGTAACTTCACTACCATGTTCTGTTTTAGGTCAAATCCGTGTGAGGATATTTTTTGCTGTGAAGTAGGGATGGAGGGGAAAGAGATGGTTGTAGCTGAACTAATGTTTCTACTTGGTTTGTTTCTATGAACACTGAACTTATGATTAGAGCGATTTAGATAAGTGATTTTAAAAACGAACTTTGCATCGTGATCTTTACAAATTATTTTAATACATGATTCTAATGTGTAGAATGGACATTTTATTCCTATACGTATGCATAAGAAGACAACATCTGAGAGATGAATGATTTATCAAGGTCATGTGCCTAATTGGGGTTAAACCGGGTGTCAGATTTTGGTCTTTAGGCAATAAGTCCAGGGTCATTCTGAAAAGACCATGAGTCTTTTTCTTCCTATATTCATGCATCTTAGCCTTGGTGATAAAGGAAAATAAAGAAGAGGAAAGATTGCCCAACACAAAGAGGTTATTTCTCACTGGATACCTTGCTTAGAAGATGCGAAATATGCATTCTTAAGACAGATTATTAAGCGTTTTCTTTGTTATGGTGTATTTTTAATGTATATTCTTATTTAAAAATTATATTTCTTCAGTAAGACTTAATCTTAAAACATCCAGTTCAGTAATTGGCACAAATATTACTGCTTTATTGGTGCCATAGTATCTTATTAAATTTAACAATAATTACAAGTGAACTTGCTAAATAAATCACTACCTAAATTAGCCTTGTAATTTTTTTCCTCATCACTCTTTTTCTTTGTTTATGTACTCTGTGTATTCCATTATTCTATTCCATTTAGTCAGAATGATCTAAGTTCCTCATATGTAGTAGAATGAGTGGGCTTTCCATCTCTCAAAGATCCCTTTTGCCATCACATTTTATGGGTTCATGAAACGTCCTTCTAACTCAGAAGTGATGAATGTGGATGGAGGCACACCCATTTTCCTTTTTTCTTAAATTAACTATTTCATTTTAACTATTGATTTCTGGCTTTATAGATTCCCAGTCTCATGTCTAGATTATTTTCCACCTAATTTTCTACATTCAGGGGTCCTGAGTCTGAACCTGTCCTCTCTACTGTCATTGTCATCTTTTAGGCATGTGACCTTGGGTGTGTTATTTGACTTCTCTGAACTCTAGTTTTCTCATTAGTAAAGGAGTGGTAATATTTACCTACTTCAGGGGCACCTGGGTGGCTCAGTCAGTTAAGCATCCGGCTCAGGTCATGATCTCAGGGTCATGAGATAGAACCCCACCTCAGGGGCTTCCCTCAGCGAGGAGTCTGCCTCTCTCCTTCTCCCTCTCCCTCTTCCCCCCACTCACATGCTCTCTCTCTAAAATAAATAAATAAATCTTAAAAAAAATCTACTTCAAATATATATAATGTATATTTAATAAGATAGTACTTATAACAAGATGTAGCATATTCAGGGCATATACTAAGGAATCTATTATCTTATCTTTTGGAAGAAATCCTCTTCCCTTGTATACATGAGATGCCTTATACCATTTGATCACTCTTTTTTTTGTTACTTAAAATCAGGTCTTTGGGTTTCAGTATTACAATTTGCAGAATTAAGGAAAGTTGATGCTTTATTTTGGATCTAAAAATAGTGGTATTTTTGAATAATAGCAGGACATGATTATTATTTGGAGGTAATTTTGATATGTGGAAGGTATATTCCTTTTATAGATAAATGCATTAAAAGCTGATTTATTTCTTATAAAGCTAAACAGTTCAGTTTACCTAAATTATTATTACAAGTAGACTTTTGGGTGTCAGTTATGGAGATTTCTGCTACCATTATTGGTGGAATCGTAATTTGGATTAATTCTCCCTTTGAGCACAAATAGAAAATCTGGGCAAAATTGTTTAAAGACATTAGAGAACTAACCAGGAAGTGGAGATTTACAGGACTAAGATCCCAGGGGAAACAAAAGTCTACAGAAATGTGCCCAAAATTTGGGGCCATTTTCTTATGGTACATTTGCTGATTTCAGAAGAATCAGCCTAAGGTGAAGTTTAACTGCACTTTTGCCAGGCTCCTAAAGCTAGAGATACAAAAATTGGAGTTTAATATCTTACAAGGAGGGACCCCCATGTATGTCCTCAGTCTTTTAGGTTGGGATCCCTCAGAATTTGGCTCAGGACAGGCTTCCAAGGGACTATATCTATGCTTTCAATCATCCCAATCACTGAATTTGGATTAAGAAGATTCTCGATTACTAGTGCCCAGATGCCTAGCAAAAACAAAAATACTCTATAAAAGAAGATATACCATCCTTGGCCTCAAATTCTTTTTACATTTTTTTAAATGCAGTGTTTAGCACACAATAAAAATAACCAGGCACATGAGGAAACAAGACAATATGAACCAATAAGTGAAAAAAATCAGCAAAATAAAACATACTCATTGTAATTTTAGATATTGGAGTTATTAAACATAGATTTAGATATGTTTTTATGTTCAAGAAAATGAAAGGCAAGATTGAGAACTAGAGACTATAACAAAGTAACAAATAATATTAGAAAAGCGACCAAATGGAAAATCTAGAATTAAAAATATAATATATGAAATTAGTTAGGCTTTATCTATCAAAGTTAAAAGACTTATACCCTATAACCTCATAATTCTGCTCTTAGATGTACCCAGTATATTTAAAGGCATAAACATGAATAAGAATATTCATAACAGTATTATTTGTAATAGCTTCAAACTGGAAACAACCCAATGTTCACCAACTGTAGGATGGATAAATTATGGTATAGTCATACAGTGAAACACTGTACAGCAGTGGTTCTCAACAGGGTGCAGTTTGGACCCCCAGAGGACATTTAGCAATGTCCAGAGATATTTTTGGTTGTCACAATCAAGTGTGGGGGGAATGCCATTGGCATTCAGTGAATACAGGCCAGGGATGCTGCTAAATATCCTACAATGCACAGAATATCCCTCATAACAAAGAATCATCTGGCCCAAGATGTCAGTAGTGCCAAGGTTAAGAAAACTTGTTCTATGGTAATGAAAATGAATGAAACAACAAGGATGAATTTCATAAACATAATTTTGAGAGGAAAAAATGCCAATCTCAAAAGAACACATAACTGTATGATTTCATTTATAGGAGTTCAGAAGATAATCTAAATTATAGGATTTAGGATTAACAGTTCATGTAGTAAAACTAAAAAGAAAAGGCAGTGATTAACATAGAAGTCTAGATGCTAGTAACCTTTGAGCTAGTAATTTAGATGAGGCACAAGATGAGTTTCAAGAGTTCCGGCAATATTCTATTTCTGACCTGTGTGAGGGATACATGGGTATTCACGCTATGATAATTTTTCAATTCCATATTTTATTTTGTGCAGTGCATTTTTCTGTCTGCATAATTAAAAATGCTTAAAAAGAAAATAAATATTGTAAAACTTGTTGGAGAACTTTGGAGAGTAGTTTATGTTTTTGTTTTTGCATCCCAAATGAAAAGTTTTTGCACAGAGAAGGAAACCATTAAGAAAACAAAAAGTCAACCTACTGAATGTGAGAAGATATTTGCAAATGATAAATCTGATAAGGGGTTAATATCCAAAACATATGAAGAACTTACATAATTCAGAATCAGAAAGAACAAATAATCCAATTTAAAAATTGGGCAGAGGACATGAATAGACATTTTTCCAAAAAAGACATACAGATGGCCAACAGATACATGAAAAGATGCTCATCATCATTAATCATTAGGGAAATGCAAATCAAAACCACAGTGAAATGTCACCTTACACCTGTCAGAATGGCTAGAACCAAAAAGAAAAGAAATACGTTGGTGGAGATGTGGGAAAAAAGGAACCTTCATGCACCGTTTGTCCAAAGAAGATGATTTGTTTTAAGAGATCTACATGAAGGAAGATGTGTAGATAGTATGGAACATCAAAAAAAGATTTTTTTAAAGAGATTCATGTCTAAGAGTCTCAGAAATGGCACTTCTTATCTCCTCAAGGGTCACATAGCATAACCAAAAATTTATTAGGAAAATGATAAAATCAAGGTTGCTAGGCCACTCAAAATGTTAATCAAAGGGCCTGGAGATGAGATGGGTTTGCTATGCCTCTGTCCAAAGAACGTAAATCTCTTCTCAGCTGTTGTGTTTGTTTTGTAACCTCCCTAAAATGAGAGTTCAAAGAAGAGAAAGTGAGGTTAAAAAGGTGCAAAAAGGAATCATAAATCTGTTTAAATGCAGCAGTATGCTGCCATGGAAATTGTCTTCTTTGTTGTAGGTTTGAAACATTACCATTGACTTTACATGTACCATAGGAGCTCTAATTTTCTATCTCGGTGCTTGTCAGTTGCTGGAAGCACTATTTCCTTTTCTCCTAGCAACGTAAATTGAACTTACCTGATTCAGACAAGTGTCATTCACCTCCTCTGATATAGTTTTCTTATCACTCCCGTTTCAAGCACTATTTTTATAAATTCTGCTCCAGACAGTAGAACAGGCTTAAAGTCTGGTTGTCTCTGTGCTAAATATTGTAATGTTAATTCTGACTTCTGGAGGTGGATCATTTGTCTTAGCATGTGCTATGCTTTGGGGAAAGAGGAAGAAATCATATTTTTTTAATAGAATCAAAGAATCTTACAGTTTAGAGAGCCCATGGAAATCCTCTAGTTCATCTGATATGACAGATGGATTTCTAGCCTGTACTTGAACACTACTAGTGTCAGGGAGCTCGTTATCTTATGAAACTCTCTCTTTGCATTTTTTGCAAAGCTCTATTTATGAGATAGTTATCTTCTGTATTAAGTTGAAATATGCAACCATGAATTTTCCATGCCATTCTTATCCCCTTTGTTCTATCCTTATTATAATATTTGTGATAATTTTTATTTCCATTTTTCTCTGTAATGAGCATATGCTAACTAGTGTATACAGATTGTCAAAGATCCCCTCAAGTCTATTAAATTCTTTTGATGACTGTTACCATCACAAGTGAATTTCCTGTGCCCAACTACTTCACTTACCACTGAGAGATGCCTACAGAGCAGTTGCTTTAGGCAGAGCCTTGTCTAGGCACGAGGGAGAATTATAGTTTAGTGCCAGCACCTAAGAAGCTGAATTAGAAAGAACTTTCTGGGGGCGCCTGGGTGGCTCAGATGGTTAAGCATCTGCCTTCGGCTCAGGTCATGATCCCAGGGTCCTGGGATCGAGCCCCCCATTGGGCTCCTGGCTCAGCGGGAGGCCTTCTTCTCCCTCTCCCTCTCCCCCTGCTCATGCTCTCTCTCTCTCTCTGTATCTCTGTGTCTCAGATGAATAAATAAAGTCTTTAAAAATAAAGAAGGAACTAATTTCATACCAATGAAAAAGAGAAAATTCAAGATTGACCCTACCTGGCTTTGGGGCATAGCTAGGGAGAGAAACACCATGGAAGTTTCAGAAAGCTGATGCTGGGCTTGGCAGTATGGTTGTATTGTGTACCACACCTCCATGTCCTCGAACATTCTCAGTGTTGCTCCACCCACCCTTCTACAATGCTTCATTAAAACGCCTGCCTTTCCCACATCCTTTCTGCTCCTGTGGGAGTGGGGCTATCACAGGCAGTAGGACTCCTAAATGCAGTGCTTCTGTCCCAAGTGGAACGCAGGAGAGCGAGCACGGAGCACAGCAGAGCTCTGACCCGTATTACTGGGAAGGGCTTTGGCCCAGACACAAACAGCCTGGGGCTCACATGTGTTTCCTTTGCTGATGTACAGGAGAATTCTGACATTGGTTAAAGTTCTTTCTCTGAGGATATGTATCACCTGCAAATGTCAAGTGATAATTTTGTGCTAGCCAAACGGAATCAGCTCACTGAAAATAGAACCAGTTCAGGATTGCAGGGCAAGAATACACTCTAGATGGGCCTTCTCTTGGGGCTTGTAGGCCATTCTGAAAGATTTCTTTAGATACTGTTTTGAAAAAATGATTTGTCATTTGTCATTTGGTAGTTAGGATGCCACCATTTCTGTAGAAAAAGAACTCTTGTCAAAAAGGCTTATGGATGAAGGGACTAGAAGCTCCATCTACCCAATACTAAGTGCCCTATTTAAAATAAGGAAATGCTTTTACAGAACTTTATATAATAAGCATGCTTCTAAATGTGTTTTGTTTGCATATGATCCTCATAGCATTCTTACAAGATATTACCCCAGTTTATCCAAGATAGGCTTAGAGAAACTGTGACCATCCGTGTTTAGAAAGTTGTGGGGTTGGGACTCAAACCCCTACCCTCTCACTCACATTCATGCTCTTAACAAATTAGGCAATATTTGGCCAGTCATTGAGAAGTTTATTTTGCATGCTTCCAAATATTGAAATGTTTGAAAAAATCTGAAGGATAGGAGTTACAGCCTCCTTTTTTCCATCTGGACGTTGAAAGTCTATAGAGATGGTGGGTGACCCAGCTTTTGGTGGCTCCTTGTGGAGAGGCTGTCAACCTGGAAGCCACCATCATGGGACTAAGCTGCCTGGGACTTAGGCAGGGGCACCAGCTCTGAGAAGTATCAAGGTGGTTCTGGCCCTCCATGATGGAGAGTGTGTGATGTAACCGGCACATGTGGGAGGGGCCTGGTGCATACTGGTGGGTAGACTGGTAGATACTCAAAATTTGGAGCCTATGTACAGGGCTGTGTGAGAATGCTGCTGGTGCCCGCTTAGCCTCAGTTCTGTCAGCTCTAACAGTCACCCCCAAATACCTGAGAATCACACACAGCTTCCACAAAGGCTGGTAGGGCTTGCCCCAGAAGCCTCCCATAGCCCTTCTCACTTGGTTTCTTCTCACTTCCTCTGACTCACTCTGAACTCTTGCTTTGTGCTACTGGTTTGATCCCACCTCTGTATTTCAGTTTAGAATGTGCAATTGGTCCTCTTGTACGTAGAATTTCCTTTTTCCCCTAAATGACCCTCCTGTGATGTGCCTCTTCAGCTCTTCTTACCTTAACTGTCTCAGGTAAAATTTCTCCGTAGTTCTGTCCTTGTACAGCCTCAATACCATTTTTTTCCTTGACTGTTTTTCCCATTTATTCTTCCAGATGAATTTTAGAGTCTTTTTATAGGTTCTAAATAATCCATTGAAATTTATATTGGAGCTGCTTTAAACTTACGGATTAATTTGGGAAGAGATGATGTATTTATAATGGTTAATCCTCTCATCTCTACCATTCTGTATTTTTACATTTATTTGAGGTTTATTTTCTGTCTCTGTATAAATCTTTGTAGGTTTTAAATGTAGTTCCTCTATTGATGTTTATTTCTATAGGTTTTATATTTTTATTGCTCCTTTAAATGGGGATTTTTTTTCAGTATCCTTTCTAGTATCTTCAGTATTTTTTTCTGAATATTGCTGTTATGTAGAGAAGTTATCAATGTTTGTATATTTGTAACTTGTCCCCTTTCTGAAACCTTTATTTATTTTAAGCTTTTTCAGTGGATAGGCTTTTTAGGAGGCATAATTTTATTGTGTTTTTGATGCAAAGCACTTAAGATGTTCCCTTTGCCTTGGTGTCTTCTACTAGCATTTTCCTGTTGAGATTATTCCTTAATTTTTAGTGTTCTCATCATTGGCAAGCCTTGCTTATTATACATCCAACCATGTTTCTTTCCTTAGCTATCAGAAATTTGATATCAATATTGGCGTGTATTGGATGCAAACTTTGAGATTTAGGAATTTGGATGCGGGGCCTCTCTCTTAGAAACTGGGAAAAGGAGAGGGTTGCTTTGCCTTTTAAATTTTTCCTCCCACATTTCCACCCTTTGAGGCCTTGGCTGTGATTTGCTTGTCTCACTGGCAGGACCTGAGATCCCAGAAAGCCCTTCCCTGAGGCTGTACAGTTTAGAATGCTACCTAAACAAATGATTGAAAGATGACAGGGTATGGTAACATGGATTCAAGTATTAACGTCATTTATGCTTATGGTAAACCTCTATAATCTTTAAAATTAGGGACTACTACTGGGCTGATGGGGTCACAAAACATTTATTCAAAAAATATTTATAGAGTGCCTCCTGTAATTAAAAAAAATATAATAATGATAGTGATAAACTTCAACATTTTAAAATAGCTGTATCTGATGCTATCTAAATCTTTACATACATTATTCCATTTATGCTCACACCAACACAGTGAGGTACTGTTATAATCCCTCTTTAAACTGTGTCTTGAAGAGGTTTACAGACTTGCTCAAGGAAACACATTTAGTGTTGAAGCCAAGATTTGAACCTAGAAAAATCCTTCCTCTTAATTACTAAGAACACTGCTAGTTGCTAGTGATGTAAAGAAGTTGAAAGAAGTGCTGAATTCCTTCAATATATTTAGAAGTCTATTGGGAAGGGGTGCCTGGGTGCCTCAGAAAGTTAAGAGTCCTCTTGATTTCAGCTCAGGTCATGATCTCAGTGTTGTGGGATCGGGCCCTAAGTCAGGCTCCACGCTCAGTGGGGAGTCTTCTTGAGATTCTCTCTCTCCATTTCCCTCTACCCCTCCCCCTTGCGCTCTCTCTCACTCTAAAATAAATAAATAAATCTTCAAAAAAAAAAAAAAAAGAAGGCTATAAGGGATAGATATTTAAATAATATATAACATGTAAAATATAAATATACTGCAAACGGAAGTATATATATAAGATGTAACGTGATGCAATGAGCACTGTGTGTTATATGCAACTGATGAATCATTGAACACTACATCAGAAACTAATGATGTACTGTATGTTAGCTACTTGAATTTAAATGAAAAAGAAAGCTACAATGGGATTATAGGGGGCATATTTACCTATAATATCATCACAGATTTATTAATACAGATTTTGACATTACTTCATTGGAAACCTCAATGAAAACTGTTTTTAAATTTCCAGTTTTTCTATGAGAAACATAGGAAAATATTTTCTTTGCTTAGAGAATAAATATCTGACAATGTCTTCGTCTCTGAGAAAGATGAAATGATCTTGGAAGAACCCCCTAGCTTCTGCGATTAAAGTGTCCCGGTTCCTTTTCCTCTCCACTCATTCATGCCGTGTGACACTAGGTTCCTTAGGATTCTGTTCTTATTTGGCACCTATTCTTGATTATCAGTTGTACTCCAACTTATATTTATGCTGCTATTACTTATCCCTAAAGCTATGTTTACAGGATGCTAAAAATTGTGAGTAAAATATTTTTAAAAAAGATGTCAATCTTGGCTATTTTGACAATACAATCAAAGGCAGTTTCCAAACAAATAGAGTCAGTAAAATGTGTTTAAATTATTTATTTCTTATTGCGTGGGTAATAAGATGAATTAATTTTTCACTTTCCCCAGAACCTTTTAGTTTTATATCCATTCATATAGATATGGCTAAAGGGATGTACTAGTTGTGTTTGCTTTGCCTCAGTTTTCTTGAATTGTTTTTTGCTTTTATGTGAAGGTGTAATTTGATGATTAGCAACTAATAAAAGCATGGGTCATAACCTTTGTCAAGCTAGATATTAATGATGCTCTCTCAAAATAAACAGTTTAATGAGAACATCTTTTGTTTTTAAATGAATTTTTATGTTGAGATATTGCTCGTATCAGTAATGCTACAGAGGTTGCTGTGTTGACCTGACTCAGCATGATCTGAGAGTCCTTGGAAATCCATATTCAGATTATTCCTGATATACTTCCGATATATTCTAGACTCAATGTGACTGCCTGTTGAGTGTATGCCCATATTAATAGAATCTTTTCAATTCTGATGAAGAGAAGTGGTCACATTCAGCTTTATAAATACATTGTCCAAGAGTAGTTCAATAACGCCTTCTAAAAATATGACATTATGAGCCATGGTTCATCTTCCCGATTGCTATTTTTCTCAGTTCAAGTTCTCATGGCAAAAACAAGTAAATAAATTAAAAATCTGCATAACTACCCTAGAAGTTGTGAGAATACACCTCCCAGATCTCTGACTGTGAGGAGCATGACTGACCTATAGCCCCAGCTGCTGTGCTCTGAAATTCATTCCTGCATTTCTGCAGAAGCCATGCTTCCTGTTGTCTGTGCCAGCCAATGACAGGGCAGGACAGAGATGCAAAGGTGGACCTTCTTGCTGGGTGACATAGGACTGCTCTGACAGGTGATTTTGACATAGTCTCTGCCAAGTTCTCAGAACTACACTGCTGTGTAAGACACTTCCACCTAAACTTCCTTTTCTCTCTCCTTCACCCAAGGTCAGGGTCAGTTCTGCATCTCCATCTGACAGCTCTACCAGCTTCTCCTGTTTCCCTCTTTATTTTCCCTAACAAATGTTGCTCCTAATAAATCTTTATGTGGCCAATCAGTCTCATCTTGACATCTGTTTCTTGGAGGACCTGCTTAACACCATCACCTTTCAAATGAAGGTAGTATCACTGGCTTAATTTTAAGGCCAACGGAACTCATGAGTTTGCATTTTGTATCATGCTTTGAGGTGACTATGTAAGTATGTCCTCCAAATCCCACTTGTAACCACTCTAACCTTTCTTGCACCCGAAGTGGCATTTTCTGCTCCATGCTACTAAACTAGAGTTAAGCAACCTTCTCTGCTTTTGGGGTCCCACTTTGGAATGTGGGAATAGTTGACACCTATTCAGTAGACCGATATTCAAAGGGTAGTGCAGGTATCAGTAGTATCCTCACGTGTGGGCTTGTATGAATGCTGAATCTCAAATCCCATCTTGGGCCTATTGAATCAGAATTTGCATTTTGATCTGGTCCCCGGGTGATTTATATTTGCAGTAACTTTTGAGAAGCACTAGTCTAGACTACTCAGCTGAAACAGAGGGAAGAAGCTTCCTATTTTATCGTTCTGTTACAAGCAGTTATTATTTATTCAACAAATATTTATTGACCTCTATTAGGTACAGGACATATTCAAGGCTTAATTAGAGTCCTGGAAGGAAGACGGAACATGCTTATACATAAAATGCAAAGAATAAAATTAAAATGCTAAGAGAGTAATACAATTCTGTACAATTTTAGAGGAGGACAGATTATATTTTGGTTGGAGATTCTGAAATGAAATCAGTTGAACTGAGCCTTGAAAGCTACCTGGCACTTGGGCACATGGAGTTGAGACATTGGTCTTTTTATGTGGAGGGATTAGAGTAAATAAAGGCACAGAGGGGCAAATCCTAGGCAAATGCATGGAGAGTAGCTGCATTTGATTGGAAGAGAGGGTATGGGAAAGCAATACTGGGACCACACTAAGGAAGATATATGGGAGCCTTGAATGCTGAGTCAGAGTTTATACTTCATTTAGAAATGAAGTGAAGGTGTTACTCTTGTGGTATATGAAATGATTCTCTTTAGCTGCTACTCTCTCAGCAGCTACTAGTGTGTTAGAGGAATAGTTTAAAGCTTTAATTCAGTTCCACACATCAAGCAATCCTGTGCAACACCATCTGAGCATCCTATAATTCAATTAAGTTCTGCCACACCAGATACCACAGGGTAAGGGCTCAGTCCTACAAGATTGATCCCACTTCGGATACCATTCACAAGTCCCAGGGCATCACCTGTACTTCTGATAGGCCAGCTATAAATTGAGGAACCCACACCCCTTCCTTGGGTTCGATAATTTGCTAAAATGGCTCACAGAATTAGGGAAACATGTTTACTGGTTTATTATAGAGGGTATAATAAAGGATATGAATGAACAGTCAGATGTACCAAGCAGAGATAATTTGGACCCTTCTTCTTCTGTGTCCTCATACTAGTTTGGTTATAGCTCTAGTCTAACATTGCATTTATTCTACAAATGTTTATAAAAGACCCAGTATACATGTAGCTGGCTAAGATAGTCACTGCCCCTTCCCTGAAGAAGGTCACTTTGCATAATTGTTTTTAGTGTCCATTTCTCTTTTAAAATGATCTATTTTACCACATATACTATTTGTTAGTTTGCTTTTTTTCATTTTAACAATATAGCTCAAAGTTCTTCCTGTTACAGGGGATATAGATCTACCTTATTTTTACCAATATGTAAGAAAATTTATTGTTTTAATGGGGAACTTGGGACAAATCTTTTTAAGAGATTTTGAGATGCTGACAAATTACTATGCCTGATGTCTTGTGTAGTTTGGTGACTTTCAGACACTTTTTAATTTATTCCTTCTATAATTTGTAAAGGAATCTTGGGCCCAAAGTAATGCATTGCTTTCTAGGCAGAAAATCGTAGAGGACCAGAAATTTAAATAGCTCACTTAGTCTCATAGCAAATTCTAGAAGTAGACCCAGTGGGGGCTGTGGCCTTGAGTCTATCTACAGCTCATCTAGTGGTTGATCTACCTGTCCATCCTTCTTGGTCTGCAAAGGACTTGCAATAGTTAATTGTGTCTAGCAATGAGACTGATAGTCGTAGATGATTGATAAACCATCTCTAAGAAGAATTCATCAAAATAACATTGAGATCATTGTTGGAATAACTTGCTTGCAAATGAGTGTTGTGAAGGGACCAACACTTATTTGTATGTAGAGACAAAGGAATTTTAAGAAAAAATAAGTCTCTCTCCTATAGAGCCACATTTCATATATGCTAAATGGCTATGAAAGTTTTTTTTTTTTGCCATATTGGTTTAAATTTGCACTAACTGTTATAGAACAATACAGTTGAGTGTGTTTTTACCAGTACAGAGGTCAGTAATGAGTCATGACAAAATCAGTGATTTTTTTGGGCCAGGTGGAGCAGATTGGGAAGGTCCTTCTAGGGATAGCTGGATCTGGTGACTCCTTCTACCTTTACTTCCTTCTTCCCAACTTCCCAGAACTGCAAGAAACACCAAATCCCCAGTCTTGCACATGCCTGCTTCTTTCTAAGGATAAAGATCTTAAATGTTTATTTCACATGGATTTCTTCCAGTGTATTATATAGAAAAGAATGGTATACCAGCATACAATAGATACAAATGTCATAAAAATTATACGTTTCCGATTCATATCACCGCAGGCAAATAATGTACACTATTGAACCTTTCCAAAGGCACGTTGTAAAAAAGACATTTCACCAGGCAACACCTTTAACCAAGAAATTCAGTGTTTTCTTTTCGATAATTTGCAAATAATGATCTTCGTGATAGAAATTTCCATCTTCATCAAATGTCAGTGAATCTCTAAAGGACATTTTTATTCCGTAATACACTGTTAAAATGGGTCAGCAGAATTTTAAAAAGTTGAGGATCTGGGTATGACCACTATTGCCTCTTTAACTCAGGGCCGGAAAATATATTTCATTTCTGTAACTTTGTAATTTGTGACTCCCTTAAATATTTTATTGACCTAAATAATTCGTCTGAGAGAATACTTACCAAAGCTTGGCAGTCCCTTTGCTTTACCAGTATGTCCAAAGATTTTGATAACCACTCAATGAACTTCTAGAGATTTTTACTTGGAAAAGGACAGTTTTGTCAGAGTAGAATCATGATAAGTGACAGTAAATTCAGCTTTCCCATCCATGGCTTCTTTGCAGCATGGGTGACAGAACTTTCTTGGGTGTTCTAGTTTAAGAGGCTGAGGCATCTAAGAAGGATAAAATGCTCCCTTTTCTTTTACGTGCCTCTTATGGAAAAATCTAAGCCATGGCTAGCTCTAATATTCCTCCTGCTCCCATACTCTGTTCCACACCTATATTACTGAATTTTGCTTGAGAAAAGAACAAAGCCTGATATATTGTATAACTGTAAATCTATGTTCATGCATCTCAAAGGAGCTCTTTCTAGCACCTTTGCTGCATTTCCTCAATAAATTTGGGTCCTCATTCCCTACGATGGCCATTTCATATCTTTTCTTCAACCTCTAACATTTATGCCCCCACGATGATAAAAATTCTCAATCAAATATCAGCCTGTATCTTACTAAGTTTCTCCGCATAATTCAATATGATCTATCACTCTTTCCTTATGAACACACTCTCCACTCTTGGCTTCTTTGACACCACATTCACCTGGCTTTTCTTCTGTCTCACTGGCCATTCCTTTTTGGTGTTATTTTTTAAATTAACTGATTTATTGTTTATTTTTTAAAAATTAAGCCACTTTATTGAGGTATGATTGACATATAAAATACTGTACATTTAATATATACAACTCAGTGAATTTGCAGATAAGTATACACTTATGAAACCATCAAAGTACCCCTCCTTCGTTATTATTAGATCTCCAGAAGTTATTTATTTTGCATAACTGAAACTTTGTACCTTTTGACCATTACCTCCCCATTTTTCCTTCCCTCCAACCCGTGACGACCACCATTGTAATCTTTGTTTCTATGAGTTTGACTATTTTATATTTCCACACTTAAATGATATTATACTGTATTTGTCTGTGTCTGGCTTATTTCACTTAGCATAATGTCCTCTTGGTACATCTGTGTCACTGTAAATGGCAGGATTTCCTTCTTTTCTAAGGCTGAATAATATTCCTTTTATATAGACACACCGCATTTTCTTTAGCCATTTCACCTGTAGATGGGCATTTAGATTGCTTTTACCTCTTGGCTGTTATGAGTAATGCTGCAATGAACATGGGTGTGCAGGTCCACTTTGAGATCCTGATTCCAATTCCTTTGGATAAATACCAAGGGGTAGGACTACTGGATCACATAGTAGTTCCACTTTTAATTAAAGGATCTACTTCAGCATAGTAAAGGCCATATATGATAATCCCACAGTTAACATCATACTCAATGGTGAAAAGCTAAAAGCTTTTCCTCTCAGTTCAGGAATAAAACAAGGATGTCCATTCTTGATACTTATATTCAACATAGTACTGGAAGTCCTGGCCAGAGTAATTAGGCAGGAAAAAGAAATAAGAGGCTAAAAATTAGAAATGAAGAAGTAAAATTGTGTGCATTTGCAGATGACATGATATTACATATTAAAAAACCCTAAAGACTCCACCAAAATCTCTTCGAACTAATAAACTAATTCAGTAAAGTTTCAGGATACAAAATCAACATACAAAAATGAGTTGTATTTCAATACACCAACAACAAATTATCTAAAAAAATTAAGAAAAATTTCCTTTTACAATAGCATTAATAAGAATAAAATAGGAACAAATTTAGCCAAGGAAATGAAAGATTTGTACACTGAAAACTATAAAACATTGATGAAAAAAATTGAAAAAGACACAAATATATGGAAAGATATCCCATGTTGATGAAATAGAAGAATTCATATTATTAAAATGTCCAAACTACCTGAAGTGACTTACAGATTCGATGCAATCCTTATCACAATTTCAATGGCATTTTTTACAGAAAAAGAAAAAAACAACCTTAAATTTACATAGAACCACAGAAGATACTAAATAGCCAAAGTAATCTTGATGAGAAGAATAAAGCTGGAGGCATCACAGTTCCTGATTTAAATTATATTACAAAGCTATAGTGATCAAAACATAATGGTACTGGCATAGTACACATAGTAAAGTGTGCAAATATTAAGTGTGCACCCAAATAATTAGCATCCAGATTAAAAATAGAACATTATCAGCACCCCAAATGCCAATATCTATTGTTAAATTCACCTGTTTCAATTTTTTGTAATTTTTAATTCTAGGATTTCATTTGATTTGTTTAATATAGATTTATGTTTTATTATGAAATTCTCCATCTCATCATGTATTTCTTTCAACATATTTATCATGTTTTAAAAAAAAGTCTGTCTTGAGAACTCCAATATCTGGATAACCTATCGATTTGTTCCCATTGTTTTTTGTTCTTTTTTCTCTTGATTTATAGTTATTTGGTCCTGTCTCCTGGCATGCTTGGTTGTGTTTGATTGAATCATTGTTACTATGTATGAAAGATTGTACAGGTTCTAGATGATCTAGTCTTTGCCCACAAATTATTCATTTTTCTTCCAGGATACAATTAAAGGTCATGTTGCTCTATTAGAAATTGGTCTATTTCCAATTTTACTCTGCTTCTAAGAGTAGATTTCTTCAGGGATTTCAGTAGAAATCCTAGGGCTCTTAGCAGTTGTCTCAGTTATAACAAATTACCATAGACTGGGTGATTAAACAACAAACATTTATTTCTCACATTTCAAGAGGATGGAAGTCCAAGATCAAGGCACTAGGAGATTTGCTGTCTGGGAAGGGGGGCTGTTTCTTGGTTCATAGATGGCCTTTTTTTTTTTTTTTTTCTATATCCCTACATGGTGGAGAGTAGAGAGCTGGAGCAAGCTGTTTCTTGACACTTACAAGGACATCAGTCCCATCCATAGGGCTCCACCCTTACAATCTCATCTAATCCTAACTGCCTTCCCAAAACTCCATTTCCTAATACCAGCATGTTGGGGAAAGGGTTTAACATATGGACTTTGAGGGGACACACACAACAATGTTCCCTTTCTTTGGAGGGTCCTGACTTAATTTTTATCTACCCCAAACCACAGAAATACTGAAATATCTGCTTAGCTTTTTAGTCTCTCTGCAGTTGATTTCTGTGTGGTTTCTTGGTGTCTCACCTACAAATGTGCAACTTAGGAATTGGCAAATGCCTCTAGGGGAAATTGCATATAGAATTTGGGGCTTCCTATAATGTTTCTCCTTCTGTCTGGAATCTTGTCCCCTTGAATCCCAATATTTTGGTCATTTTCTAATGCTTTCAGTGGGAGGGTTAATCTGATATTAGCTACTCTGTCATAGGTAGATATAACACTCTCCTCTGTTTTAAATGCAGAAATCAAACCACATCACTCTTTTGCTTTAAACTTCCCAACAAGTGTCCATTGCATTTAGTATAATCAGTATGGGTCCATACCATGACCTAAAATACTCTAAACAGTCTGCAAAAGGCAATGAGTAACAGAATTGGATAAAACACTATAGTCTTTTGATTCCCAGTTTAGGGCTGTAACAATTTTGTCTCTTGATGGGGCTTTGCCATTGTGAAAAGCCAAATTTTAATTTTGATGGATTGAATGGGATTCCTCCTGGTCCCTGGTTAATTTGTTGGAAACATATAGGACTTAATTGTGTACTATTTGTATTCCTGGTGCCTACCACACAGTACCTACATCATAGTAGGTCTTCAGTATTTATGAAACTGAGCTAAATAAAAAGCTTTTATATTACCTGCTCAGAATTCATATCACTGCCAAAGTTACTGAAAAGGCTTCAGACTATCTGAATTTAATCATTATTTAAAGAGAAATTTAGACTAAATTTAATAATTTTGAAACTAGAGAATACTTCCTTCATGTTTCATGTATGGAAACTGAGGTTCCTACAGGTTGACTGACTTGCTTAAGGTCACATACTTGGCTGGTAGTATAAGGGGAAAGTAGAATCCCAGTTTCCTAATTCACAATTATTTATTATCTTTACTGCCTTTCTTTGCTATGTTGTTGTATTAGAATAGAGGTTTTTTTCCCCTTTGGTCTGTGAGTGAGAGTCCCCCACTCCTTCCCCTATTTTTATGGTTATAGTTTATAAATATTTTTAAAACAGAAAAACCTATTTTTTTACAAAATATAGTAAAACTAAACTAACATAACTAAAATCTTATCCATAATTCTAATATATAGACAAGATAAAGGAGTTACTTCAGATCGAGTGCCGGTGCAACATGGATTCCTTGCCATCTGCCCTTCCTCATTCTCTTGCCCATGAGTCCACTTCTTCTCGGTAACCTAGAGAACCAAAGAACAGAATTTGAAAAATGCTGGTAGAGTGAATCACTTAAAATATTAAACCACCTGCCTTTGCTTAGTGATTTTGCATCTAGTATCCTTCCTTCCGTATGCAAATGCAATGCATATCAACTTTTACCAGACCCTTCCTAAATAATTACTTGGAAACTAGAGGCCCAGTCTAAAAGAGTTTGTGTTACAGTATTTTTATTAAAATTCAGTTTTCCAACTTTCAAAGAAGATGTCAAAGGGTGTCCAAAAGCACTTGAGAGCCTCATGTTCTGGCTGAAGGATTTTCAAGTTGAAAACGTTAGTGCTGTTGTGGAACTTGCTCTTGTACATCCCTCATGATGCACAGAGCCATTACTCATCTGCTTGCTTCCCCTTACCTCTTGAAGCATGTCTGCACACCTGTGAATATGCTGCCACAAAGAAAGACTCTAACCTCCTTTTGTGAGTGCAAGAGCAAAACAAATATTGAATTATAATAAATACCTTTTCATTTCTTTCTTTTTTTACTGGAAAGAATGAAGCAACATTGTCTTTATTGAAAGAAGACACAATAATATATGTGGGAAATCCTATGGAATCAATTAAAATAATTTAACAAACTAATACGTAAATATAGCAAGGTCTCAGGATACAAGGCCAACATACAAAAATCAATTTTATTTCTATATACTAGAAACAAATAATTAGAAAATGAACCTTAAAAACATTTAAAATACTATTAAAATATAATATTTAGGAATACATTTTTATTTTTTAATTTTTAGATTATTTTTTTAGATACAGGTTGGGTTGCTTTATTATATTATATTTTATTTTATTTTACTTTACCTATTTGAGTATAGTTGACATACAATGTTATATAAAAGACATATAAAACTCAATACCAAGAAAACAAGTGATCTGGGCAGGGAGCCTGAATAGACATTTTTCCAAAAAAGACATACAGTTGGCCAACAGACACATGAAAAAATGCTCAACATCACTAAGTCATCAGGGAAATGTAAATCAAAACCACAATGAGATATCCCCTTACACCTGTCAGAATGGCTATCATAAAAAATATAAGAGATAACAAGTGATGGCAAGGATGTGGAGAAAAAGAAACCCTTGTACACTGTTGGTGGGAATGTGAGTTGGTACAGCCACAGTGGAAAACAGTATTGAGGTTCCTCAAAAAATTTAAAATGGAAATACCAAATGATCTAATAATTCCACTCCTGGGTATTTACCAAAAGAAAATGAATATACTAATTTGAAAAGATAAATGTACTATGTGTTTATTGCTGCATTATTTATAATAGCCAAATATAGAAGCAACCCAAGTGTCCTTTGATAATGAATGGATAAAAAATATGTGATGGGATATTATTCAGCCATAAAAAAGGATGAGAGCTTGCCATTTATGACAACATCAATGGACCTAGAGGGTATTAGGCTAAGTGAAATAAGTCAGACAGAGAAAGACAAATACATATGATTTCATTCATATGTGGAGTCTAAAATACAAATGAATAAATAAAAAGCAGAATCAGATCTATAAATACAGAGAACAACCTGATGGTTACCAAAAAGGTGAAGGGTTGGGGGGATGGGCAAAATGGATGAAGGGGAGTGGGAGATACAGGCTTCCAGTTATGGACTGAATAAGTCATGGGAATAAAAGGTACAATATAGGGCATATAGTGAGTGATATTGTAATAGTGCTGTATGGTGACAGATGGTAGCTACACTACGGTGAGCAGAGCATAACATATAGAGTTGTTGAGTCAGTCACTGTTATACACCTGTAACATTGTGTGTCAACTATAATAAATACATTTTCTGTGTATCTTGGAGCATTAAATAAAAACACATCATTTTAAATGTTTAAATTAAATACTTCTGATTGTCCATTCTGCTGTTAAGAAAATGTCTTTCCTTCTTTACATCTCTCCATCCTACTCTCTTCATATGCTTAGAACAAGAATCACAGGAGTGTTCATTCAGTCCTGGTGATTCCTGCCTCATCGGGAGGAAATAAAGAAAATCTCAGGAGGATTCTCCTGAGTAGCAGTATTCTCTGCTGCTGTTGTTACCATAGTACTTGTGTCACTATTGGAAATAAGCAGTCCGTTGGCCAGATGCAGTACTAGTGTCTTGCTGGAAGCCTGTTGATGGCTTTAGCAGATCAGTACTCCTTGTTATGCCACCTGTTGTTCTGGAAGGAAGGCAAATCCTGTGTTCTGTGACTGAAGTTCATGGTCTGGCAGTTTCTCAGGGTAGCAGTCTGAGAAAGACCTTCTTTCCACCAGTGTTTTGGTAGCAGTGGTTGCTTCATGCCCATCGCAGACCTGGGGTCCAACCACAATGGCTATTTGATGACTCACTCGTACACACACTGATATAACACATTCACACAGAGACACACACACGGACTTGTACAGTCACACACACGGACTTGTACAGTCACACACACACAGACACACAGACACACACACACAGACACACATATACACAGATACCCTGACATACACACTTTTCCCTAGGGATGCACCAGGGTGACTGAGCACAGCCCACTTTTATCACCTTAATATTTAGGCCTCTCACAGCTGAAATCTTATCTTGTTGGACCAAAAGCAAACTCTATTTCCTGACCAAAGTGAATAATATTTCTTCCAAGAAAAAGCTGTATCTGGTGCTTATGTATAGAACATTTTATAGTTTTGCATGTATTTATTATCTTATTTGAAAACACAATAATATTTTTTATAGATTAAAAAAAACAAAGCTCAGGGACATTAAGGGACATTGCCCAAGGACATGCCACTTTTATAAGACAAACCTCTCCCTCTCTCTTATATTTCCTCCAATTTAGGGTGCTTTAATTTAAAAATATTACAAATTATTCTAATGTAAAAATTATTCAGACATAAAATGTAAAAGAATAATGTTATGAGTATCCATGCACTCACCACCCAGTTTAAGCAATAAAATACTGCAGATAGAATTGAATCCTCTGTGTATCTCCCTCCATCCACTTTCATCTCTCTTCCTAGTAAGCAACCATTATTCTGTATCTGATGCTTATCATTTTCTTACATTTCTTTAACTTTTTACTACATATGTATGTATCCTATAAACATTCTTGTACATGTCTTGTATATGTCTCCATAGAAGAGAGCCTCCAAGGAATATATAAGAAATAGCACAGAGGATCATAAGGGAAGGGAGGAAAACTGAATAGGAAGAACTCATAGAAAAAGATAAACCTTGAGAGATCTTGACTCTGGGAAACAAACTGAGGGTTGCTGGAGGGGTGATGGGTGGGTGATGGGGTAATTGGGTGATGGCCATTAAGGAAGGCATGTGATGTGATGAGCATTGGATGTTATATACAACTGATGAGTCATTGAACCCTACATCTGAAACTAATAATGTACTATATGTTGGCTAATTGAATTTAAATAATTAAAAAAAGGAATATATGGAAGAATGTGACTATCCAGTCATGGAAATTCACATCTTCAGCATAACTTGATATTGTCTAATTGCACCCTAAAGTTGTACCCAGCTACACTTCACCAGCAGCATTTCAAAATACATAAGTAGATACCATATCTCTGACAACTTTTTGTATAATTCTCTTCTGCCAATCTGATGGAATTGTTAATTCATATATTTTGTCCTTTTCTAACAGACTATTTGTCCTTTTATCTTTGAGTTGTAGAAATTCTTCATATACCTTGGATTATAATCTTTCATCATTTAAATTGTCTAATGATATCTTCTCTCAATCTGTGACATTTTCTTTCACTCTTTTTGGGTGACTTTTGATAAGTTTTGTATTTACTGTAGTATAATTTAACATTTTCTTCCTTTATGAGATGTATTTTGGGGGGGAGGGTTATTGAAGAAATCTGTCCCTACCCTAAGGCCATATAATCTCTTAAATTTTCTTCTAAAAGTTTGAGAATTTTAATTTTTGTAATTCTCTAATTTTTCTAAACTTTTAAAGGAATAACATGAAATGGAAACCCAATTTTCTTTTTCTTCATATATGTATATAGTTATCTCAACATAATTTATTCAATCTTCCATTCTTTCCCCACTGATTTGTGATGCTACATCTGTCTGTTTTTGCAGGGTCTATTGGAGGCTCCCCTATTCTGTTCCATTGGAGTATTTGTCTCTAAACCAAGTCCACAATCTTAATTACTTTATTTTAACTATTACATGAAGTAATATTTATTATAGCTTTGTTTTTTGTTGGATATTTTTAGCCCTTTGCTCTTTTGTAGAAATGTAAGAATCTGCTCAAATTCAATGAAAAACACCATGGATATTTTGATTGTCATATTATTTCCATCACTCTATATTGCCCTTTTTGTATAATAAAACTCTTCATTCTCTTTATCTATTTTTTTCTCCAATTTATGACAATATGATTTTGGTCTCTTTGAGGAGGTCCATTTTGCAGCTAGATTTGTGTTTGTGTGTGTATGTGTGTGTGTGGGGGGGTGGTTAATGTATCCAGTAAATGATAGGGCTACTGATATGTGCCTTAAGGAGCAGGGTGTGGGTTTCAGAATTTAGGTAACTAAAAATGACTACTCCCATCAGCCCACTTTAGAATTAACTAAAAAGCCAAAGACATAATTACACTTCAGTGGGTAAGTGTCCTTAAGGTTAAGTTACATCCTAAGAACGATTATCCTCTTAGCATCATTTAGACTCTTTCTTTGCTGTGTGATAGCCCACAGTGGGATGCTGTTGAAAGAACACTGACTTTATAATTACTTGCATCTTCTTCAGACACAGAATTTGCAACTTATGGGTTGATGGGGAATCACTTATTTGAGCTTGTGTTTCCTATCTGTAAATGAAGATAATAATATGCAGCTTACAAATGAGATAGTAAATGTGAAATGCTCTCTTCTGTGTCATAGATGTATAATAAAACATTAATTTCCTTCCTCTTTAGAAGAACTAAATTCAGGATATTGTACCCAAATCTTTGCTGAGAAGCAAGAAGAAGCATTATTTGCAGGTGATTTAACTCCTTGTTGAGCTAACGACAGTAGTGGCTCAATTAATTTTTAATGGCTAAGAAGATGATTTCTTTTACATTATGTAAAAATTTTAAGTGAAATAAGAAAGGCTTTGGAATAAGACATTTCTTTTTTAGAATCCTGCCTTCACTCTTTACTGCTTATGTGATCTCAGGAGAAGTCAGGTTTCTTATTAAAGATATTGAGATAATTCCTTTAAGGTCTTTATAAAAATTAAAGACATTTTAAAAAGTAGATTCAATTTTGCACTGCACTGTCTGCTAGAGAGTAAGTGCTGAATAATTAGTAGCTGCTATTTTTACTTTTATAAGACCGAGCTTTCAAATACATTGGCATAGAGGAGGAACTTCTAAATCTTCCTACCTGCTCTAGAACAATCTCATTGAGATATGTGCCAATAAATAATAACTCATTTTTTGCTTTGAAATAAATTGAGCCCTAACACCTGAAATTTTTCATGTACCTTTCACAGAGTCATCATTCAATAAGCACACATAGGAAAATGGGATAATGGAAAATAGGTATTTATTTATCTCAATTATTGCTGTCAGAAGTATGGTTGACAAACTATAATCTTATCAGGACACCTGAAAAGATTAGCAAATAAATCATTAATAAAACACTTTCAACTCTGGGATTCTAATGGCATAGAACAAAGGGAAAAGGATCCTGGACCTCCTCAGGGTTAAGCTGGAGGAAAATTCTGATGGACAAAGCGCCATCAAAAGAAATTCAAGAAAGGACATGGACACATTTTCATAATCTCTTCCACAAAGAAGCAAAAGGATTTAAAAATTTAAAAATCCACCACAAATGTTCCTTTTTTGGCAAAGCACAAGAAACATGAAGAAAGCTACATCAAGGCACATCATAAGCAAAATGCTCCACACAAATGAGAAATTTTTATAAGTTAATTTTATTATATTTTGTATTTAATAGAGTACGTGGTGATTGGGGGAAGACTATAAACAACATAATTGGTAGTGTTTTTCTAGCCCAAACCCAGCTTTCGGATCTTTCTTCCTTCTTTGTTAGGTATTGCAGGACCTGTAAATATTGCCAACAACTTTCTCTCCTGGGTGCTGATGAGTGCTCCACCCCCTCCCCCACGAACAAGTGTGCACACACCTGCAGCCTGATGCTTGTTGATGACTGGGGCGCCCACTCCCAATTTTCCCTGTGCCGGGCCAGATCTCAGTTTGCTCCCTCCCACCTGAGACCCTGCCTCAATTGGCTCGCTCCCCGAGCCCGGTCTGCTGCACGTTAGCATCCAGGTGCCGGCCGGCTAGAGCTGTGGCCCTCCAGCCCCCACACGTGCGGATAATTGCGCCGATGAGGAAAGCTCTAGAAATCCACGAGGAAGCGTAGGTGGGTGGAGAAACTAAAACAGGCTCTGGGGCGGGCCCTGAGGAGGGAAGTGAGAGTGGGCTCCGAGACCGTGGGGAAGTGTTGGGGAGAGGAAGTGGAGGCTGGAGGTGAGCTAAGGAGCCTAGGAGAGCACGGAGGAGGTGGGGAGCAGGCTGCCCAGCAGGGACAAGAACGGAGCTGGTGTTGTCTCAAGAGCTACTTGGACCAAGCCTTGGCCACTCCAGGAAGGGGGAGCAGGTAAGGCAGCAAGCTCTGGAGAGAGGCATGAAAGCCCCTCCTCTCTACCCGTGTACCCCAAGTGACCCTCAAGTACCTAACTAAATTTAGTTCCCTCTGGGGGTTGGCCTCCCCGGCAGGAGTGGTGAAGCTCAAGGGCAACCGGACAGCCCCCCGCACCCATTTGCTCATGTCTGAAATGATCTTAATAGCAAATAAGACCTTCTACTTCCATACTTAGAAGACTGAAATTATAACACAAAGGACAAAAGATTCCTGACCCCAAATGAACTCATAGTAGCGTGTAAGTGACTGAAATACGACCTGTTCCAACACTGATAGAGGGAGGGAAAAGGGACACGTCCCCTAGTTTGGAAAAGCGCCCTGAAATGAGACGCTGTGGTTCTAAAAGGCCCATACCCCCAGTCTCACCCATTTCTCTGGGGCAGTTTACCTGAAATCAATCTCAGACCGAGAGAAATGGCCGGGGCAGAGTTCCTGGTGTGAGCAATGGGGGTGGTGTTAGCTGCAGTGTGGACGACTCAATTACTTCATCTGCGTGAGATTTCACCTGAGACTTTTGTGTAGACGTATTTCACAAATCTCTGCATCGCAAAATACTCCCAAGTATTGAGTTCCTCAGAAGATAATATTCCTGGGCATGAACTCAGGGCAAATATGTTCCAAAAGGGACAGACATAAACATGAAGTCTTTAATTATATTGGTTCTGTAGTTAAATATAACACACTATTTTTCTGAGTCTGCAGAATCTTCTCCAGAATGACATTTTTCCCCTTTGACTCAGCTTCTTCTTCTCAGCCTCCCCTGCCAGCACTGTGGGGATGGCCTCTTTCCAGAGTTTGGTTGCCAGGTTATGGAGACTCGGAAATCTCTTCAACTGGTGGAACAGATTTTTTTTCAGCCCTTTTAAAATGTCTAACATAATACAACCGTGGTCAGCACAGTGACTCAGCCACTGAAAATATTTTTGATCCATGACATATGTGTTCAAAAGCTGTCTAATTCTTCCCTCTCTTCCTAAATAGGACACTGGCAAGTGCTGGAAAAGAGTGCACCAACCCACTCTCGAGTCCCTTATCTTTTTAGTGCTTTTAATTCTTTTTAACGTATTTTCATGTTAATAATCTCACTTTATGCAATGCTAGTAGAGTAGGTAGCACAGGTGTCCTCTTCATTTGACAGATCAAAAGGTAAAACAAGGCACAACAAGGGTTTGTCTTTGGTCACACAGTAAGTTAGGAGCCAACTTGGATCCAGAAGTGAGGTCAGCCTCTTGGGATGGTCCCCTGACCCAAGATCTATACAATTTCAGAACTTTGTAGCTAGACCTGTTGAGCTCCCCTGAATCTCACTATGCCTGACCTACAGGTGAAGTTTGGAGGCACCCCCCCACCCCCTGCCCATCAGGAGTATCAAGCCAGTAGAATGGGTGTAGATGGACTAGCTGCAGTCTGTCCGTCTCTGAACCAGGGGCTAATGGGCAGTAGGAAGTAACCAGATTTGCATTTTTTTCATATAACCATTTTATGTTCTCAGTCTGGTACTTGCAGTAAACAATATTTTCAAAATAAGTATCAGCAATGGACAAAATTTTCTAAATATTACAGTTAGAAATCTAACATATCCAGGTACTTTGGCTTCACTTACACCGGGGGCTTGCTAAAGATCCTCCATCGAGGGTGGCTTTGCTTTCTTCTACCTCAAACCTTGTTCTGTGTCTTGATCAGTTTTTCTTCTGTCATCCTCTGTACTCTGTGTATGTGTGTGAGAGCAAAGAGGGTGGGTGTATATGTGTAAATTTTTTTCAGTATATCCAGTGTCTGGTTATTCCATTACAATGGCTACAAAACTTACTCTTTTTTTTCTCCTCCACTCTATCCTGAAAGATTTTTATTTCAGATCATTGACTCCACTGCTTATGTCAGCCTCCCACTCCCCCTCTTCAAGAAGAGAGAAGCTATTTCTCTTTCAAGAAATTTTATGGTTTAGATGGGAAAGATCTGGCTCCCTGCAGAGCCCTGAGAGGAAGAGCCAAGAAAGAAATAATTCTGTATTTCTGACATTTTCTGGCTGCCCAAAGCATCCATCTACAGCTGACATTGATAAAATTACATCAAAGGCATTGGTCAATCAGGCGACTGGTTTTTAAAAAAAAACTATAGGAGTCATATTAGCATTTAAGATATTGGTCTTTATTCTGCATAGAATATGGTATATATTATCTGTTTTGCATGTTATATTACTAAAAACTCATATAGTCCCTAAGATAATTGAAAATAAATTTTAAAATATAGTTTGACACTCCTGACAGACACAAAAGCATTTTTCAACAAAAACGCATTTTGAATAAAAAGACACCTCCCGTTCTTGCATAGGGTGACTCAAAATTATAAAGATTTCATTTTCCCTAAGTTAATGTATTTGAATTTTTAACTTCAAAAAATTTTGAGATATAATTGACATACAACACTATAAGTGGGATAGAGTAATCACTTGGCTTTTATATAGTGTGAAATAACCATAATTAGTTAACATCCAGTATTTCATATATGTATATAAAAAGAACTCAGGATTTCCTCTTAAAGACTTTCATATATGCCATACAGTGGTGTTAACTATAGTCATCATATTATATGTTACATCCCTTGTACTTAGTAAAACAAAGTTTGTACCTTTTGACCACCTTCATCTCATTGCCCTTCTGGTGACCACAAATCTGATCTTTTTCTAGGAGTTTGGGTTTGTTTTTTAGGTTCCATGTATAAGTGACATAGAGTATTTGTCATCTTCTGAATTCTACAACTTAGCACAAGGTCCATCTGTGTTGTCACAACTGACAGGATTTCCTTTTTTATGGCTAAATAATATTCTATTGTGTGTGTATATAAGCACCACAACTTCTTTATCTGTTCATCTTTCGGCAGACACTTAGGTGGTTTCCATATCTTGGCTATTGGTGGTAATGCTGCTATGAACATGGGGGTGCAGATACCTTTCAAGATAGTGTTTCCATTTCCTTTGGATATATTCCCAGAAGTGGAATTGCTAGGTCATATGGTAGTTCTATTTTTATTTTTTGAGTAACCTCGATATGTTTTCTGTAGTGGCTGTACCAATTTACATTCCTACCCACAGTGCATAAGGTTTCTTTTTCCTCCCTGTCCTCACCAGTGTTGGCTATCTCTCTTTGATAACCATTCTAACAGATGTGAGGTGGTACTTCATTATGATTTTGATTTGTATTTCCCTGATGATTAGCGATGTTGAACACCTCTTCATGTTACTTGTTAGCCATTTGTATATCTTCTTTGGAAAAATGTTCAGATCTTTTACTCTTTATTTTTTTTTTGAAGTGTAGTTGACATACAATACTATATTTCAGGTGTACAACATAGCGATTCAACATTTATATACATTATGATCAGGGTAAACATAACATCCATGTGTCAACATACAAAGTTGTTACATATCAACTAAATTCCTTATGCTGTATCTTGTATCCCCATGTCTAACTTATTTTATAACTGGAAGTTTGTACCTTGTAATTCCTTTGTCCTATTTTGCCCATACCTCCACCACCCTCCCCCTTGGTAACCACCAGATTATTCTTTGTATTTATGAGTCCATTTCTGTTTTGTTTTGTAGACTCCACATACAAGTCAAATCATAAGACCTTTGTCTTGGTCTGACTTATTTTACTTAGCATAATACCATGTTAATGGCAAGAGTTCATTCTTTTTTATGACTAATATTCCATGTGTATGTATACAATATCTTTTTTCCAGATCATATAGTAGTTGTACTTTTAATTTTTTGAGGAACCTCCATACTGTTTTCCACAGTGGCTGCACCATTTTTCAGTCCCACAAGCAGTGCATGAAGGTTCCCTTTCCTCCACAACACTTCCTTTTCTCTCACCAACACTGGTTATTTACTGTCTTTTTGATAGCCATTGTGATAGGTGTGAGGTCATACCTCACTGTGGTTTTGCCTTAGTGATTAGGTGGTTTTGACCTGGTGATTAATGATGTTGAGGATCTTTTCTTGTGTCCGTGGCCATCTGTTGCTCTTAGAAGAAATGACTATTCAGGTCTTCTGCCCAATTTTAATTAGATAGTTTGTGGAGGGTTTTGCTATTATGTTGTGTGAGTTCTTTATATCACTGTATGTTCTTCCTTTGTCAAAGATTAATTGACCATATAAGCATGGGTTTCTTTCTGGGCTTTCTATTTTGTTCTAGTGATCTATGGGTCTATCTTTGTGTTACTACCATACTCTTTTGATTACTGTATTTTGTGTTAGAGTTTAAAATCAGGGAGCATGACACCTTCAGCTTTGTTCTTTCTCAAGATTGCTTTGACCTTCTGGGCTTGTTGTGGTTTTATACAAATCTTAGGATTATTCTAGTTCTGTGAAAAATGCCACTGGTATTTTGATAGGGAATGTATGGATCTGTAGATTGCTTTGGATAGTATGGACATCTTAATGATATTGTTCAATTATGAACATGGTATATCCTTTTGTTTGTGTTGTTTTCAATGTCTTTCATCAATGTTTCATAGTTTTCAGACCACAGGTATTTCGCCTCCTCAGTTAAATTTATTTCTAGGTATTTTGATATAATTGTAAACAGGATTTTTCTCTTAATTTCTCTTCTATTTCATTATTGATGGAAATCTAACAGATCTCTGTGTATCAATTTTGTATCCTTCAATTTCATGAGTTCATTTATTCTAATATTTTTTTTTTTTATGGAATCTTTTAGGTTTTTTTTATTTTAGTTAAATGCCATTTGCAAATAAACAGTTTTTCCCCCCCCCCCCATCCCCCAATTTGGATGCCTGTTCCTTTTCTTGTCTGATTGCTGTGACTAGGACTTAGGACTTCCATTATTATGTTGAATAACAGGAGGGTGGACATCCTTATCTTGTTCCTGGTCTTAGAGAAAAAGCTTTCAGCTTTTCACTGTCAGTTATGAATACGGGTTTGTCGTATATGGCCTTTATTGTGTTGAAGTGTGTTCTCTCTATGCCCTTTTGTTGAGAGGTTTTATTGTAAGTGGATGTTAAATTTTATTGAGTTCTTGTTTTTGCCTCTGTTGACATGCTTGATTTTAATCTTCCTCTTTTTTAATGTGGTATATTATCATAATGTATATTATATCATCGATTGACTTGCAGATAGTGAACTATCCTTGCATCCCTGGAATAAATCCCACTTGACTGTGGTGTATGATCTTTTTAATGTATTTTTCAATTTGGTTTGCTAGTACCTTGCTGAGGATTTTTATGTCTGTGTTCATCAAGGATGTTGGCCTGTAATTTTATTTTGTTTTTGTTTGTTTGTTTTTTTTTTTCTTTTTTCTCCTTTTTTCTTTTCTTTCTCTTTGTCTGGTTTTGGTATCAGGGTAATGCTGATCTCATAGAATGAATTTAGAAGCATTACTTCCTCTTGAGCTTTTTGAAATAGTTTAAGAATTTATATGTATTAACTCTTTCAATGTTTAAAATTTATCTGTGAAGCCATCTGGTCCTGGACTTTTGGGAGTTTTTGGATTACTGATTCAATTTCATTACTAATCATTCTGTTCAGATTTTCTATTCTTGATTCAGTCTTGGAAGATTGTATGTTTGTAGGAATTTATTCACTTCTAGGTTGTCCCATTGGTTGACATATAATTGTTTGTAGTAGTATCTTATTACTCTTTGTATTTCTGTGGTATCAGTTTTAATTTTTTTTTCATTTTTGATTTTATTTATTTGGGCCCTCTCTTATTTTGATGAGTCTGGCTAAAAGTTTGTCAGTTTTGTTTTCAGAAAAAAGCAGCTTTTATCTTTTTACTTATTGTTTTTAGTCATTCATTTCTGCTCTCATCTTTGTTTTCTTCTAACTTTGGATTTTGTTCTTTCTGTAGTTCCTTTAGGTTTAATGATAGATTGAGATTTTTCTTGTTTCTTGAGGTAGTCCTGTATAACACTATAAACTCTCTTAGAACTGCTTTTGCTGTGTCCCACAGATTTTGGACTGTTGTGTTTTTATTTTCATTTGTCTCAAAGTATTTTTGATTTCATGGACTTACTAGTTGTTTAGTAGTATGTTTATCCTTGTTTTTTTGTTGTTGTTTTTTGTTTCCTAGTTTCTTTTCTCTTGTAATAGACTCCTAGTTTCATACCATTGTAGTCAGAAAAGATGCTTGATATGATTTCAGTCTTCTCCAATTTATTGAGAATTGTTTTGTGGTCTAACATGTGATCTGTCCTGAAGAATGCCCCCTGTGCATTTGAAAGATGTATTCTGTTTTCAGATGGAACGTTATGTATATATTAAGTCCATCTAGTCTACTGTGTCATTTAAGGCCACTGTTTTCTTACTGATTTTCTGTCTGGATGAATTATCTATTGATGGAAGTGGGGTGTTAAAGCCCCCTACTACTTTATACTGTCCATTTCTCTTTATGTCAATATTTTCTTTATGTATTTAGATACCCCTATGTTGTGTACATAGGTAATTATAAGTGTTAAATCTTCTTGGATTGATTTATAATTATGTAATGCCCTTCTTTTTTTCTTGTCAGTCTTTAAAGTCTGTTCTGTCATGTGTATAACTGCCTCAGCTTTATTTTGGTTTCCATGTCTTTATTTATTTTCTTTATGTGTCTTTAGATCTGAAGTGAGTCTCTTGTAAGCAGCATATAAATGGGTCTTTTTAAAATTCAGCCACCCTATTTTTCTTGATGGGAGCATTTAGTCCATTTCCATTTTAAGTAGTTATTAGTAGATATGTACTCCCTGCCATTTCATTGTGTTCTGATTGTTTTTGTAGTTGTTTCTTTCTTGCTCTCTTCCCTTATAATTTGGTGACTTAGTGTTACATCTGTATTCTTTTCTCTTTATTTTTTGTGTATCTATTTCCAGTATTTGGTTTGTGGTCATCATGAGGTTTATATATAATATCCTACATATAGCAGTCTATTTTAAGTTGATGGTTGCTTAAGTCCAAGTGCATTCTAAAAGCACTACGATTTTACTCCCCCAACATGCTTTATATTTTTGATGTCATATTTTAGATGTTATTTTGTGTATTCCTTAACTAATTATGTCTAGATGATTTTTACTATTTTTGTCTTCTAACTTTTGTAGTAGCTGTGTAGGTGATCGGTCTACTACATTTACTATATGTTTATCTTTACTAGTGAGACTTCTTTTCCCATAATTTTCTAATATCTAATTATGGGCTTTTCTTTCCTGTTTAAAGCAGTACATTTAACATTCATTAAGGCTGATTTGGTGTTGATGAACTTGTAGCCTTTGAGAAACTCTTTCATCCCTCCTTTAATTCTGAGTGATAACCTTAACAGATTTTGTACTTTTGGTTGGAAGTTTTTTTTCCTTGCACTTGTGCTTTTGTTCTCTAGCACCTTGCACTTGTAAAAATATATATATATTATTATTTGAGAGATCAAGAGAGTGAGCAGGGGGAGGGACAGAGGAATAAGCAGACTCCTCACTGAGTAGGGAGCCTGTTGTTGGGCTCAGTCCCAGGACTGTGAGATCATGACCTGGGCTGATGTCAGACAGTTAACTGACTGAGCCATCCAGGTGCCCCAGTACTTTGCACTTTTAATATGTCATGCCAGTCCCTTCTGGCCTGTGAATTTTCTGCTAAAATATCAGCTGATAATGTTGTGGGAGCTCCCTTGTATATTATGTATACATATGTATACAAAATATACTATGTATATTTTTTCTGGCTGCTTTTAATATTTTCTCTTTAACTGTTGGCACATTGATTATAATGTGCCTTGCTGCAGGTCCCTTTGGGATTCATCTTATTTTGGATTCTGTGCTTCCTAGGCTTGGGTATCTCTTTCCTTCATCAGGTTAGGGAATTTGTCAGCTATTTTTTCAGATAGGTTTTTGACCCCTTTATCTTCCTCTTTTGAAGCCTCTATAATGTTAATGCTACTATATTTGATGTTACCCAGAGTTCCCTTAAAATATCCTCATAACAGCTTTTAGCTGTTTTTAGTAGTTAATTTCTACTACGTTATTTTGTAGATTGCTAATCTGATCTGCTTTTGATTCCCTCTGGGGTATTTTTCTATTATTGTATTTTACAGCTCTTATTAGTTCTTTTTATATTTTCTATCTTTGTTGAAGTTCTCATTATGTTCATACATTCTTGATTTCATTGAGCATCTTTATGACCATTACTTTGAACTGTTTATCTGGTATTGCTCATCTCCATTTCATTTAGTTCTTTTCCTGAGATTTTTGTCTTATTCTTTTATTTGGGCATATTCCTCATTTTGCTTAATTCTGTTTCTGTGATTTAGGTAGATCAGTTAGCTCTCCCAGTCTTGAAGGGCTGGCTTTATGCAGAAGGTGCCCTGTGGGGCCCAATAGCACAAATCCACCTGGTGACCTGAGCCAAGTACCCCAGGATTATCCCCTGTGTGGCCTGTGTACACTCTGCTATTGTGGCTGGTTCACAACTGGTGTGGAATCTGGTGTGCAGAGCTGTTCTCTGGCATGGCTGTCTGCAAGGTCTGGCCATGAGTGCTATGGCCCAGCTGGTGAGCAGAACTGACCTCTGGCCCATCTAGCTGAGAGGCCTGCCTGCAGCTGTTTTAGGCATGCTGCATGGCTTGCCATAAGGTCTGGCTGTGACTATTATAGGTGTGCTAGAGTGTGGTGCTGGACCCCCAGAATCATGGTGCTTGGGATGGGCTCTGGTGGCAGCCAAGGCTGTCTGTCAGGAGCACTAGGGTGGGAAGCCACTTATGAGGGTCTCTGGTGCTCGTTGATGGTGCCTGCCAAGAGCGCTGGGGCAGGGAGCTGCTTGGGAGGATCTCTGGTGCTTGGGTGGAGTCTCCATTTCCTACTGCCCTCTAGCTCTCCTGAAGAAAAACCCCACTGGTTTTCAAGGCTGACTTTACAGGTGTTTGTCTTCCCAGTGCCTGTTCCTAGGGCCTTGAAGACCAGTTTGGAGCTTGGGACTCCTCTTCCTCAGCCTTTCTGCTTGTGTGTTGTCACACCAGAGGTGTGGTTATTGGCAAAACTGTCTCTGCCCCTTCTACCCATCTGAGTGTGCTTTTTCTTTATCTCTTTAATTGGTTTTAATCTGTTCCTCTATAGTTTGTTCTCAGAGATAGTTCTATATGTAATTGTAGGTTTTGGTATGTCCCTGTGAGCTCAGGATCCTCCCACTCCATCATTTTGATTCCATTTGACCATTTTTAAATTGGATTGGTTTTTGCTGTTGAGTTGTATGGGTTCTTTATGTATTTTGGGTATTAATGCCTTATCAGATAAATTGTTGGCAGTTTTTGTTTTTTTTTTTACATTCCTTAGGTTGTCTTTTCATTTTGTTGATAGTTTCTTTTGCTATGCAAAAGCTTTTTAGTTCGATGTACTTGCCCTTGTTATATTTTTTTACTTGTGCTTTGGGTGTCATATCCAAAAGCCCTTCCAATACCCATGTCAAGGAGCTTTTTTCTTCAGTTTTCTTCTAGAAGTTTTATGGTTTCTGGTCTCACATTTAAGTCTTTAATCCATTTTGAGTTAATTTTTGTGGGTGGTATAAGATAAGGGTCTAGTTTCATTGTTTTAGATGTGAATATCCCATTTTCCCAGGACTATTTATTGAGGAGACTGTCTTTTCTCCATTAAGTATTCTTGGCTTTCTTCTCATATATGGTAAACTAATATTAACCATATATGTATGGGTTTATTTCTGGGCTTTTGATTCTGTTCTGTTAGTCTATTTGTCTGTTTTTATGCTAGTACCACACTATTTTGATTACCCCAGCTTTATAATAATAGCTTGAAATCTTCTTTCTCAGGATTATGTTGGTTATTTGGGGTCTTTTATGGTTATATATAAGTTTGATTATATATATATAAGTTTATACCTCTGCAAAAAAAAAAAAAAAATCTTAAAAGCAGCTAGAGTGTAAAAGACACTAGCAGACCCCAATCCAAGAAATGTTAAAGGAAGTCTCTCAGAAAGCAGCAAAATCATATCAGAAAGAAATAGAAATCCACACGAATGAAGAGTGCTGGAAATATCACCTACATGAAAAACATGTAAGTTGTTGTCTCTGCTTATAAAGGGTTTAAACCTATTAGGGAAGTAAAAATCTTGGTTGGAGGATTTATAATTCAACAAAATCGGCCTAATTTATCATTAAAATTTACATATTCAGAGAATGTATTGTTTTTTTTTTTCTGTAATAATTCAGTTTTATTACTCTGGCTAAGAGATCCGAAGGTAGCTTGAGGTTTACATTTTTTTTTTTTTTTATAGTTCTTCCATCAAGAGTTTAGGTGCCACATTGCCATTATAAGCTGGCTGCAAATTATTTGACTCTTACTTATAAAACTTTAATTTTGCATGTGTGTGTGACATGTGTTCATAAAATACATATAAGCAAAATGAACTCACATCACACAGAAATAAGCACTTAAGTTTTTGATATATGTGTGTATACATATGTGCATGTGCACACAGTACTTGGGATTTAATCCTACATATGTGAACTGGCACCAAATATACTGTTTTGCAATCCGTTATGTTTTACTTTACAATATAGAATGAATATATTTTCATGCATATGTGTATGAAACTTTCCAATTGAAAAACAGACCTGGAGAGTGGGTCAAAATACAAAATCTGATGAGATTCTAGTACCAAGGAAACTCCCCAAAACAAAATTTCACCAGATGATTAAAAGTAAAATGAAGATCAAAGATATATCAGAAAATGCTAACAGAAAGAAAGGGCCAGATTTTAATATCAGACCCCCCCCCAAAAAAAAATCAAAGCCTAAAGCACACAGGATAAGGATGACTGCATGAATGCCTTTGCTTTCAGTGCATCATCACAACCTTGTTTCTTACTCTTTTTTTTTTTTTAGATTTTATTTATTTATTTGACAGAGAGAGACACAGCGAGAGAGGGAACACAAGCAGGGGGAGTGGGAGAGGGAGAAGCAGGCTTCCCGCCGAGCAGGGAGCCCGATGCGGGGCTCAATCCCATGACCTAAGCTGAAGGCAGATGCTTAACAACTGAGCCACCCAGGCGCCCCTTTTGTTTCTTACTCTTATCTCTCCCCTAAGTCTTTCCAACTCATCTGCACCTCTTATCAATTCAAGGTCCAAATGGCTCCTAGGAGCATCCTCTTTAAACCCCCAGTCAGGTCGGGTCAGTCCTCCTCTAAGATTTCCTTCTGCTTCCTTGTTTAGCCAATATGTCACTAAAATACCTATTTTCATTGACATAAAAAGAAAAGTGTGACTAATATTTTTGATAGTTTTATTTCAAATATTTCCCATATCACAATTAAATGCCTAAGTCATGGTCTGATTTTTCTGATTTTTTTTCAAAGATTTATTTGTTTTATAGAGAGAAGGAGGGGGGAGAGAGAGAGAATGAGTGGGGGTAGGAGCAAAATCTCAAGCAGAATTCCCACTTAAGCATGGAGCCCAACACGGGTCACCATCCCACAACCCTGAGATCATGACCTGAGCTAAAATCAAGAGTTGGACGCTTAACCTACTGAGCCACCCAGGTACCCCTGATTTATTTATTTATTTATTTTAAATATACCAGTAATTGAATAGAATAAGGCTGAAAATAAGGACTATCTGTTACAAGGGTAGGGGAAAGGTTATAACAAAAGAGAACTTTTGTTTTAAATGATAATCATTCAACTATCAGTATAAACCTTTCAAGCCAGTTTAACCTAGTGTCTGACATACTTGTATTGCTTGATATATATATATAAGTATGTGCCAGACATGGAGTTAAAAATGTAGAATTAGTTATAAAGACGATCACCTGGTTCCCATTTTTTGAAGGAGCTCACAGTCTGCAGAGAGGCAGTAAAATAAGGCAGTCTTTAAAATTTATGGTATTAATCCAACTTTGGAACCCAACTGAGAACTGGAGGAGAATTGGCTTTCAGTGACGCTGCTTTCCTGCAGAATGAGAACTCAGCTATTAGTTTAAAGGGTATTCGAGTGATATACAACATGTACGGGAAGTAGTTTTCTCTCAAACTTTTATATTAAATAGCATTATTCCCATTACTTTCAGATGGTTTTGCTGTCTACTTTTAAGGAAACATGAGACTAGATTAGACCATATCTTAAGACCTCTTTATTTTCATTCTAGGATTAAATAAAAAGAGCAAAGCATCATTCGAAATGAAACTTCTCATTAGAAGATTTGAGTCTTGAGGGAATTTTTAATACAAGGTTACTGAGAACTGGTACAAGCAAAAGAAAGAATGATGGTTTCTGTCACTGTGTGTGTGATACCACACCTTGTAAAACAGTAAAACATGCTTCAGAGAGAATTTTTCAGCCATCTTTTGTTTTTGATTCTGTAGCAAATTTTTGAAGATAATAATGGTTTGACAATAGTTTTTCTGTTATTTCTACAAAAAAAATGTATTTAAGTAAACCCTTTAATTTAAAATCTCAAACAATGTAGGTGAAGAAAAAATTATCCAGTATGTAGTAGATTTGATATCAAGTCTCAAATTATACCACATTTCCTCCCCCACCCCACCATAGAATGTAGATTCACCTCCAAAACTAGGTAAGAATTATTCGTGATCAAAGGAAAGGGGCTTGTCTTTCACTTAGTTGTAACTTGATGTTTTCTCTCCATTTCTCTTATTTTGACTGAAAACTAGCAGCAGTAGGTTAAAAGGGTAAAAATACACAGTCAGCTGGATTTTTCTCCAGGGTTTGACTTAGTGATTATAGGAGAATGAGTCTGCTATGGGGAATACTACAGATTCAAGCAACTCTGTAGACAAAGGCACTCCTCAGCAAATTCAGAAGAGGGAGCATTCCATGTGGCTGTTCGATACTGGGGTGGTTTGCTTTTCTACATTAGGCTGGGAGGAAATCTGATATACGGAATGAGAGTCAGAACCTGGAATATGGGTGCAGGCTTCCAATTCATTTACCTAGAGTGTGATTCCTGTCCTCTCCACCTGTTTATGGGGATACCCCACCCACTTTTTCTATCTTTTGGGTTGACAGATGTTTCCTAAGATTAGAAATCTTTTCCATGTGTGGCTGTCTCAGCCTCCAGTAAAGGTTTACAGTACTGAGAGAAAAATATCAAGTTCTTTGCTAGCGGAGGCAAAATTTTTACAAACTATATTTTCTGACTAATAGAAATAATTTTGTTTTTAATCTTCAGAATAATCCATACACCGTTAGCTCTGTGTGTACAGGCACTCCTTGATAAGAGGTAGAATCGTGAAAGTGTGTGGATTGTAAGTTGCAGGGGTGGGGATGGAGATATTATGGGTGAATAATCCTCCTCCTCCTGCCAAATCTGTTCAGACAGATTGTGAAAAACATTCGCTATCAGAGTCCCTCTGCTTTGTGGCTACACCATCTTCTTTAGGCATTAGCAGTCAAGAAAAGGTCTATTTTAAACATCCTCTGTGAGTATGGTTGCAGGTCTTCTGTTTGAAGTAGAAATATTAATAATTCTGAATCTGGGAAATTCTGCAAGAGACAAACAGTACTTTACAAAATTCTATACCAGGAGGGGTAGGAAAAAATGTCATTATTCTGTTTGTTAGGTCGAATGAAATCTGAATGCAAAATCAACCTCTGTTTTCAGTGTATTTCCTGGGAAGTGAAATTGCCGTCCATGTTTTGAAGACTTGTAGTGAAGAGATTACAAGAATAAAATAATGCATTTCATGGTAACTGGTTTCAAAATGATTAAAAGAGGCTTTCACTCATTAGAAAAAAATGTAATTGAATATTATTTGAACATTATAGCTCTAGCCATATGACCTCTTTTGTGAAAATTAATGAATATTAGTTTTCTGGACCATTAAGCAGAGCCTGGAGCAAAGATCAGAGTTGTTTTGTTGTGAATTTTCTTCCTCATGAACTTTGGTGCCTAATATAATTCCCTTTTTTTAGTGATTTACATGAAGAGAACTTATTAGCTTCATGAATGACTTCCACTAGAGATTACCTAGCTAACGGGCAGGGATGGAAAGCTTGATGATTTAGTTCTTCCTCTGGCAGCGTCATGTTAGAGTCAACAGTTGCTTTCCAGAAGCTCACACCCCATTGCACTTTCTTTAACACACAATACTTATTTACAGGGTTATCACTAGGTTAAATGAATCAAAGAATTCTGCCTATACAAGTTGATGATGACTCTTATTTTCCTTGGTGAAAGAGCAGGGTGTGATGCACACTGCAAAATTTGACGGAGCGTACTCTACCTTCTCCTTTTTTCCTGAATTTATACCAGAATTGCTGTATTGGTAAATGAAATATAATTATCATTTCATTTTGACTTGACACTTGAAAAAGCATCCTCCTGTTTATAGGATATGATGAGGTAGATGTTAGTAACCAAAGGCTCCCACATACCTTCCTTAACCGAGAATTCTGTAAACATCAAATCAGTTAAACATAGAAGAGTTATGTGATCTTGCTAGAAAATGACTTTATTATGTTCTTATAAAAAAAATAAAGTTGATACCTAAAATCAGCGGGTTTTGTTCTCCTTTTTAAGAGCACTGACCCAGTTATAAAGCAGATAAAGTCAGAACTGCTGTGCTTGAATCTGAGGTGGTGGGTGCCAAGTCCTAGATGCCAAGCCCTTCCTTGCCCGGTGAAGCTTCTCTCAGGAACTCCAGGGCTTCTCAGAACACAATCTGAAGTACACTAGGCAACATGATCTCTACGATCTCTGAGATAAGAGGATTCCAACAAGCAATTTTTGTTTGCATGTTATTTGCTCTGTACTCTGCTTTACCCCATGTGTAATTGATGGGGTATCATCCAAGTATGGTAAGATTTGGTAAATGGAAAAGCCAAAGAATACTTGAGGGCACAAGGAGCCAGTCATGTGAGGCAGAGAGGAATGGAATGGGTTGTTTGGTAGTAAATAGGGCAATAAGAAAGGAGCTACTGCTCTTTAAGGGTTATTTCACTCGCTAGTCTTTCCTTCCTTTCCTAGGGACAATCACTATAAAAAAATCTCGTGTATTCTTCCAGGATGTATTATAATTTCACTATCCATAAATATAGAAATGATGCCATGCTAGATAATTCTGTCATCCTTTCACAGGGTCCATGCTAATCTCTGTATCATTCCAATTTTAGTATATGTGCTGCTGAAATTGCTTTCTAGACTAGATAATTTCTGAAATTTGCTTTTTAAACTCAATGTTCTTTTAAAAAAACTACATTGATGCCTATTGGTCTAATTAATTCATCCAAATGTATTTTACCATATAAATATATCAAAATTATTCCCTATTAATGGGAAAATATGGTACAGTATACCCTATGACAAATAATGTTGTAGTATACATCTTTTTATTTGTAATCTGCTACATAAGTGTAAGATTCTCTTCATGTTACATACCTAACAGATTTTTGGGGCAATTGGGTGAGCAAATTTCAACCTTACTAGAAACTGTGATTTCATTTTCAAAAGTAGTCATAGACATTTTTAACAGTACCTCATGGAAGTTTCCATCCATAACAACTTGACAGTCTCAGATATTTCATTTTCTTTTCCATTCCAGTGGTTGTGAAATAAGGTATCAGTGCTTAATGTTAACTTGCACAATCCTTATAGCTTAACAGTTTGAGCACCTTTTCCTATGCTAATTTCCTCTTAGGAAATGCATTTCAACATGCAATTTATTTTTCTACCTGTTTTTCAAATTCTTTTATGGAGGCAAAGCTAATCCTCTGTTGTATGTTGCAAATACATTTTCCTGCTCTGTTGTTTCTTTACTTCTGATGTGATACATTTGTCATGCCTATTTGTGATAATTTATGCTTTCTGTGTCTTGTGGCAATTTATACATAGAACATATATCTTTATATAGATATCCATATTCTATATTTAAAGTTTGTCCACATTTAGATTTTAATGTACCATGTTTAAATTTTTTTTCAGGGTGGCTTTTATTTTTAATTTTTTATTTAAATTCAATTTAATATATTATTAGTTTCAGAGGTAGAATTTAGTGATTCATCAGTTACATGCAACACCCAGTGCTCATTACTTCAAGTGCCGTCCTTAATGCCCATCACCCTGTTACCCCATACCCCCACCCACCTCCCCTCCAGCAACCCTTAGGTTATTTCCTGTAGTTAAGAGTCTCTTATGATTTGCCTCCCTCTGTTTTTGTCTTGTTTTACCTTCCCCTGCCCTATGTTCATCTGTTTTGTTTCTTAAATTCCACATATGAGTGAAATCATATGGTATTTGTCTTTCTCTTACGGACTTATTTCACTTAGCATAATACCCTCTAGTTCCAGCCACATAGTTGCAAATGGCAAGATTTCATTTTTTGATGACTGAGTGATATTCCATTGTGTGTGTGTGTGTGTGTGTGTATAAAATCACATCTTCTTTATCCATTCCTCTGTCAGTGGACATCTGGGCTCTTTCCATATTTTGGTACCATGTTTAAATTTTTAAGAAATAACTACCCGTTTTCCAATGTGATTGTAGCATTTTATGTTCTCAGGGTAAGCAAGTTTGAGTTGCTTCACATACATACCAACACTGTTATTGTCAGTCTTTAATTTCAACCATTCTACAGTATATATTATAGTATCTAATTGTGGTTTTAAATTTTATTTCCCCAGTGACTAATGATGAAAAGTATCATCTTTGTGCTTTTTGGCTGCTCATGTATTTCGTGAAGCATCTGTTCAAATTTTTGTCCAAGTTTAAATTGGGTTGTAGTTTTGATTAAATACAACTCATTTTTTAACACAGATTTTTTAAACTGCTTAATTAAAAAAAGATAGGTTAACAGCCTATTGAAAAGATAGTATAGATATCACATATACCCTTCACTGAGTTTCCCCCAATAGTTACATGTTATATAATTGGAGCACAATATAAAGACCAGGAATTTGACACTGGTACAATGTGTGTACATACTTTTCATTTTATCATATGTGTAGATTGTATAACCATCACTGCAATCCAAATACAGAACTATTCCATCATGCCTTGTGCTATCCCTGTCTAGTCTCTCTGATCCACCCCTCCCATGTTTAACCTTGCATAACCCCTGGCAAACACTAATCTGTTTTCCGTCTGTATAATTTTATATAAATGGAGTCATATAGTATCTGTCATCTGGATATTTTTTTTCTCCTAACATAATGCCCTTGAGATCTAAGTTGCTGTGTGTATCAGTTTATTTTTATCGCTGATTAGTATTTAAGGAATACTAATGTATTCCTGGGATGTATCACAGTTTAACTATTCACCTATTGAGGGATATTTTGGTTGTTTCAGTTTGAGGCTATTAAAATAAAGCTGTTATGAACAGTCATTTGTAAGATTTGTGTGGATGTTTCATTTTTTCCAGGATAAATGCCCAGGAGTTCAATTGCTGGCTGTATTGTAGAGGTATATTTAATTTTATAAGAAATTGTCAAACTATTTGAGAATTATTGTATTTTACATTCACACTGACAATGTATGAGAGACCAGTTTCACTGCCTCCTTTCTAGCATTTGGTATTGTCATTGTTTTTGTTTAACTGTCCTAATAGGTACATAGAAACATTTCATCACAGCTCCAATTTGCATTTCCTGAATATCTAGTGAGACTGATCATCTTTTCATGTGCTTGTTTGTCATTCATATGTCCTCTTCAGTGAAATGTCTCTACATCTTTTGCCCATTTTCTAATTGTGTGTGTCTGGTGGTGGTTTGCTGTTGAGTTTTGAGAGTTCTTTATATATTGTAGGTACTAGTTCTTTTTTCAATATATGGTTTGCAAATATTTTATTCCAATTTATACCTTTCTTTTTTTAAATCCTTTTTACATGGGCTTTCCAACAGCAAGTTTTTAAGACCAAATTATTGACTTTTTTGGTATCATGCTTTTGATGTCATGATTAAGAACTCTTCAAGTTTTGTCTTGGAGACTTTTTCCTGAGTTAAGGTTTTTTTTATAATTTTTATTTCATATTTAAATATTCATTTTGAGATAATTTTTGCATTAAGGTATGAGGTTTAGGTTGAGGGTGTGTTTTTGCTTATAAATATCCAGTTGCTCAAGCACCAGTTGTTTAAAAATCTATCTTCCACTGAGTTGCTTTTTGCATCCTTATAGAAAAATGAGTTCTGTGGGTCTTTATCTGGGTTCTCTATTCTGTTGCATTAATCAATGTTTAATTCCATCTGTTGATATCACAGTCTTGGTTACTCTGACTATAAAAGGAGTTGTGAAAAAAATTTATTATATACACACACATATATATAATGTATATGTATATATAAAATTTGGAGACAGTTGGCATTTTGTATCTCAAGGGTTTCAATTCATAAACATGGTATACCATGTATTAATACTTTCTTTGATTATTCTCATCACTGTAGGGTGGGTATTTAAATGACCGACAATAATTGTGGATTTGTCTACTTCTCAGTTACATCTCATTTTGGATTGTTATGTCTTCCTGGTCAATTTACCTTTATGCCATTATACAGTATGCCTCTCTCTTTTGCTCTGAAGTCTACATTATCAGATATTAGTTTAGCTACTACTGTATTCTGATTGTATAGTATATCTTTTTCCATTTGTTTACTTTTAGCCTGCCTATATCATTATATTTGAATTGAGTTCCTGAGCATATAGTAAGGTCATGATGTTTTTTTTATCCATCCCATTACAGTTTTTTATTTGATATATTTAGACCATTTACATTTAATGCAATTATTGATAAGGATTAAATCTGTCATTTTATTCTTTGTCTTCTGTTTGTTTTCTCTGGTTTTCATTGTCTATCTTTTCTGCATTTCTATAGATTACTTTACACTTCAAGTTTTTCAATGTATCTCTTTCTATAACATTTTTAGTGACAATTCTTGGTATTGCATTATGTATAAGTTTTTTTTATTGCTTCCTTAAAAAATTGCCACAAACGAAAACACAAATTTTTATCTTAGAATCCTGAAGGTGAAAGGTCTGTGACAGGCTCACTGGACTAAAGTCAAGGTGTCAGCACAGCACAGCTATTCCCTTCCGGAGGCTTAGGGAAGAATCTGTTTCAATGATTTTTCCAGGTTTTAGATGCACTCAGATTTTTTGGCTCATAAACATTTTCCTCTACCTTCAAAACCAATTGTATGTTGAGCATTTTTTAAAAGATTTATTATTGGGGGGAGGGACAGAGTGAGATGGAAATAATTCCCATCAGACTCCCTGCTGAGCACAGAGTCTGACATGGGACTCAGTCCCATGACCCTGAAATCATGACCTGAGCTGAAACCAAGAGTTGGATGCTCAACTGACTGAGCCACCCAGGCACCACTGTGTGTTGAGCTTTTTAATATTACATCACGCTGACCTCACTCTCCTACCTTCCTCTTCCACTTTGAGTGTCCTGATTACATTGGACCTATCTGATAACCCTGGATAATATTCCAATATTAAGATCAGTTGATGAGCAAACTTAATTCTATCTGCAACTTTAATTTCCCTTTTCTGTATGAAATAAATTATTCTGGTTCCAAGAATTATAACATGGTTGTCTCTGGGGGCCATTAATTTGCCTACTAAACATTATATATACATAATTTGTCAAAGTTGGTTGGTGAATACATTTTGCCAGTTCTAGTGAAGTGCAAAAACCTTATTATCTACCACTATATTCCTTTATTCTCTCTCACATTTAAGGTAAAATTGTCTTAAATATTTCCTCTGTATACATTGAGAACCACATTAGATAGTGTTAAACTTTTTGTTTCAACCGTCAAACATAATATAGAAAACTCAAGAGGAAAAGGAAAGCATACTGTGTTACCCATAGTTTTGCTTTTACCATTCACTATCCTTTCTGGATGTTTCAAGACTCCTTTTTTCATTTCCTTTCTGTTCAGAAAATTTTCTTTAGCCATTCATTTAAAGTAAGTTGGCTGTTTATGAAGTCTCATAGTTTTCCTTCATCTGAGAATGTTTTGATTGCCTCTTCATTCTTGAAGATATGTTTGCACTGAATATGGAATCTTGGGTTGATTATTTTCTTCTTCAGCACTCAAAGTGTTATGCCATTTCTTTCTGCCTCTATGGTTTCTGATAGAAAATCCATTCTCATTCAAATTGTTTCTCCCCTATAGATACTGTGCCATTTCTCTTACTACTGTCAACATTTTTTCTTTGCTTTCAGTTTTCAGGAGTTCGTGATGTGTCTTGACATGAATTTTTCAGTTTGTCCTGTATATGGTTTATCAGCTTATTCTGTAGATTTGTGTTTTATTTTTTGCAAAACTTGAAGAATTTTTTAGGCATTTTTTATTGAATACATTTCCAGCTCTGTTATGAACTGAATGTTTGTGCCCTCCCCAAATTCAGATGTTGAAGCCCTAACTCCTAATGTGATTGTATTTGAACATAGGGCCTTTGAGAGTCAATGAGGTTTAGATGAGGTCATGAGGGTAGAGCACAATGGTGGGATCAGTGTTCTTTTTTTTTTTTTTTTTTTTTAACTATTTTTTTATTATTTTATGTTAACCACTATACATTACATCATTAGTTTTTGATGTAGTGTTCCATGATTCATTGTTTGCGTATAACATCCAGTGCTCCATGCAGAACATGCCCTCTTTAATACCCATCACCAGGCTAACCCATCCCCCCACCCCCCTCCCCTCTAGAACCCTCAGTTTGTTTTTCAGAGTCCCTCATCTCTGATGGTTTGTCTCCCCCACCGATATCCCCCCACATCATTCTTCCCCTCCTGCTGTCGTCGTCGTCTTTTTTTTTTTTTTTTTAAACATATCAGAATAGGAAGAGAGACCAGAGCTCCCTCTGTCATGTGAGGATACAGTGAGAAGGTGGACCACTGTGAGCCAGGAAGAGAGCCCTAACCAAGAATCAAATCTGATAGCACTTTGATCTTGGACTTAACATTCTCCAGGACTGTGAGAAGTAAATGTCTATTGCTAAAGCTACTCAATCTATGATATTTTGTTAGAGCAGTTTGAGAAGACTCAGAATTCTGTTCCCTTTTCTTCTGTCTTTCTGGGACTCCAATGAGATGAATATTATATTTTTAAATTTTTTATCATAATCCCACATGTCCCTAACACTTACTTTTAGGCTCTGTAGTTCAGACTGTGTAATTTCTACTGTTTTATATTCAAATTCACTGATTTTTTTCTTTCAAGTGGCTGTTGAGTCCATCCGCTTAGTAATATTTCAGTGGCTGTATTTTTTTATTTCTAAAATTTCCATTTGTTTTTCATATCTTCAATTTCTTTGAGACTGTCTACTCCTTCCATAAAACTTTCTCTTCATTGGTTCCAGACATATTTTAAATTGTTTGTTGAAACATTTTTTTTATTGACTGCTTTAAAATCCTTGTTCAGATACTTCTAACACCTGGATTATCACATTGGCATCTGTTGTCTTTCCTCATTCAGTTTAAAGTCCCTGGTATGACAAGTGATTTTAATATGGACACTTTGAGTATTTTAAGACTTCGGGTCTTACTTAAATCTTGTATTTTATCTTGTCTGACAGTGCTCTGGTACTTGAATGAGAATTCTGACTCATTTCTTCTAGATGGAGATGGAAATTTAGGGTTTTTTCGCCCTCAGTTTCCATAGATACCCAGGTGGAGAAACTTTTTGTTACTGCAGTGGGCATGCCTTGGAGTTGAGGCTTCCTCCCGGGTCTCTGCTTATACTGCCCTAGCTTAGAGGGGAATAGGTGCCTAATTGCTGCTTCCTGTGTAGCCACCACTGACATTGAGGGGTGATTTTGTTATGGCTGAGCAGTGATGAAAGTCCTGACTTTCCAGTAGGTCTCTTTTAATAAAACACCATTGAGGAGGGAAAGGGTGTCTCATTACTACTTTCACAGGGGAGAAGTTCAGGCTGTCTGTGTGATTTCCAACTCCCTACTTGGCCTTCTCTGACAGCACTCCAGCCAGTAGGGGGGGATTGGAGTACCTTATTACAGTCCAGCAAGGGTAGAAGTCTAGGCATTGCTTTTGACCTTCACTGACAGGAGTGGAAATGGGGGCCACAGGATTTTGTGTGTGGTGTTTGGCTAGAGTGGGTTAATTATCATCTAAAGGTTTTTGTCTGAGTGGCCTGTCCCTTTCTTGGTTCCTCTGTTAAGGAGAGTAGGTTTTCCTTGGAGCCTTTCTTGTCTGCACCATTTATATCTCTGGGTTACAATGTTCAGTTTGGGATATTTGAGGCAAACAGAAAACCCAGAAAACTCATCACTGTATTATACTTTGAATCTAAAGTCACTAGTCACTATGCCATCTCTCCAACTTTCAGAGCTTTATATGTGCTTATTTTATATATTATGTCCAAAGTTCTTAGTTGTATTTAGTGGGAGTTATAGGGAAAGTAAATCTATTTTTTTTTTTTTTTTTTCTGGAAGCAGAAGTCTGATTTTTATATTGTTAAAGCACTATTTTATTTTGGGGATAAATCCAACTTGGATAAATGTATACACCCATGCTGGATCAAATACAAAAAATTTATTTAGGATTTTGCTTATGAGTTCTCCCATATGGTATTGGTATATAATCTTAGTTTGTACGGTCCTTTCCTGATTTTAATAGCAAGCTTATGCTAGCCTTAGAAAATGTACATTTCTTTCTGTTTCCATTCTATGTGTTCACTTTACTTCTATAGTCAAATTTGTATTACATTGGTATTTACTTGATATGGACTTCATAAAACTTTAAAAAACCTTCTGGTGTTCTTTCTTGGGGAGATTTTCCTACTGAATAAAGGTTCCTTAGTAATGGTTTTAGTTTTCCATATTTTTCTATAAATGTTAGTAATTTCTTTTAGAAAGTGTATTTTTGTTAATGTTTTTAGAAAATTACTTTCAAGTCTTAGCATTAATTGACATAAAGATGTTTATAGCATACTTTTAATTTTTTAAAAATTTCCACTGCATCTTCAGTTACATCCTTTTTACATAATGGTATTGTTCATGTGTACATTCCTTCTTTGTAACCAGTCTTGATAAAGAATTGTATTTTTATTTATGCTTTAAAGAAGCAATTTTTCTTTCATAACTTTTTGAGTATGGTTCACAATTTTACATCAGTTTCAGTATACAACATAGTGATTCAACAACTCTGTTATGCTATGCTCACCACAAAAATAGCTACCATCTGTCACCATACAACACTATTACAATATCATAGAATATATTCCCAATGCCATGCCTTTTTATTCCCGTAACTTATTCATTCCATAACTGGAAGCCTGTATCTCCTACCCTTCAGCCGTTTTGCCCATCCCCTCACCCTCCTTCCCTCTGGCCACCATCAGTTTGTTCTCTGTATTTATAGGTTTGATTCTGCTTTTGTTCATTTGTTCTGTTTTATAGATTCTACATATGAGTGAAATCGTATGGTATTTGTCTTTCTCAATCTGAGTTATTTCACTTAGCATTATGCCCTCTAGATCCATCTGTGTTGTCACAAATGGCAAGATCTCATCCTTTTTATGGCTAATATTCCATTTTATACATATGTGTGTGTGTGTGTGTATAAACATTCTCTGTCCATTCATGTAGCGATGGACACTACAGTTGCTTCCATACCTTGGCTATTGTAAGTAATGCTGCAATAAAAACATAAGGGTACACGTATCTTTTAAATTGGTATTTTCATTTTTTGGGGTAAATACCCAGAGGTAGAATTACTGAATCACATGGTACTTCTACTTTTAATTTTTTGAGGAACTTCTCTGCTGTTTGCCCCAGTGGCTGTACCAATTTACATTCCCACCAACAGTATGGAAGGGTTCCTTTTTCTTCACATCTTCACCGACACTTGTCATTTCTTGTCTCTTTGATTCTAGCATAATAATAAAAAAAAAATTCTAGCATAGGTCAGTGGAACAGAAAAGAGAGCCCAGAAGTCAACCTGTGCTTATATGGTCAATCTATGGCAAAGGAAGCAAGAATACACAATGGGAAAAAGACAATCTCTTCAACAAATGGTGTTGGGAAAACCAGACAGCTACATGCAAATTAATGAAACTGGACCACTTTCTTACACCATACACAAAAATGCACTCAAAATGGATTAAAGGCCTAAATGTAAGACTTGAAACCATAAACCCCCTAGAAGGGAACACAGACAGTAATTCTTTGACATCAGCCATAGCAGCATTTTTCTAGAGATGTCTTAAGACAAGGCAAACAAAAGCAAAAGTAAACTATTGGAACTACATCAAAATAAAAAGCTTTTGCCCAGCAAAGGAAACCATCAATAAAACAAAAAGGCAACCTACTTAATGGGAGAAGATATTTGCAAATGATAGACCAAATAAGAGGTTAATATCCAAACTATATAAATAACTGCTACAGCTCAACACCAAAAAAGTCCTAGACAATCTGTTTAAAAAATGGGCAGAGGACCTGGATAGACACTTCTCCAAAGAAGACATACAGATGGCCAACAGACACATGAAGAGCTGCTCACCATCACTCATTATCAGAAAAATGCAAATCAAACCCACAATGAAATATCACCTCACACTACACACATATTTTTTCAGAAAATTTTACATAATTATTTTGCATCTTTACTATCCTGATTTTTACTATTAATTTATTCTGTGATTCTTGAGTTAAATATTTACCTTGTCTATTTTAATTGTTATATTTAAAATATACTTTTAAGGCTGTCAGCCTCCTATTACAACTGATTTATCCCAGAAGTACATGTATGTACATGTGTGATGATGTATGTTTAATATTTAGTTATTAATATTTCATAATTTCCACTGTTTCTGTTTTTCCCCCCAAATCATATTAGGGAATGTTTATAAGTTTCCAAACATAGTTTTTTGTTTGGTGGTGGTAGTTTTAAATTGCCAACCCACTGTTAATTTCTTGTTTAATTGTTTAATTCCACTTTTATGGAACATGCTGAGGTTTCTTTTGTGGCCAGGCGCATCATCAATTTCTAATAGTATTGTGAAAAGAATAAATGTCTTTCAGTTTTCAATTTGATGTGGATTCTGAACCTATACTTAGATAGGCTTGAGGTTTCCTTTATCCTGGGTAAATTTTTTCCATTTATGTTTCCAGGTAGATGGAAAGTTTCCTTATTGTTTCTCCACGCTCATAGTTTTTATCTCATGCATTTATATTGTATGTGTTGACATTGGATCAAATCACTGTTTTATCCTGGTAGAAAAAGTTTTAGCTGTTGCACAGACTCTGTGGTGTGGGCTTACCACTGAAGTTCTATGAGGAATAGTGACATTTATCTTTATTTTCAATTGTTGTATCTCTAGCCCCTAGCACAATGCTTAGCACTTAGGGGTCACTTGATCAATGCTTGCTGAGTAAAAAATTGTTCCAATGCCCCTGAGAGCAATTTTGGTTTTTATTTCACTATTAATTTTGAATTGCTACTTCATTTGTAGTGATTGGGGAGATTGTTTGTTTTCCTTTTAAGCTTAGATACTTTTTCTTTTTAAAGATCTATTTATTTTAGAGTATGCTAGAGTTGCATGAGTGAGCACGGGGGTGGGGGAGTTGGGGGCAGAGGGAGAGAGAGAATCTTAAGCAGACTCCCTGCTGAGTACAGAGTCCATCCTGTCTCAGGGCTTGATCTCAGCAAAATAAAGCTGGGATTATGATCTGAGCGAAATCCAGAGTCGGTCACTTAACTGACTGAGCCACCCAGGCACCCCTAAGCTTGGATATGTCTTAAAGTTTTGTAAATAATTTGAGTATAGCTGACACAAAATGTTAGATTATTTTCAGGTATACAACATATTAAAAATTGTTACCTAGTTGTGGTGCCTGGCTGGTTCAGTTGGTGGATCATGGGACTCTTGATCTCAGGTTCATGAGTTCAAGGCCCATGTTGGGCCTAGAGCTTATTAAAAAAAAGAAAAAAAAAATTGTTACCTAGCAATTGTGCATGTGTGTAGAATTGTGATATAAGTGGGCCAGAGAGCAGAATCTTTCTATATCATCTTATTCTGCCTTATTGTCCAGAGGACTGGCCTAGATTTTTAAAAACAAAATAAAACTCTGATCATGTTACATGTCAGTCTTGCTTGAAAACAGTCTGTGGTTCTACATTATAATTAGAGTGTAATTTAAATTCCTTAATGGAATCTATCAAGATTTTTATGCAAGAAACCCTATTCATCTACATATTATTATTTCTTATAATTCTTTACTATCACACTCCCATGTTTCAGTTCCTAATACTCTCTACTCTTTCAAGCTTCAGTGCCTTTGCAATTTTTTTCCTCTAAGAATGGCTTCATTGAACTGACAAATGCCCATTCATAAATCATTGCCCCCATGAATTGTTTACAAACCCAGTGTCCTCTCTGACTGCAGAGTTAGGAGATCTTTTCTCTATGCTCCCATATCAACTTGTTCATATCTTTCATCTATCCTTACCATAGTGTATTGTTTTTTCTCTCAATTTTTTAAGTTAACCTCCCAGTCCATAACTGAACAATAAAGTATATGAGGTATGAGCATTAATCTCTCATTCAGCACCCACCCCATTATATCCTGAATTACAATGGAAATGTGAGCCAGGCCAAAGGATTTCCTCTGCCTTGGCAAGATCTAATGAATATTGATAGCCTCACAAGACAATTGATAGGATTCAATAAAAGAGCAGGTAAGGTGCTATGCAAAATATCCAACACATAGTAGGTACTCTGTAAAGGTTAATGGAAATTCAACAATCCTTTGATTACAATATAGGCTTTTCTCTGAATTATTTTCAGCTCCCATCTCATGATTTTCAGGCATAGTATACATGTCTTAAAAATCATGTGTATTTGATATGCTGGAAAATTAAGCAAACCTATTTCCAAAGTGGATAGTGAACAATATCACTAGTGGGAGTTTTGTTTTATCCTTGAAGGACTAGAGAGCAAAGAAGGACATTAGAGCAAAAAAGGTGAAGGAATTCTTAAGCTAGATAGGCCTCCAGAACTCAAAATCTTTATAAACTTTCAGATCTCTTCCATCTAAATTTTCTTCAAAAAGGGTTATAGCAAGGATAAAATGCCAAGAAAGGAAACACAACAACACAACAATTTTTACTTTTACTTTTTAAAATTATTATTATGTTAATCACCATACATTACATCATTAGCTTTTTAAAATTTATTATGTTAATCACCATACATTACATCATTAGTTTTTGATGTAGTGTTCCATGATTCCTTGTTTGCGCATAACACCCAGTGCTCCATGCAGAACGTGCCCTCTTTAATACCCATCACCAGCCTAACCTATCCTCCCACCCCCATTCCCTCTAGAACCCTCAGTTTGTTTTTCAGAGTCCATCGTCTCTCATGGTTCATCTCCCCCACCGATTGCCCCCCCTTCATTCTTCCCCTCCTGCTATCTTCTTTTTCTTTTTCTTTTTTTTTTTTTTAAACATATATTATTTGTTTCAGGGGTAGAGATCTGTGATTCAACAGTCTTGCACAATTCACAGTGCTCACCATAGCACATACCCTCTCCAGTGTCTATCAACCAGCCACCCCATCCCCCCCCCCCCCCCCCCCCCTCCAGCAAACCTCAGTTCGTTTCCTGAGATTAAGAATTCCTCATATCAGTGAGGTCATATGATACATATCTTTCTCTGATTGACTTATTTCGCTCAGCATAACACTCTCCAGTTCCATCCACGTCGTTGCAAATGGCAAGATCTCATTCCTTTTGATGGCTGCATGATATTCCATTGTATATATATATATACCACATCTTCTTTATCCATTCAACCTGTCCATGGACATCTTGGCTCTTTCTGCAGTTTGGCTATTGTGGACATTGCTGCTATTTTTACTTTTAAATTGTGAAATAATTATATCTCAAATTTAGGTAGTAGGTATTAATATTTTGAGTGGTCACTGGTGACTAAATATTTGTTACACTGAAAATTATATCTAGAGAAACAAAATCATAGAATTTAGAGCTAGAGGCTTTAGATATATGCTGGCCAAACCCTCTTATTTCACTTACATATGAAGGAAAATTGAATGCTTAGGAGGTCACATGTTGCCTTAAATCACATTCAAAGTTCCTTCTTGAGGATGGTCGCACGAGAAACATTGAGTTTAATACTCAGGAGACACACTGATATTACATATATTCTTATAAGCTTAATAGTTTAAAGTTCCTATGCATCGTGATTCAATAGATAGTGATATTCACCTAGTAAATATTTTGTAAGCTTAAAAAAATTAAATAACTAGTTTATGGAATTTTGAGACATTAAAAAAATGTACAGTCCCTGGAACTTCACTTTAATCCAATTATAAAGGAGGTTTCACTATAAAGTAGATGGATGCATTGTGATCTTATATTAACAGCATTAAGTCACTGAACTGCAAGATGACCTTGTGCAGTGATAGGACTTTTGAGACAAGGAGCATTGGGAATAGTCTTATAAGGAGCATCCAGCTTGTAATTACAGAGGTTTTTTTTGTTTGTTTTTTGGTAATTATGGAGGTTTAATCAGAATTTGACTAAGCAAAAGAACTACATGTAGAACAAAAGGCAATTTGTCAGGGAACAAAGCCATTGTGAGTGTGTGTGTGTGTGTATACTGATTATATGTAGTAGGTACATGTATAATGTATATTAAATCTATATTATATATGTAAATATGTATATACACACAAACATTTCTTATATTTATATAGTGTATTAAATATGTTTATTTTAATGGTCACAAATTATTGAATCAAGGTCATAGAATGTAATTTTCTTGTTTTTTTTTTAAGATTTTATTTGTCAGAGGAAGAGCGCAAGCAGGGGTAGTGGCAGGCAGAGGGAGAAGCCAGCTCCCCACTAAGCAAGGAACCCGGTGTAGGACTGGATCTCAGCATCCTGGGATCATGACCTGAGCCGAAGGCAGATGCTTAACTGGCTGAGCCACCCAGGCATCCCTACAACATAGTTTTCAACCCATATTTATATACTTGATTATGCACGTTTTTCCAGGTTTCTTTTTGTGAATAATGAAAGTGCAGATCTTTACACAATTTTTTTTTTCAGGACTTAAAATTATGTTAGTTTGCCATGGCTGATAAAAAAAAAAAAAAAAGCACCATAAACTGAGTGACTTAGGACAACAGAAATCTGTTGTCTCACAATTCTGGAGGCTAGATGTCTGAGATGAAGGTATGCTAAAAGGGCAATGCTCCCTCTGAAAATGTTAGGGAAAGATCCGTCCAAGCCTCTCTTCTAGCATCTGGTAGATATCCTTGGCCTGTGGCAGCAGAGCTGCAATCTTCAGATGGTGTTTTTCTTGTGTATGCATCTGTTTCCAAATATCTCCTTTTTATAAAGACACCAGTCATATTGGATTGGGAACCACCGTATTCAAGTATGACCTTATCTTAACTATATCTGCAACAACTCTATTCCCAAAGAAGCCTATATTCTGAGGTGCTGTGAGGACCTCAGCATGTGAATTGTGGGAGACATAATTCAATCTGTAACAAAAATAATTTCCTTAACATCAACTTCAAAAAAATTTTTCTCAACAGTCTGCTGCTAGATACCACTAAAAATTTTCTAAAAATTTTATTACTGTTTTCACTGCCATCAACCATGCATCAGAGTGTCCGATTAATGACCTCTTTAACAGCCTTCAGTATTATTTTTAGTATCATTAAAATAGGATTTTTGCTAATTTTATAATCTGAAGAGGCATAGTTTTAATAAATTATATCATTTTTCATGCTTATTTACCATTGTTGCATTCTAATTCGTGAATTATCTGGTCACATTCTTAACCAATTTTGGGGGCTATTAGGGTCATTTTTTTAGAGACCTATAAGAGTTCTTTATATACTGAACATACCAACATACATGTTTTTAGCAAATATGTTTCATTTTCTTTCTTTTTATATACAAAAGTACTAAGTGGGCATAACAGACTTAATGAACTTTACCTCTAAACTGTAAATGTATCTTACTCCATAGAGTTAATAAATATTCCTCCTTTCTATTTTTACTCATTTTCTCTCACTTTATATTTAATTAATACATCTGCAACTTCATGGGCTATGTGCGAGATGAGGATATAAATAAGTATTACAGATACTTGACCTATGTTCTAAGCATCATTTATTGACCAGTGTGTCTCTTTGTCTTTAATAACAATCCATCCTTCCTTATTTGTTGAATTCTTAAGTACAAGGGTTTGTTACTTGGCTAATTTTGTTAAATTTATCTTTCAATCTATTTTGCTGGGACAGTAATATTTGGTTACTATAGATTTTTAAAATCCTTACAGACTTTCCTCATAATTCTTCTTTTAAAAGGTCATCGATGTTTTGACTTATTAATCCAGTTATACTTGAAATATTCTTAACCCTACAACAACTTGCGATTAGGATTTTAACTACTAAATCTATAAATGTGTTATAAAATAATTTATCTTCCTACACAGGAAGATGAAATAAATTTTATATGGATTTTTAGATAGTTCCATAAAGTGTTGTAGCTTATTTAAGGTTGTTCACTCAATGTTGAATAAACATTTACTGGTCATCTACTATATTTCAGAAATGTAGTAGAAATTAGAAAGAGGAGGTTAAATGCACTTTTATCTAGGACAGCAGATGAAGAAACTGACAAAAGATGAAGATTAGCCAGGAGGAATGCAGTGTGCAGTGCTCATGCACACAAGCCATGACTCCCTGAGCTGTTACAAGTTTCCAGGAGAGAGGGTTATGCTTTCACTGAGTTTTAGAGGCTGACAGACAGCTAGATGAAGAAGGGGAGCACTTGTTTTAAGAAAAGGAAACTGAAAATGTAAAAGCACACTGATTGCAAAGAGCATGCCATGAAGATGAAATGGCAAGAACTTAATTTGACCAAAGTGTAGGATGTGAATGAGGGCTCATGAGCCTGCAGTAGATATAGATCTGTTTTCTCTCATGTGGGCACGGGGTAGCATTGGTGGGTTTTAAACAGGAAAGTGGTATGATTTTAACTGTATTTAGAAAGGTTTCAAGGAGGACAGGATAGCAGGTGGACAAGAAAGGAGTAGGAGTGAACTAAAGACTTGTTGGTAATTGATAAAAATGTTTCAGTGGAGGAATGAATGAAACATTGAATAATGAATGAAAAAGGTGAAGTGTATTAGATTTAGCAGTTGAAAAATAATTGGCTTTGTTAAGATTACATTTACTCACTGGAATGGTTGATATAGAATCCAGTTATTAATAGGAGACAATGTCAAAGTAATGGATATTTGAAATCAGATTTCATGTCATTGTTTTTCCAGTTATTGCGAGGTTGTAGGAAATAACTCTTATTATTTTGTTCATGTTCACTTTGCCACTTATTAACCCTCACAGTTTTCCAGGTGACTTGTCTTTTGGGTTTAAAATGAAAATACAACTTTGTCTTCTGCCTTTTAACATTTATGTTGTTTATTTTTGCTTTAATTGGCCTGCTTTAATGTATTGATCAGAATTTCAAGAATATGTTAACATGATTGTGGACATTTTTGTTTTGCTTGGAATAATGGGAATGCCCTAATACCTCACACTTAGATTTAGGTCTCTGGAAGTGACATGTTTTTTAACATAATAAGCTCAAGATTCATTCCAATTGATTTTAAATGTTTAAAAAATTATTTAGAGGGTTTTGTTTTGAAATTTTATCGAATAGCTTTTTGGTACCTATTGAAACGCAGATGCATATTGTCTGATCAGTTGATACCTCATATTAAATTAGTTATTCTATGATTTTAAATTATGCTTGTGACAGTTTTCATGGATATATTATTCTTATTTAATACTTAATTTTCTATATTGTATGAAGTATCTTAAAATTTTTTATGGCCATAAATAAGATCTTTTTTTATTATTTGTGCTTTTTTCTAGTTTTATATTCAAAGACTTAACTCTGAGATACTGTGAAATATCTAAAATAGAGTCAAAAATATTGCCAAGTAATTAATAAAGCCATACTTAATGAGTCAAGAAAACAAATACATTTCATATTTTTATCAATACAAGTTGTCATTGAGCTACATGACCTACATAAATCTTTATATTGCCGGGGCTCATCCATAAAAATGAAAGGTTTTGACTCTCTGAACCCCAGGGTCATTTTAGCTCTAGCTTTCTGCCAACTTCTATTCAGAGAGAAGTTCCTCCAGCTTTCTACTAATAAGCAAAACTGAACTAATAAGTTTAAGAGCAATACTACTATGTAAGGTAGAAATGGACCATGCCATGAGGACGATGGCAGATTCAGACTTGAGTTTAAAAACAAAAATTTGTCCATCGTTCACCATTGTTCATCTTGGGTCCAAGAGCAGTTGCAACTGAGAAATGCTTACTCTGTGATGTATCTTAAATTGGGCTGGAGAACTGTGGACCCCTCTCTGTTTTGTTCAACTTACCTGGAACATGGGATCTAAAGGGCAGCAGATGGGGTTCAGGGGCCCTAGATTTGTGTCCCACTTCTGCCATTCACTAGCTTTGTGATCTTAAGTCATTGAAGTGCTTTCAGGTATCAGTTGTTTTTTTTTTTTATTTGCAAAGTGGAGTATATTTGATTAATCTTTTAGCTCTTGAGTTTCTATAACAAGCCATAAATAATCCATGCTTAATAAACATGCTTAATTTATGTAGTCACCTGGGGTTTACTTGGACATATATTCATCTCAATTGAGTCTCTGAAAAATGTTTGGAGGCCAATAAGCAAAATATCTATGACCTTTTTGCAGAGTTGGGTCTAGATTCCAGACTCCAGAGAGTTTGGTAGTTTGCCCCATGTGCTTAGTAAGTGGCAGAGCCCCAGCTGGGGCTTCGGACTTCAGATTCTTCAATTGTGTTGTTTTCTTTATATGACACATTGTCTTTCATTAAACCCTATAATCACCCTTTGATACTTTTCAAGCATTCTGGCACATTTTCCAGCTCTTTAAATGATGAGGACCAACTATCCCTCTTCCCTTGGGGTTCAGCCTTGAAATTCTGTTTACTTACGATTTTAAGCAACGTAAAATGTAACGCTTTGTTCATGTATATGTTTAAGTGATTTCGTAAAGTACTCCTTCTAACATTTATTCCTTCTTTTCCTGATTCTCTTTCAGATAGCAGTTCTGTGGATGAAAAGGTTTTAAATCATACTTTTTCTTCTCTCCTGAGGGACCTTGTCTTTTGTACATGTTTGTTTGTGACATAGTAGACCTGTTTTGGTTCCTCTGCTTTAGTTGTGAAATGTGCATGTTATCCCAGCTTTCCATTCTTTGGTTGTCCTTTAAGTGTGCCCCCGATATGCTGCATTTAAGAAGAGGGTACACCTTGCCAGCTGCGCTTACTTTAGCTTACACTTGCCAACCTAGGGGTCTGCTGCGGTCAAACTCAGCATCTGTTCTGAAGTCTGGCTAATCATGATCTCCCTGACTGATTCATGGTGTTCACTACACCTAGCAAGTTTTAAGGGCAAATCGTATTGGGGAATAGGATATATTTTCCTGGACTGTGCCAGTGCTTTTATTTAAATGCTGACAGCTAATTCAACCCTCCCCCCCCCACCACAAAAACATAGTAGCTTTGACTTGGAGCTGACCCTGCTTAGCATCTGTCATACTAGGTATTACATGTGTAGTGCAGTTGACTTGTGTCCCAAATTCATGTATATGCAGCTATGGTATGCTAAAGACCTGTTTGTTTTTCTTTTGTTTTTTTCTTGTTTTTGATTTAAGGCTCGAATAGTAAGTGGCCATGATTTGGATGCTTCCAAATTCTCTGGACTCCAGGCGATGGGTGGGTGAGTACATTCATAATCTTTTTAATTCATTCCATTCATCAGTGGTACTTGGCTGTGCTCTCACCATATGCAGTTTGAATGCAGGATGCTGCACGATGGTATAATTAACTAGCCTTACTGTTGCTTTCTTTTTTCACAAAGTAGCTTTTAGAGTTTTTTTTTTAATAATATATAGTTGTGTGTGCGTATATATAATTATGCTTACATGTGTCTATATACAAAGAACAAAGTCAAAATCACCTAAGTGGATTAGTTATTAAGATTATCATTCTGTGCACAAATCACATAATTTTACATAAATGAGTTAAATTAACACAATACTATCTTTTGATCTGCTTATTTGCAATTAATGAAATGTGCATGAATGTCTTTCTATGTCAATAAGTCAATGAATGTAAACTTCATTGTTATTTAATGGGTGGATGAAAGTATTTAAAATCATGAAATAATGTATGAAGTATATTTTGCATGTAAAATACTCAAAAAGCAAAGGATCTCATTTAATGCCCACAGTTAAACATTGGTATCAATTTGTAACCTTTTTTTGTCGCTTGAATACAGGTCTATGTTCCTATAGAATAAGTAGTTTTCTATTGTGTATCTTTGCCATAAACTAGGCCACTCTAGAAACAAATAAGCACTGATTTAGTAATGATATTGTAGCGAGTATTGTTACAGTTGTTTCTTATATAATGACTGATCTGATCCTTAAAATGGCCCTGTGAGGTAAGTACTAATTTGACCTTCATTTTACAAATTAGGGAGCTGTTGTATGAAACAGTTTATTAAAAAAAACCTTTCTCTCCACACAGCTAATAAGTGGCCAAATCAGTATCCAAACCCAACTAGTCTGGTTCTAGAGTCTGTGACCTTATTCAGTAGGCTATCCTGCATCTCCAGCTTTGGGTTTTTTCTGTTTCTCTTTGTCATTTAACAACATGCCTTGGAAAACTTTCCACTTCATTATTTCTAAGTGATGCAAATATTTCAAGACATTTATAGAATATATATTAGTCTTCTGTTATTGGATTTTCAAGAATATTTCTAGGTGCCAGTATTGCAAATGATACTATAGCAAATGTAATAGATTTTTAAAGTGAAGTTGTCAACCAAAGCTTATGCACAGTATAGACATATAGAAAGATAGATTAGTTTTATAAGTGTTGACATTTGAACACGTGTGTACAATATAAAGAGAAGCAACATTTAAATTTGTGTATTAGGGTTTTTTAGGCAAAGATATAGTTTTACATTTATGTTTATAGTACTCTCACTCTTTGAAAATCTTCTGTTAGATACATTCACATGTTACTTTAAGTTAAACGCGTAAAATTTCAAATTTTAAATATGGAGCTCCTGGAAAATAACATAGACCGTCTTTCGTTTGATATTTTTCAAATAAAGGTTTGATTTTTTGTCAAATAAGTCACATCTTCATTACATTTATGTCTGTAAACTCTTCAATGTTCTTAAATATGTGAAGAACTACTCGCATCCCTATTACAATGTCACAGTGGTTTAAATGTATTAAGAAAACTAGCTGTGATAAAAGACCACTATGGATTATTCATAGAAAATTTAAAGGATTACTCTCTCTCCCCTACCCCCTACATACTGTGTCTTTAAGTTTACTAGAATATGAAACTTGACAAAATAGAAGTTTCTTAGAAAATAATTAGGTTGAATTCCAATTTGATTATGAAAACATGTATGTCATGATCTTGAAGACTTATCTGAGTTTATGGTCTCAGAGTTCCTGCAAATCCTCCCTGTGGCATCCAGTACTTAATAACATCTTGCTTTCCGGGGCACCTGGGTGGCTCAGTCGTTAAGCGTCTGCCTTTGGCTCAGGTCATGATCCCAGGGTCCTGGGATCAAGCCCTGCATTGGGCTCCCTGCTCAGCGGGAAGCCTGCTTCTCCCTCTCCCACTCCCCCTGCTTGTGTTCCCTCTCTCTCTCTGTCTCTCTCTGTCAAATAAATAAAATCTTTAAAAAAATAAAAAAATAAAAAATAACATCTTGTTTTCCTAACTCATATCTAACATGAAGTTTTATCGATGTCAAAGCAGCAGAGTTAATCTATACCCATGTTTTAAGTGCAAGCTGTGTAAATGGTTAGCTAAAACAGATTATCTATCTTTGCATTTTGAACAAGATCCCTTCCATTTCACTTTTCCAGAAACTTCTTTTTCGAAGACTTGCCAAGAGATTTTAACATTATGATGGTAAGGGAAAGGGGTGATAATTTTCAGTCATCAAGAGAATTTGCCATTATCTGAATGCTTACTTCCTCTTGAAGAACCTGAAGGATACATTTATATTTAGCCTTCAATCACAACCTCTTTCAGCCAGATATACTTATTTTACTTTTTCTATAAATATTTTAAAGTATATTTTTATAGAATGAAACATTACTATAAATCTTCTAAATATTACAACTTCTATTGTCCTGGAAAGCAGACTGGAGCAGACTTTCAGAATGGAATCACCGCTTCATGACGATTCTCTATCCCTCTCTCTCTCTCTCTACTTTCAACATTCCTAACCAGTTTAGAGCCATACCACATCGATCCTTTCCTCCCCCTTCTCAAGTGTCAATGAAGGAATAATCTATACACACTGAAACCAGATAATGGAGTTAACAGTGCTGCTCTGATTCATCTCTCTGCACATCTCTTGTTAAGTGTTGCTAGAAAAGACATGGCAAACTTTTCTTTTTCCCATTTATCAAAATAAAAAAAAATCAGGCAGGCTCTGGAAAAGGAATTGGGCGAGAGAAAAAAAGATCAGAAGAGAGGAAGAGAAAAAGCTGGAAAAATGCATGTTTCAGTGATAGCATTAGTATTTAACATTGTACTTCTCCCAGTTGTTTTACAGGAATTTGGTAACTTTTCTCATATTTGTAAGCTAAGGGTCCTACCAGAAGCACACAGCAAGATATTAGAAGTACAAGAGCTTTTTTGGGGGAAACATCTGAGATAAGTGGAGAGACAGCAGAAGTAGATGAGAGAAACCTCTGGACCATAATATGGGTCTGACATCCGTGAGAGGAGAGGGGGAAGGAAGGAGAATTGGGCATAAAAAGCCTTAAACTGACACCAATGAGGCTACAGGAAAGTGCCAGACCAATAGCAAGTCCTAGATAAAAGGTTTACTGTTAGAAGGGTCCCACATTGTGCATATGTGGCTAGCTCTATTACCTCCACCATGTTCAGTCATTGGCTTGGATCGGTTTGATGAGTATGGCCTTTGGATGAATGCTGCAGTGGATTCTGGAAGTGTGGTGGCTGAAGGCTGTCATCCAACTACATTTTTCTCAGAAGTTTTACTCTGAGGGGTTTTGAATGACACATGCCTGTGGCTACCCAGCCTCTGATAAGTCAATTTGATGAAACTACTTTAATAAATGATAGTGAATGAAGTCACACAAGTACCTTCTCCAAATATGAATCACTTTTTAAAATTAGAATGGCATTCCTTTGGTTCTTTGATTGTATATAACTTAAGTTCACCCTTCACTGGACATTTATAGTCAGAGTTCCATTGGCTGCATGATGAACATTACAAGGCTTTTATATAGTGTCTTTCTAATTTTAAGGTACTAGCCTTGTCTGCACTAGAATTCAGGGAAGTCCACAAAACCATGGTGAGAATAAGGAGAAGATAGTTGGGGAGAGGAGATTCTGATCATCTTTGTTCCATTTCTTCTCTAGTTTTCCAAGTTCTCTTCAGGATAACTCTCTTGGAACTAAGTTCATCAAGCCTATGTGTTTATTTCCTGCTGTGGTTCTGAACCAGGCTATAGCTGCTTTCCTAATCCCGGGAATCCGGGGGTGACTTTGCAACCACTACTAGGATTATTGAACTTTGGCAGGAAATGGGTGATGTTGAGAGAGGTGAGAAAAAGAGATTATTGAAGGGCACGACACTAAGAGAGTGCCAAATAGAAAAAGAGAAGCTTCCATTTGACCTCACTCTCAAATAGGTACAATTGTGAGTGCAAAAAAACAAAAACAAAAACTGTGTATTTGTATATGCATATGTGTATATATATACATATATAAAAAATTTTGCTGAAATTTTCAAGGTAGTTTGATTATTTCCATGAATGAATAATGTGATGAACGTGAACAATTATCAGCCAAAGTTCTGAATAATTCCTTTGCTTTTAAATTTACCTTGATTAAAATAGTAATTTTTTGCTACTGTTAAAAACCTGAGTTAGGTTATACAATATGTGGATATAGGTGGTTTAATATACTTCTGATACTTGTCATGCTTCTGACGTTGCTTTTGTATTTCTCTCTAAAGTTGAAAAGGTTATATACCGTCCTCATGCCCTATGTCCCACTCCTGGTTTTGACCTTCATGTTTGGTCAATGCCTAAAATCATTTAAGATGGCAGCTAAGGTTGTTCTTACTCTCTAGAGGCTCTTAACTCCTCTTTTCTCATAGCAGTCTCCTCTTGGGTAGCTGAAAAATTTTTGTTTCATTTCTTCCTACCTAGTCTATAAATGAGATTCTCCCTTATCCCCTCATTTAACTTCCCTACTTTCAAGAGAAGGCCCAGAAATTCTCCTAAGTCTAGACAATGGCTGTTTCCACTTCTATAATCCCTTCCTTGGGTCAGTGGTTCATGCCATACAAATATATCTGCATGCTCTGAACCAAGGGTGCCAAGTATTAAGAAAATGACAGCCCCCATGTAAGTTTGCTTTAGTCACAGTGACAGGTTACTCTTTGGAGAGAAATGGAAGCCTTTGTCTTTCTTGTACTTTTCAGTTAGTTTTTTATGTACAAGTTCCTTTCCCTTCAAGGGATTCAGTATAGAAGGAGTTCACTATAGATTTAGGTAAAAATGAATTCAGATTAGAGTTTATTAATATAAGAGCTAACAGATGCAGACAGCTCTGCATTCCTAACTCATTATTGGATTGCAATTCAAATCACCATGCCCATAATTTTTCAACTTATTTTTATTCATATTGCCATTAATCTAGTTTTAATTCTCAATACCTTTTACCTAGGTGAATGCAAACTGATCTGCCTTCGTTAATTTCTCCACATTAAGCTCAATCTGTACACTGTTAAAGATTAATCTCCTTAAAGCACAGTCATTTCTACTTAAATGTGTTTAATGGTTCCTCATTTCTGCAATGTAAAGTATCGATCTTTCTATATGGCTTTGAATATCTTGATTTCTGTTTCTTCTTGATTTCTATTTCTCTTTGTAAGGGATTATCTCCCTTTTCTGTTCCCATTTGTGTCAATCCTATGGTACATATGAATTTAAGTTGCTTAAATTAACAAAAATTTAATCTTCCAACCTGATTTTAAACTCTTTAAAGGCCCAGAGTTGGTCTTTTTCACTTAGATTTTCCTCCATAAAGCTTATGAGAGTGCCTTGCCCATATGAGGACCTCACTTATAAATTAATCTTGCTTTGGATTTGGCAGTCTCTTAGATGAGTTAGAATTATTTCTTAAAAGATTCAGGTCTACAGCATTTTAGGAAAAAAAACAAACCTGAAGCAATCATGGATTCATGATAAAACATACATGAGAAGTACTGGGAGTATTAAAAACAGCTGGTCCCACCCCTCCCCCCAAATTCAGTGTTGCTAAATCCCTACAAGAAAAAAAAATCAAGGGACTTTTCGCCCACTAGATTTAACCCCAGTTGATCAAAGGCCACTTTGCTTTTGATCTTGAATCCCTGTTTCTCTACTTTGGAGAAACTTGTGAAGTTTGGGTAGAATGAATCCATAAAAATATTACTCTAATTATGCTTAGATATAAATTTTGCCCTTTTATGTTCCCATCTGAAAACCTGAGCACCTTAGAACACCCTAGATATAAATTCACACTGTATTAAAGATTTTCTTTAATCAGTTCCATTATTACTCCAAGAAGGAGACCTTTTATAATTAATAATTGGATGACCCTTGTCCCCTTGCTCTTTGTAAAAGTAATAAAGGGAGTTGTCTTGTTTAATCCATTAAAGAGTGAATAAAACCTGGCATCTCTTAGCGAATGTCAGACGCAGTCATGCCACAGAGTAGTTAGATCAGCCAGAAAAGAATCTCATGCGAAACTAGGGGAAGTCCCAACCCTACTGTAGACTCTCCATAGTACCAGGCCCACTAGTCTCCAGCACTCTGCCTGCAGTCCTCCTACTGGGCAGACACATTATATCCTATAGACCAAGGTTGGCCTAGACAAAGAACCTCTTAACTGGGAAAGCTGACAGCAAAAACGTCACCGACTTTCTAAAACCCACGTATTAAGAACTGGTTGCTAAGCTGCCATTAGCTTCCTATGCCTCCTCTCCCCTCACTACCTGCCAAAAAAAAATGCTTATCTAATTTTGGCTTGCTACTGGCAATCAGTTCTCTAATTCAGGGTCAGCTGAATGCTCCAAGGCTTTCTTGGAAATTACCCAGGAAGCACTTGATAACTTCTTTATTTAGAAAATCATGGGGTCATTGGAGTGTATCTTGATACTAGCCACAGAGGCTTGCTGTGAGGCTGAATTCCTTCGATGTGTGGACCTACAAGACCCCAGGACCACAACCATGACCCCTTCAGGAACCATGGCAAATATATCTTGGCATGGGATCTATGGAAGTAAGATCAAAGTCACTACCATCTAAATCAGCCTTATAAACTGTTTGTGGAGTGGATTATAAACCATTTCCTTTAGGCATATTGTTTTTCAACACAGACAGTGACAAAAAAACTTATACTACTCAGTAAGTACTCAGTCAAAGGACTAAGAAAATGAAGCTGTTAAGCTCAAGCAACTAATAGCTTACAGTTGACAATGTCAGAGATTGACACCTTTTCATCATCTCCTATTCAGGCCTGAGTTTGTAGCTTAACGTTCTTTCTTACTCAGTAATAGACAACAAACACAGAAGAGACATGTGAGTATTACCCACTGTCAACCCAGGGATATTGTATAAGACCATCCCCCCAGCTCCAATCCCCAATGATACTGTTGAACAGGTTCTTCCAGCTTTATACATCCACAAGAAACCTAATTTCTACCATCATAGAAGCCTTTTTCTGTGCTTAGATGGCTGGCCATAGAAAATTCTTCCAAATCCTTTTTTTTTTTTTTTTTTTTTAATTTCATTAATACTTAAGGATAAAATCTTCAGGATCATCCTGGGTTGCAGGCAAGGGCAAGCCCAAATTTTACTCATTGTATAAAGTCCACTCTTTTATTCTTAGAGATAGGTTTGTGCTTTAGATTCAGAGAATGTATAAGATCCCTCTTCTGTATCAACCCAAGATACAGATAATGTCTTCATTTCAGGGAAGGAAACCACAGCGACCATCAACTCTGACAACTTCCCTTTAGCTAGTTCCTTGCACTGGAGCCTGCCTTAATTGTGCACGGTGCTGGTTGGCTCCTCAGAAAGGGCTGGCTTTTCCTTTAATCTTTAAGTGACAGCCAGTTGAAACTACACCCAACAAGGAGTCTGCCTTCCCTTAGTTTCTGAAATCACTACCTCCACTTCATAGTACTTGAGACATACTTTAAAGGAATCCCAAATCATGTTTTCCAAAGATTAGTATTTGAGGTCACCTCAGTTTTAGTGATAGAAGTTGTATCCTACACCCAGCCCCTGAGGCCACATGTTTTCTCAATTTGAAAAGTAAGGCAACCAGCATAAGCTTAAGTGTGGTGCTACTTCTATCTTCTCACCTTCGCGATGCTTACTCAAGTTTTCTTTCACTGCTCTGGGCCCCATCTCAAAAACAAAACAAAACAAAACAAAACCATCTCACAAGCTAGTGCTTATCATTTCTTTGGGTTCTGAACATCATGGGAGGACCCATGTAATGAATCTAGCAGCTACTGAGGACAATCCAGTCTCAGAAAAATAAACTTCCTAGTTAAGATACATGAGGAGAGCATATTTGTTGGGGGGCAGGGGAAAGGTTTTATAGAAGCACATTTTTCTAAAGCCTTCTCTGTGTTCAGTTTGCTTATTGAACATATGCATGTTATTTCCTGTTTTTTAAAACATCTTTAATTATGACGTCTAAGTCTGACTTGGCTTAAATTTATTAGGAAATCAATGAATCTTTCGGGATACCATATAGAATCACCACACAGAATCGAGTTTAATCCTCTAAGGCTTTCCAGATAGTTGATATGTTTGAGGAGTAGCAAATTAAAATCACTTTATAAAGAAAATATTCAAGTAGTCAGTCTTTTAAAATAATGCCAGTTCAGTAACTATGGAAAATATGTTACACTGAGCAGAATAATCACTTATGTTAGAAAAGTCAGATTACTTGTGTCATCACCAGTTTTAGTCAAAAAATATTGAAAATAACCCTATTAAATAAGATGGCAATTATGAGTATCATGGTTCCTAAGCCTGCTGGTTCTTTCCAAAATGTAATTGATATGGCTATTGAGTACACCTAACATACATAAAACATCTTAGGAAAAGAGGAGCATTGAACTTGATTATTGTTTTTCCCAATAAAGCGTATATCAAGTCTGTTTTTAAGTATCTTTTGATAAATGAATACCATATTCCATAAAGGTAAATGTTTCCTCTCATAGGCAGACATAGTACAATAGAACAATAAAATAATCACTGCCAGCAAAATAGTATTTTTCCATAACCTTGTAATTTTACTGAAAGTAATAGGTTTTAGGGGCACCTGGGTGGCTCTTGATTTTAGCTCAGGTCATGATCTCAGGGTCATGAGATCGAGGCTTGCGACGGGCTTGCACTGGGTGTGAAGCCTGCATAAGATTCTCTCTCCCCCCTCCCTCTGCTCCAACCTCCCCCCCAACCCCACCCCCTGTGTGTGTGGCCCCCCTAAAAAAAAAAAAAAAAAAAGTAATAGGTTTTTTAATCTGTAATTCTTAATTAAACACAGAACAACTTGCTGTCAGAACCGTGCCACAATTCTTTTATAGACTTTTAGTCTTCCTTAGCATTTAGGAACAGTATGAAGTATAGAATAAAAAGAAACATTTTCAATGTTATTTTAAAAATAGGATACTGTCTCAAATTTGTAATTATAAAGATATAAAAACTAATACCTTTTGAAGGTTAGAATATAACAGGCCCACATCCAAGCATTATTTGGACATTACCTCCTTTGGTCCTCATCACAGCGTTTTGAGGTAAAAGTTACAACCATTCCATTGTTCAGGTAACATAAATGAGACTTAGAGACATTAAATATGGTCAAAGTCAGTGGCTAAGTGTCAGAGCCAAGGTCTGAACTGGGTCTACCTGACTCCAGAGCTTGGCTGCTTCACTATTAGGCCAAATCAATTAATTTGCAAATATATTCTGCTTATTTCTGGTTTAGTTTTTTCTTTTAATATTCTGTTTTCAACTTAATGTTTCATTATGCCTTATAAGATTTCTAAGTAGGTATATCAATTAAATATTGTAGATGTATTCCTACCTAAATTCCAGAAAGGCATTTGCTAAGCATTTTCAGAATAACCCTTAAAAAAAAAAAAATCACCTACATGAATTAATAATGGATTGAATGATTAGACCCAAAGTATAATTTGTGAATAATTTTCATTGGGGAGGCTCTTATGGAGTGCTTCAGGAATCGCCTGTAGGCAGATTATTTTTAATTGAATGAGATGGAAATATAAAGGATCTGATTGTAGGCTTTGGGGATAACATAAGGCTGGGCAAAATAACTTGTGTGTTAGATGATGTAATTAATATCCAAAAGATCTTAGCATACTACAATAATCTGAATCTAACAAGAAGTATAAACGGTGTACCAGTCAGGATAAGCTAGGTTATAATACAGTAACATCTACCAAATTTCTGCGTATTAATCAAGTAAAGGTTTATTTGTCACTCATGGTACAGTTTTAATGTGTATAAATACAGAGGAGGAGGCTGCACTTTCCTCCTCATGGTTGTTTGGGGTACCAGGCTGGCAGAGGTTTTCTCCAACATATGCTTTCATGATTGCGCTGCAGAGAAATTAGAATTTGGCAAACAGGGCTCAAACCCTTAAAATTTAACACATAGATGTGATGTACCTCCCTTCCACTTATGTTGCAATGGGCAAAGCAAATAACAGGGCAGTAACTAGGCTTAAAGGGAAGGTTGAAGTGCAATAATTACACCATGTGTCTGAGAGGAGAAAAGAGCTGGAATGTTCTTAGAGTCTGTAGAAGAGAGGAAAATGTTTAATGTAAACACATGAAAAGGTTGAAATATTCATCGCGTCTGGTGACAGATCAAGTAAGATTGTGGCGATAGTGGGTGGTCTGGCAAGGAAAACCAGCCTTAGGGTGCACCGAGTGCCGGGCCTGGAGTAGGGGCAAGAAGCTCTGCTGCTAATAGAGCCCTGCTGCTTCTCATGACCTCTGTACTTGGTTCAGGGAATAACAGTTGAACAGATGTAGACAGATCAGACACGCAGAACGAAAAGGGATCTCAAATCAGAGCATAGGAAAAGCCGCCAGAGAACCGGGGATGCTGAATCTGGAAAAGAGAAGGTTCACATGAGAGTAGGTTAGAGGTCTTCAAATATTGAAGAGAGTAGGTGTGGAAAAGGGATTAAATTGTCCTGAGCTTCCCACAGGGCAAAATATAGTAGGCAAACTTCTGCTTAGTATGAGGAGAAGTTTCCAAAGTGAGAGCTGCCTTTGTGAAAACTAGGTTCCCCATTTCTAGAGCTATTTAAATAGCTTGTGTGATGACTTGTTAGAAATGTTGCAAAGGGAAATTTAAATATCAGATGCTTGAGTGTTTAAAGCTTCTTCCAATCTGAAGATTCTATTACATCTTATACTAATATTATATCCTAATATGGTCACTGTAACCACCCTAAAACTCAGTGGCTTAAAACAATGACTCTACAGATCTTTTCTGCATTCACTTACACATGTATGGTAGCTGGATAGGGGCTACTTCTCACATGTGTGTGGCATCTGGCTATTGTATGGGAAACAGGAGATTGGACTATGTGCTACTCGTTGTCTGGCTGACCAGACCAAGTTTGTTTGTATGGCGGTGACAAGAATCTAAGGAAACAAGTAGAAGCATGCAAGGCCACTTGAAGCCAAGGCTGAAACTGACAACCATCATTTTAGCTACCTTTTATTGCCCAAAGCAAGTCATAAATCTATATTCAGGGAAGATGGACATAGACCCTGACTCTTCATGGGAGAAGTAAAGAACCAAGGCCATTTTTTATGATCAGCTGTAAGCTTGTGTCCCTACAATTAGATGTTCTTCAAAATTACCTATTTCTCATAATTTGAAGAATATAGAATGTTAGTTCATATCTTTACCTCCACTTATAATATGACATCCTCTGTATATGGAATAATAAAAAAAATAGCAATTGCTATAAAAGCATCAGAATCTCATTTTGGGTATTTACCCAATTATCTCAGCTACAGTACAGGGCGATTTACTTGCTAGAGTCGATAAAGTGCTCTGAAAATTTAAGAAAGGAAGATATTCCTGATTTGGAGTTACCAAGGCAGACTTTATGGAGAAGAGGACATTGAATTTAATTTTGAAGTTTGGATAGAATTTTGATATTTGCATATGGAAAAGAAAAGGCAGAGCAAGAAGGAGTATAAAAACTTGAATAGTTTCACAGGCAAGAAAATATATCAGAGAATAATGTGTCAGAGCATATCAAGGACAGCAATGGAAGGTATATTTGGACAAGTAAGCTGAAACTTTGAATTCCTGAAGGTATTAAATATATTAATCTTTTGAATGATATATCTAATTTTGAATACCTGTATCTTGTGAAAATGATTCAGGTGTTCTGGGAACATAGTGGTTGAACAATAACCACTGGATAATGACAGTGAGAAGAAAGAAGTTGTGAATTTCTCTTCAAAAGACAGTATACTTTTCATTAGAGCAAAGTCATCTGCCAAAAGTACAAGAAACTTAATTTTTAGGTAGACATTAGTCTCCATAAGCAAGTGCACTCAGGCATAACAAACATCTGTTTCGCTTTGAGTACTTCTCCGTAACTCTGTCAACGATGATAAACATCACTGTAACTCTTGCTCATTATCTTGATGTTCAGACTCTAAGGTCGCAGGTAGGAAAGGCCAAAGCAGGAGACTGGTAGAAGCCATCATTGCCAAGAACAATCTGAATATAAATTTTCTCACTTAAGAGGACACCATCTGCCACATAATCTTTACATATAAAGATCCCTTCAGGAAACAATACTTGAGTAGTTGTTCCAGAGTCAGAGTGACAACTACAGAAATTCATGTTTTTGAAGATTCCCCAAGTTTTGCAATAAGATACATTTATTTTTTATCAAGCATGGGAAGTACCAAAGCTATAAAGTGAATGAAACCATGGATTGGCATACAACAGAGTATCCTGTCGGGGTCTGAGCTGAGACTCAGATTTGTCCAGTGTGGTGAGATCTGTGAAAACTCTTCTGCAGTGTATATATTTATGTGCCTTCAGTTTATGCAGAATCTGAAGAGAGAACTTGGACAATATCACAATTGGGGTTTAGATTAAGACCCATTTTATGAAAGACTGGGTTAGCACTCATGAAACTGATGGGCCAGAGAATTCAGGAAGGACAGTGGAGTTCCTGTGAGAAGTCTTATCATAAGGGAACAAAGAACCTGATATGGCAATTCAGACTCAGCAGGAAGACCTTGAACATCAGGGGAAATAAATTCTGGTTACTGTGTGTGTGTTTGCATTGTGTTGTATAATTAACTTTTAAGGAGAAACAAAAAGCTATGTGATGTTGAGCTGTTTCTTTGGGAAATAGTTCTGAAATCCCCCCCCTTGCCAACTGGGTGCAAACAATTCAAAGGGTACAAATTAGAAATAAAACACTAAGTGAGGGCAGATAATATCTTCTTCCATTTGGTCAGTGGGACCTAAAGAGGGGACTATTCTGCATCACCTTTGAGGAAAAGATAGACAATGTGTTATAATGGCAAATATACAGAATTTGGAAATAGAAGGCCTAGTTTTAAGTCGGCTCCATCATTTATTAGCTGGGAGAGCTTGGACAAGTCATTTAACCTCATTTGAAATATGGATTATAATCATAATTAGCTCACAGGATCATTTAGAGCATCTCATCTTTTGTACTTAGCACACACAAAAATAACAGTCTTATGATACATTATAGAAAAAGTAAAAGCTTTGCTCATGGTGGCCAGTGGTAGGTTTTCCTGTGATTGAGGGGTTTTACAGGACACAGGACCTTCCATACTAAAACTAGGAAAATCCTTAGCAAACTAGGATTAGTTGGCCACCTGAGGGGATCTAGGGGACTCTAGCTGCTCCAGATGGCCGCTGAGAAGGTTTCCCTGGGATGATTAGCACTCTTGTAACACATGTAGCTCATATATGCTCTTGTTTAGAGATTTAATTAGGCAATATATATCCATCTATGAAGCTCTACTTCTTTGGGCTTCTGCCTGAGAAAATGCATAGTTTCAAGCTTGAAAAAGTAATCGCCTATAACAGTTTCCTGCTTGGCATATTTCATTAGACTTGATTATTTGCCTCTTGAAAACCTATCTGAAAGAAAGCAAAGTAGAACCCATCTCCAGAAAGACAAAGGAACCTGGAAGAGAGGGGCCTTAAGAGATAGAGTGAAGAGTCCACTTCTGAGTTGAACAGTGAGGAGAAACTTGAGTAGAACAGAAATCGGTTCTATTGACTCTTGGAGGAAGCCACAGTAAATACAACTAGCAGGACTGTCTCGTTTAAAAAAAAAATTGACATTTGAAGACAGAGCAGATATTGACAAACTTCTTCCCTTTTATTGTGTCTCGAAGTGTAGTTTTCTGCTTTTGTTAGCTAGATATTTATCTCAACTGAGGTAAGACTTTTCCTTGCTATTATTGCAAGCTGGGGCATGGGCAGGGTTTATTTCACTGTTGGCAGGAAAGGCCAAATTCTTGGAGTCAAAGCTGAAAACCGATCTTACCACTGCTTAGAAACTTGTCACTTCCTGCATCACACCATTAAACATCTCCCTAATGGCAGTGTCTTCTACTTCATCCATTTCATGTTCACTATTGAGCGGGCTCCAGTACAACTGTCTGGTAAACACGCTGATATAATAATTGCCAAGTTTCTCTAGCATCCCAATTCTATTGAGACCACTGGACCAGGCAGAATGAACACAGTAAAAATCTGACACACAAACCATATGTATATATATAATGTCAATGTATTTGAAGAGAGAGGGAGAACAAAGGAACAGAACTGTAAATTTATTTCAAAGTCAGATCAACACATTTACTGAGGGCACACCAAGTGCAAAGGCACTGTTTATTCCATGGCTCTTTCTGATTAGAGGATGCAGAAGCATGAGGCCAGCTCTCTCCTCCTGCATGTTGTATTGTGTTGAGAAGATCTTTGAGGGGGATAAGACAGGCATGTGAATTACAAGAGATCATAGGAAACAAGAAAAACCAGGTGATCTTGAGGCCAAAATATATATTAATGATTTCTTGTTACTTAAGGCTCTGCTGGTATGGACAGTGATTTGGACATGGGAATTAGTGATCTAGTTGGTAGATGAATAATGTTCACAAGGGGTTTTGTTAGGACATGAAGAGTTTTGAAGATAGGCTAGTGCCAGATTGGGAAGGGCCTTAAATAATGGCTAAGAAGTATGGGTTTTTGGGTTGTTTTTTTTTTTCCTAACCTGCTTTTATAACTCCAGATGCCTGAAGAATATGTTGGCTCACCATTGTGACAGTGGCACGCTGGAGAAAGCATCTGAATCTTGTGGATGAAGAAGAGCCATATGTGCCTCCTCTTCCTTGGGATATTATATCATTTGCATAATTTGTCCTTTCTTGAGTAAAACACCAGTTTTAGGGAATCAGGAGTCAGGGGAGGCATCTGAATAGCAAGTTAAAAATATTTTTTTTACATAATGAAGTTATATAGGTGAAAGTTATTTATATACTAGAAACCAGACCATTGAAAGACTTCTGGAGTATTATTGGAAAAAAAAAGAGCATAGGGACTACTTCATCAGAATAACTGATGTCTTTAGCTTTAAGTGTCTTCAACTTGGAGAAAATATAAAATGGATGGTCAAACAGAAATATTGGGTGGACCACGGGGGGGGGGAAGATGGCGGAGGAGTAGGGGACCCTATTTCAGCTGGTCCCCGGAATTGAGCTGGATATGTACCAGACCACTCTGAGCACCCACGAAACCAGCCTGAGATGTAAGAAGATCTGGATCTCTACAAACAGAATATCGCAGGCAGTTGGTTTTGAGGTACAGAGTGGAGAGCCGTGATTCTGCGGGCAGATATCGGAGGATAAACGGCGGCGGGAGGGAGCCTGGACGTGGGGATCCTGCACCACTGGTGAGTGACAGCCTCGGGCGCTGCGGACGGGCACAGACTCGCAGACCAGCAGCATCAGGAAAGAACTTTAGGGCAGCCCCTGGGGTGGAAAACCAGACCGGCCGGGTCGCGTGCACGCGAACCGCAGCCCCCCGGGACAGAAACCCGGAGTGACGGTCGCGCGCACGCAAACTGCAGCCTCCGAGAGGGAAACCCGGTGCACCGGGGTCGCACCACTGAACTGCAACCTCCGGGGTGGGAACCCCGAGCAGCGGAGTCGCGCCCACGCGAACTGGGAGTGGCTGGCGGTTTTAGAACCACAAAGGGCAGAGACGTGCCCCAACCTGGAGGCGGGACTGGGAGCGCTGCGGAGGGGCGCACAACCCAGGACGCTGCAGTTTATAGCATCACGGACAGAAACGGAGACGGTGTGGCCTGGAGAGCTCACTGAAGAGCAGACTGTGGTCTCTCTGCTCTGAGGCAGAGGGTTGGAAACGGTCTCTTCTGCTTTGACTCGCGGAAGAGGCGCGGAAAGCCGCCAGAGAACAAAAGCCCCAAAGACTGATTCCCACTGAGCCCATCCCCCACCACAGGGGCGCAAGGCAACTCCGCCCAAACAGGGTTGCCTGAGTAACAGTGCGGCAGGCCCCTCCCACAGAAGACAGGCTGGGAAAACAAGAGGCCAGCAACCCTAAGGTCCCAAGAAAACAGGTGCGTCTTGCTTGGGTTCTGGTCAATAATTTGGACTCTATACATTCCCTCAAACACCCATCAACAGAATGACTAGGAGGAGGAGCCCCCAAAACAGAAAAGACTCAGAGATTATGACTTATGCTGCAGATTTACAAATGGATGCAGATATAACCAAGGTGTCAGAGATGGAATTCAGGCTAGCAATTGTGAAGACAATGGCTAGAATGGAGAAATCAATTAATGGCAACATAGAGTCTCTAAGGGCAGAAATAAAAGGTGAATTGGCAGAACTTAAAAATGCTATCAATGAGATCCAATCCAACCTAGATAACCTAACAGCTAGGGTAGCTGAGACAGAAGAGAGAATAAGCGATCTGGAAGACAGTATAATAGATAAAAAGGGAAAAGAGGAGGCCAGGGAAAAACAACTCAGAATCCATGAAAATAGAATCAGAGAAATAAGTGACACCATGAGGCGTTCCAATGTCAGTATAATTGGAATCCCAGAGGGAGTGGGGAGAGAGAGAGGGCTAGAAGATGTATTTGAGCAAATCGTAGCTGAGAACTTCCCTAATCTGGGGAATGAAACAAACATTCGAGTCCTAGAGGCAGAGAGGACCCCTCCTAAGATCAAGGAAAACAGGCCAACACCCTGGCATGTAATAGTAAAACTTGCAAATCTTAGAACCAAGGAAACCATCTTAAGGGCAGTTAGGGGGAAGAGATTCCTTACGTACAGAAGGAGGAACATCAGAATAACGTCAGACCTATCCACAGAGACCTGGCAAGCCAGAAAGGCCTGGCAAGACATATTCAGTGTACTAAATGAGAAGAACATGCAGCCAAGAATACTTTATCCGGCAAGGCTTTCATTTAGAATGGATGGAGGGATGCAGAGCTTCCACGACCGGCAGAAATTGAAAGAATATGTGACCGCTAAGCCGGCCCTGCAAGAAATATTAAGGAGGGTTCTATAAAAGGAGAAAGACCCCAAGAGTGATCTACAACAGAAATTTACAGGGACAATCTATAAAAACAACGTCTTCACAGGCAACATGATGACAATTAATTCATATCTTTCAATAATCACTCTCAACGTGAATGGCCTAAACGCTCCCATAAAACGGCACAGGGTTGCAGATTGGATAAAAAGACAGGACCCATCCATATGCTGTCTACAAGAGACTCATTTTGAACCTAAAGATACATCCAGACTGAAAGTGAAGGGATGGAGATCTATCTTCCATGCCAGCGGACCTCAAAAGAAAGCTGGGGTAGCAATTCTTATATCAGACAAATTAGATTTTAAACTAAAGTCTGTAATAAGAGACACAGAAGGACACTATATCATTCTTAAAGGGTCTATCCAACAAGAAGATCTAAAAATTGTAAATATTTATGCCCCCAACATGGGAGCAGCCATCTACATAAGCCAACTGTTAACCAAAATAAAGAGTCATATTGATAACAATATGTTAATTGTAGGAGACCTCAATATTCCACTCTCAGCAATGGACAGACCATCTAAGCAGAAAATCAACAAGGAAACAAGAGCTTTGAATGATACATTGGACCAGATAGACCTCATAGATATTTACAGAATATTCCACCCTAAAACAAAAGAATACTCATTCTTCTCGAGCGCACATGGAACTTTCTCCAGAATAGACCATATACTGGGTCACAAATCAGGTCTCAACCAATACCAAAAGATTGAGATTATTCCCTGCATATTCTCAGACCACAATGCTCTAAAACTGGAACTCAATCACAAGAAAAAATTTGGCAGAAATTCAAACACTTGGAAGCTAAAGACCACTCTGCTCAAGAATGTTTGGGTCAACCAAGAAATCAAAGAAGAACTTAAACAATTTATGGAAATCAATGAGAACGAAAACACGTCAGTCCAAAACCTATGGGATACTGCAAAGGCGGTCCTTAGGGGGAAATACATAGCCATCCAAGCCTCACTCAAAAAAAACAGGAAAATCCCAAATTCACCAACTAACTCTACACCTTAAAGAACTAGAGAAAAAGCAAAAAATGACGCCTGAGCCACACATTAGAAGAGAAATAATTAAAATTAGAGCAGAAATCAATGAATTAGAAACCAGAAACACAGTAGATCAGATCAATGAAACTAGAAGTTCGTTCTTTGAAAGAATTAATAAGATTGATAAACCACTGGCCAGACTTATCCAAAAGAAGAGAGAAAGGACCCAAATTAATAAAATTATGAATGAAAGGGGAGAGATCATGACTAACACCAAGGAAATAGAAACAATTATTAGAAATTATTATCAACAACTATATGCCAATAAACTGAGCAATCTGGATGAAATGGAGGCCTTCCTGGAAACCTATAAGCTGCCAAGACTGAAACAGGAAGAAATTGACAACCTGAATAGGCCAATAACCAGTAATGAGATTGAAGCAATGATCAAAAACCTCCCAAAAAAACAAGAGTCCAGGGCCTGATGGATTCCCTGGGGAATTCTACCAAACATTCAAAGAAGAAATAATACCTATTCTCCTGAAGCTGTTTCAAAAAATAGAAACAGAAGGAAAACTTCCAAACTCATTCTATGAGGCCAGCATTACCTTAATCCCCAAACCAGGCAAAGACCCCATCAAAAAGGAGAATTTCAGACCGATATCCCTGATGAATATGGATTACAAAATCCTCAACAAAATCCTAGCTAATAGGATCCAACAATACATTAAAAGGATCATCCACCACGACCAAGTGGGATTTATCCCTGGGATGCAAGGGTGGTTCAACATTTGCAAATCAATCAATGTGATAGAACACATTAATAAGAGGAGGGAGAAGAACCATATGGTCCTCTCAATTGATGCAGAAAAAGCATTTGACAAAATACAACATCCTTTCCTGATTAAAACTCTCCAGAGTATAGGGATAGAGGGAACATTCCTCAAGCTCATAAAATCCATCTATGAAAAACCCACAGCGAATATCATCCTCAATGGGGAAAAGCTGAGAGCCTCTCCCTTAAGATCAGGAACACGTCAAGGGTGCCCACTCTCGCCACTGTTGTTCAACATAGTACTAGAAGTCCTAGCAACAGCAATCAGACAACAAAAAGAAATAAAAGGTATTCAAATTGGCAAAGAAGAAGTCAAACTCTCTCTTTTCGCAGACGACATGATACTTTATGTGGAAAACCCAAAAGACTCCATCCCCAAATTACTAGAACTCATCCAGCAATTCAGTAATGTGGCAGGATACAAAATCAATGCACAGAAATCAGTTGCTTTCTTATACACTAACAACGCAACTGTAGAAAGAGAAATTAAAGAAACGATTCCATTTACAATAGCACCGAAAACCATAAGATACCTCGGAATAAACCTAACCAAAGAGGTAAAGGATCTATACTCTAGAAACTACAAAACACTCATGAAAGAAATTGAAGAGGACACAAAAAGATGGAAAAATATTCCATGCTCATGGATCGGAAGAATAAACATTGTTAAAATGTCTATGCTACCCAGAGCAATCTATACCTTCAGTGCCATCCCGATCAAAATTCCAATGACATTTTTCAAAGTGCTGGAACAAACAAACCTAAAATTTGTATGGAATCAGAAAAGACCCCGAATCGCCAAGGAAATGTTGAAAAAGAAAAACAAAGCTGGGGGCATCACGTTGCCCGATTTCAAGCTATATTACAAAGCAGTGATCACCAAGACAGCATGGTACTGGCACAAAAACAGACATACAGACCAATGGAACAGAATAGAGAACCCAGATATGGACCCTCAACTCTATGGTCAAATAATCTTTGACAAAGCAGGAAAAAACATGCAATGGAAAAAAGACAGTCTCTTCAATAAATGGTGCTGGGAAAATTGGACAGCCACATGCAGAAGAATGAAACTCGACCATTCTCTAACACCATTCACAAAGATAAACTCAAAGTGGATGAAAGACCTCAATGTGAGACAGGAATCCATCAAAATCCTAGAGGAGAAAATAGGCAGTAACCTCTTTGACATTGGCCACAGCAACTTCTTTCAAGATACATCTCCAAAGGCTAGTGAAACAAAAGCAAAAATGAACTTTTGGGACTTCATCAAGATAAAAAGCTTCTGCACAGCAAAGGAAACAGTCAACAAAACAAAGAGGCAACCCACAGAATGGGAGAAGATATTTGCAAATGACACTACAGATAAAGGGCTGGTATCCAAGATCTATAAAGAACTTCTCAGACTCAACACCCAAAAAACAAATAAGTCAAAAAGTGGGCAGAAGATATGAAAAGACACTTCTCTGAAGAAGACATACAAATGGCTAACAGACACATGAAAAAATGTTCCTCATCATTAGCCATCAGGGAAATCCAAATCAAAACCACATTGAGATACCACCTTACACCAGTTAGAATGGCAAAAATGGACAGGGAAAGAAACAAATGTTGGAGAGGTTGTGGAGAAAGGGGAATCCTCTTACACTGTTGGTGGGAATGCAAGTTGGTACAGCCACTTTGGAAAACAGTGTGGAGGTTCCTCAAAAATTTAAAAATAGAGCTACCCTATGACCCAGCAATTGCGCTACTGGGTATTTACCCCAAAGACACAGATGTAGTGAAAGGAAGGGCCATATGCACCCCAATGTTCATAGCAGCAATGTCCGCAATAGCCAAACTGTGGTAAGAGCCGAGATGCCCTTCAACAGATGAATGGATAAAGAAGATGTGGTCCATATATACAATGGAATATTACTCAGCCATCAGAAAAGATGAATACCCAACTTTTACATCAACATGGATGGGACTGGAGGAGATTATGCTAAGTGAAATAAGTCAAGCAGAGAAAGTCAATTATCATATGGTTTCACTTATTTGTGGAACATAAGGAATAACATGGAGGACCTTAGGAGAAGGAAGGAAAAAATGGCGGGGGGGGGGGGGAATTGGAGGGAGAGATGAACCATGAGAGACTATGGACCTGAGAAACAAACAGGGTTTTAGAGGGGAGGGGGGAGGAGGGATTGGTTAGCCCGGTGATGGGTATTAAGGAGGGCACGTACTGCATGGAGCACTGGGTGTTATATGAAAACAATGAATCATGGAACGCTACATCAAAAACTAATGATGTAATGTATGGGGACTAACATAACATAATAAAATTAAAAAAAAAACATTTAAGGGCACAATTGGAGAAAAAAAAAATATTGGGTGGACCACTAGGAGTGAGGGGCTAGACCCTGTGTGACGGTTTCACACTGGCATAGAGTTTTGAGATTTAATTCCATGGAAGTGCTAGCTAGATGGAAATGGCACAGAGAGACTATAGAAACCTAGGTTAAATGCCAAGAAGAAAGGATGTTGCTGAACTGTCATGACAATGCATACAACTTCTTTCTTCCCTATATCAAGGAGCAAAAACTTGTAGCATCTGTTTGTGTCTTAAAAACAATGGTAAGCTATTGATCACTCCAGGATATCCTTAACTTATTTACACATACTTGTGTTCCAAGACTAACTTAAAAAGATCTAAGTCATTCATCCTCTTTTTTGATTTAGAAATGGAATTCCTGAGCTTTAAATCTGGCATAAGATTCTGAGGTCTAGAATTAAATCCTAGCTAAATAGCTATTCAGCGGTATAACCACAGGTAAGCTACCTAATTTCTGTAAAACCATTCTTCACCAATATCAGAGAATAAGTCCAATTTCTGCCTCATTCTGTTGTATTAAATGAATCAACATAGACATTTCACACAATGTATAGCTCACAATGTTCATTACAAGCTAGTCAGTAATAATTTCATGTTTTCAAATATGCTTCCATGTCTATATCTCTGATAGTTTTTTTAATAGCTTGGGTTTTAAAGACCAAACTATAATGAGAATTTAAGTACTCACATCAGTGAAAACCCTTTGTAACATGAAAAATACCCACATCTGCACATTCAGATTAGACTAGGATGCGTCAGTCTAAGATGGGCTAAGAAAAGCCAATGGGGGTAACAGGACAGCTCCACAATTAAAAGAGCTCAGCTGGTTCACACTCAGTGGGTTGTTATAAATAGTTCTTTGGTCTATATTTAATCTCCATGTCATTCTATAAATTGAATAATAAACAAGAATAAATAAGCTGGCCAATTTGGGCCCAGGATGGAGGTCTAAACTAGCATTACTCATAAAGCCATAATTTGCTACCTGGAAATTGTGCCTAATTGGACAGTGGTAGAAGGCTTTCTGGGGTCAATAGTTTTTTCCAGGGAAACTGCAACTGGCTGATTTAACTATTTATGAATATTTCAGTGAACCAGGAGAATTAATAACACTGCTGCAATTTCTCGTACAATGAGAATAAACATCTCAATATTTTTATAAGCTCGGAGCTTTCCTTTATTTTGGTATTTTTTATGTTTTGTTTTATATTAGATACAGTAGGCCTTTTGTAAATTAGCAAGCAAATTGCTCTTTCTAAGCAACTCCGTGTCCCTGCCATAGATGGATTTGTGATTTTGCTAACGCACAGATTTTATGTTGGTCATCTAAAATCCTCATTTCCATTCTGCCTTGCCCTCAGGTTATTAGGAACTTACATATGACAGTCATTTTGTTATATGTAAATCTCTATGTGTGAGTGTGTGTGAGAGAATGACAAGTGTCTACTGCTCAAGAGGTGGTTGTTTTTTTGTTGTTTTGTTTTTTTCTCTCATAGAGCAGATTACAACCTATAACTCCAAAAAGGCTGAGGTGATCCCAGACAAATGGCTTGCATATAATCCTTGTAATTTCATTAGGAAGGTAGAGACACACCCATTTCCCATTTGGCTCATTCTAGGCCTCATCCCCTGTATTGGCATAATTTAGGAACCCAACTCCCTTGGCTTCTGCCATTGTGAAATAATAGATGAACAAACCAAAAGACATTTGGAGATATTACCTGGGCCAGCCTTTGCAATCAGAGATATTTGAACTATTGTGGCTCCATGCTATAAGATACCCTAGCAGGGATATTTCAAAACCTCTCTCCCTTTAAAACATATTCTGATTGTACCACCTTCGCTATCTGATTAAGTGTCTTTTTGTCAAAGTCAGAGTTCTGCTTTTAAATCAATTTATTTCATTATGTTGTCTACCTTTTATTTTTTTAATTTTATTTAGAGATTTTATTTATTTGAGAGAGAGCATGCAGAGCTGGGGGTAGGAGGGGTGAGGGAGAAGCAGGCTCCCTGTGAGCAAGGAGCCCAATGTGGGGCTCCATCCCAGGATCTAGGATCATGACCTGAGCCAAAGACAGACGTTTAACTGACTGAGCCACCGGGTGCCCCTCCTCTGACCTTTTAGACCAGTTCCAGAAAACTAACGGTTTCCCTGGCTATTAGTGAGAAAGGTCTCTTGGGGTCTCTGGACTCAAGAATCTTCCCCCACGTCTTTCCATCACATCTAAAGCAAATAAGTGGGGTGGGAAGGATGGGGTGGCTGGGTGATAGACATTGGGGAGGGTATGTGCTGTGGTGAGTGCAGTGAATTGTGTAAGACTGTTGAATCACAGACCTGTACCTCTGAAACAAATAATACATTATATGTTAAAAAAAAAAAAAAGAAGATAGCAGGAAGGGAAAAATGAAGGGGGGGATATCGGAGGGGGCGGGATGAACCATGAGAGACTATGGACTCTGAGAAACAAACTGAAGGTTCTAGAGGGGAGGGGTGTGGGAGGATGGGTTAGCCTGGTGATGGGTATTAAAGAGGGCACGTACTGCATGGAACACTGGGTGTTATATGCAAACCATGAATCATGGAACACTACATCAAAAACGAATGATGTATGGTGTTTAACATAAAAAAATAAAAAAAAAAACAAGTTTACATTCTGTTTAACATGTTTTTTTTTTTAGTTTCCTCTTATCAGCTCTCTAATCTTTTATAGAGCTATGTTTTAAAAAAAATTCTGAGTTTAAGCCCCTAAATAATCCCTTTTCAAATCCTACCAGATAAAGCATGAGGGGGAAATCTGGAGAAAACAGATGTTGAGCAATCCAAATCACTGAGTTTAGTTTTAACTTTCCAACCTATGTTCCCCAGGAAGGTGAGAGAAGAGACCCCTAGATAAAGTAAAATTATGCCATATATTGGGATTTTCTTGTCTGTCTCCCTATGCAAATATAATATATATATCATATGTATATATACACACACACGATGTGATATAATGTAATATAATTATAATTACAATATATAATAACAGCCCTGCAAATATCTCCACATCTTAATCCCTGAAACCTGTGAATATATTACTTCACTTGGGCAGAAGGAACACTGGATGTGATTAAATTCACGATCTTGAAATGGGGAGATTATCTTGTGTTATCTATAATTGTGTAATTTTAAGGGTTTTTTATAAGAAAAGCAGAAGGGTTAGAGAAAGAGATGTGACAACAGACAGGAAGCAGAGGTCTTAGTGATGCAGCGAAGGGGGCCACAAGCCAAGGAATGCAGGCAGCTTCAGTCCCTAGAAGCTGGAGAAGGCATGGAAATGGATTTTCCCCTAAAGCCACTAGTAGGAACACAGCTGCTGACACCTTGATTTTAGGACTTCTTACCAGAATGGTAAGATAGTAAACTTGTGTTATTTTAAGCCACTAAATTTGTGATACTTTGTTATAGCAGCCAATAGGTAACTCTCTCTCTCTCTCTCTCTCTTTATATATATATATTTTTTTCAATAGGTCTTTAATGGGTCTTTAAACCTTGCCACCAGAGCACTTTGCATCTTCTAGAACGCCTATTCTTTTCAATCTATCACTTACTCACTCTGTGACCTTGGACTTAATGTCTATCCCTCGATTTCCTCACCTGTAAGATGGTAATCACCTGATACAGTGAGAATTAAGCGAGACAGTGGGATTAAAAAAATAGCAATATCTGGCACATAGTGCTTATTACAGTCTACTTTTTAATACTCCTCCAGAAATACTCTAATTATATATATATATAGTTATTACACATTTAAGTACAAATTTTTATGACACTAAATATGATCACATTCTTGTTAATCTTAATACAGATGCTTCCCTATTTAAGAGTTTTCAACTTCTAACTTTCATATGCTCTGTAGCAAAAGTGTGTCACTGCCCATATTAACGTCAGATGGAGAGAATTTTTCTTCGTAGTCCTTTTGTTCTTGGACAGCTCAGGCTATGGCTTGCTTTCTGTGCTTGGTCATTTTTGAGGTAGTTTATGAATACTATAATCCCAACATGTCTGTTAAATTCAACAGCAGTGAGTGCGCCAAAACATGAAGAACTTCAGAAAGTAGAGTTCTAGGATTAAATTGGAAATGAAAGAGAAAGTAAAAGAAAATTATATGTGCACATGAAATAAATTGACAAGTCAAACATTTGAAGGATGTGAATAAATCTTGCAACACACAGCAAGTGCCTATGCAATCAACGTTGATTGAGAATCAATAAAAGTGATTAGTGAAATGGGGAAATACTAAAGATGTGGCTGGAACGTTTATATCAATTTGGTCACCCATTAACCGAATATTAATTCAGAACAAGGTAAAGCATAGTAGAGTCCTGCTGATGAAATAGACGTTGGCCACAGGTTGGATAGGCTAACGGCCCATCCAGAGAGGCATAACATCAAAACGAAAGGTGACAAGGAAGCTCTTGCAGGTAATTTAGCCATTGGAGTAGAACCTGGCAGAGACCATCAAAGGGGATGGGCATTTGCTTAAAACTTTTTGACATAGGTGAAAATTGTCCCTTTAAAAAAGCCTGAGAAAAAGTTTAGAAGATTGTGTCTGGTTAAACACCTTTTTTTCATTTTTTAATTCCAGTCTAGTTTGCATACAGTGTTATATTAGTTTCATGTGTATAACATAGCTGTTCAGCAGTTGTGTACATTGCCCAGTGCTCATCAGGGTAAGTGTACTCTTAATCCCCATCACCTGTTTCACCCATCCCCCACCCACCTCTCCCTTCTGGCAACCACCAGTTTGTTCTCTAGAGTTGTGTCTTTTTTTTGTCTTTTTTCTTTGTTCGTATATTTTGCTTCTTAAATTCCACATATGAGTGAAATCCTATGGTGTTTGTCTTTCTCTGACTTATTGCACTTAACATTAAACTAATGTTACATGGACTAATTCACAAGCCCATTTGGTGAAAATACATGGCATGGGCACAAGCTTAAATTTCTCTTAGTCATTTTGCATTTACACTAATAGAATTATGAACAACTTTTCAGAACCCAGCCTCTTCCTGAGTATGAGATTTTCTCTGTGTAGAAAAGCTATTGATTTTTTTAGCATTTTGCATATTACTGGCCACCTTACTAAGCTCTCTTGTCAATTTTGATAGTTGGCTCAGTTGACTCCTGGTGTTTCCAGGGTCTTTCTCTGTACATAATGGTGTTCCATTCCACTTAGAATTAAAGTTCAATATGCTGAATGTGAATTGGAAGGCCCAGACTGCCTCCTCAGCCTATCTAATGCCCCTCTTCTTTCCCTTCACTCCATTGCCCACCATTCTGGCCTGTTTTGTTTCCTTGAATGTGATGATTCTCCTTTCCAGTGTTGGGGCTTTAAGTTTGCTGTTCTCATTACCTGAGTGCTCTTTGACACGCCTACACCTCTCCTCACCAACTCCTGTCCATACCTTAGATCTCTGCTTATGGGACCATTCTTCTAAGAAGCATTCCCCTGCCCTATAGTTTATATTAGGTCACCCTGTTCTCTTTCGTAGTGGCACTGCTTTTCCTCCAAGGAACATTTCACCATTTATGAATCTCTGTCTTTTATGTGATGTGTTTGATACCTATCTCCTCTCCCACAAGGTTGTAAACTTCGTATGAGCAAGAACGTATCCTTTTTTAAAAAATTTTTTTGCCAATCACTACACTCCTATGCCTAGCAGAGTACATGTTATATAGTAGGAGCTCTATAAATATTGTTTAAAAATTGAATGTTATCAAAATGGGCTCCTGTCTCCTTCAGATAAGACCTTGCTCTCACCTATCTGTTTAGAAAGAAAGAAGAAAAGCTTGTCACTAACATAATATGCATGTCTGATAGTGACTTAATAGATTTGCACTTGAGAAGCATTTGTATTTGAGAAGTATACAACATGTTAATGGAGAGTTTTTCTAATGATAGAATTCTCAGACATAAAGCAACAGGGTGCTAAAAGAAGAAAAATGGGAAAACACAATCATTTAGCTCATAGCCACACAGGTGATTGTTAATTCCAAGTTCACATTTGGCAAAAGATAAGATCTCCTAATATATAAATAGTATAGAGGGAGTATAAATATATGAGAGAATATGATCTATATACTTTGGGGGATTTCAAAAAAATGCCGTTGTCATCATATATGGTACCGAGAGACTGTTTTTAGATTAAATACATAGGTAAAGTTTTTTTTTAAATTGCCTTTTTCCTTACAGTGTCCTATTTTTCTGAGAAAGATAGAGCCATTTCATTTGAAGAAGTTACAGAATTCTACGTGTTGTAATATACATCCTGTACATTAAGTTCTTTGGACTTTAGAGATGATGCTTGGAAGGGTCAGTACTCTGCTAGGGGGAGCTCTGCAAACAATACTCCACAGGTGAGCCCTGATTTTCACTAGGCACTTTTTTTTCCCCCCCCCCCACAACAAGACACTTCAGGAATCCCCCCTTTCACAAATACCTAGTGACTAAACTGGCCTAAAGGTATAAATCACTGTTTCAGTCAGGGACTGGGCAGGAAACAGATAGCATTACAAAACAGGAGAATTGAAGAGGTTTGTTTACACAAAAGGGACTGCTTAGAAAGTGTGGATATAGGAAAACCACAAGGCTGGGCATATACACTATGTATAGTAGGACAAACCCATTTGAAGTGTACAATTCATTTTGTCAAATGGACACACATTTGTGTAACCAACTCAATAAAAATGTAGAATATTTCCATCATTGCAAAACATTCTCTCTTGTCCCTTTATAATCAATCCCTAACCCTATGCTGTGGGCAATCACTGAGGAACTTTCAATCACTTTGGATGAATCGTACCTGTTCTTGATTTTCTTATATATAGATGGAATAATACAGTAAGTACTCTTAGACTCCAGCTTCTCTGACTCAGCATAATGTTGTTGACTCTATCAGTGGTCATTTCTTTTTATTGCTGAGTAGTATTTTTTTTTAAGCTATTCTAGGTCCTTTGAATTTCCATATAAATTTCTACAAGTTCTACTAAAAAATGTCTGCTGGAATTATGCTTAACACATTATCTCTTGATCAATTGCTGGTTGGTTGTCATCTTAAAAATAATGAGCGTTCTCAGCAAAGAACATGAAATATCTCTCCATTTAAGTTTTCTTTGATTTCTCTTTGCATTTATTTTTGTTGTAGTTTGTAGTGTATAGTTTTTGCAAGTATTTGTTAAATTCATTTCTAAATGTTTCATGGTTTTGAATGCTGTTGTAAATTGTACTTGAGAAAATTTTACTATCTGGACGCCTGGGTGGCTCAGTCAGTTAATTGTCTGCCTTTGGCACAGGTCTTGGGATTGAGTCCCCCATCGGGCTCCTTGCTCAGCAGGGAGCCTGATTCTTCCTCTGCCTGCCACTTCCCCTGCTTGGGATCTCTCTCTCTCTCTGACAAATAAAAAATCTTAAAATAAATTAAAAAGAAAATTTAACTTTCCAAGTTTTTGATTCTCAGAATTAGAGATGGAATTTATTTTTGAAATACTGATCTTATATTCTGCAACCTTGCCAAAATCACTAGTTTTTATAACTGCAGCTTGCTTAGAATTTTCTATGTATACAACCCTGCTGTTTACACAGATAGTTTTATCCTTGCTTTCCATATATGGCTGTTGCATAGAGGGTGAGGAAATGCTATTTCTATTTCTGTGACTTTATTTTAGATATTTGGGTTATTATATTTAAAAAATAATAAAAAATTTGCAAATATCTTCTCCCATTCTGTCCGTTGTCTTTCGGTTGTGTTGACTGTTCCTTTTGCTGTGCAAAAGCTTTTTATCTTGATGAAGTCCCAATAGTTCATTTTTGCCCTTGCTTCCCTTGCCTTTGGCGATGTTTCTAGGAAGAAGTTGCTGCGGCTGAGGTTGAAGAGGTTGCTGCCTGTGTTCTCCTCTAGAATTTTGATGGACTCCTGTCTCACATTTAGGTCTTTCAACCATTTTGAGTCTATTTTTGTGTGTGGTGTAAGGAAATGGTTCAGTTTCATTCTTCTGCATGTGGCTGTCCAATTTTCCCAACAACATTTGTTGAAGAGACCGTCTTTTTTCCATTGGACATTCTTTCCTGCTTTCTCGAAGATGAGTTGACCGTAGAGTTGAGGGTCCTTTTCTGGGCTCTCTATTCTGTTCCATAGATCTATGTGTCTGTTTTTGTGCCAGTACCATACTGTCTTGATGATGACAGCTTTGTAATAGAGCTTGAAGTCCGGAATTGTGATGCCACCAGCTTTGCTTTTCCTTTTCAACCTTCCTCTGGCTATTCGGGGTCTTTCCTGGTTCCATACAAATTTCAGGATTATTTGTTCCATTTCTTTGAAAACAGTGGATGGTATTTTGATAGGGATTGCATTGAATGTGTAGATTGCTCTAGGTAGCATTGACATCTTCACAATATTTATTCTTCCAATCCATGAGCATGGAGCATTTTTCTATTTCATTGTGTCTTCCTCAATTTCTTTCATGAGTATTTTATAGTTTTCTGAGTACAGATTCTTTTCCTCTTTGGTTAGATTTATTCCTAGGTATCTTATGGTTTTGGGTGCAATTGTAAATGGGATCAACTCCTTAATTTCTCTTTCTTCTGTCTTGTTGTTGGTGTATAGAAATGCCACTGATTTCTGTACATTGGTTTTATATCCTGCCACTTTACTGAATTCCTATATGAGTTCTAGCAGTTTTGGGGTGGAGTCTTTTGGGTTTTCCACATAAAGTATCATATCTGCAAAGAGTGAGAGTTTGACTTCTTCTTTGCTGATTCGGATGCCTTTGATTTCTTTTTGTTGTGTGATTGCTGTGGCTAGGACTTCTCGTACTATGTTGAATATCAGTGGTGATAGTGGACATCCCTGCCGCGTTCCTGACCTTAGGGGGAAAGCTCTCAGTTTTTCCCCATTGAGAATGATATTTGCTGTGGGTTTTTCATAGATGGCTTTTATGATATTGAGGTATGTACCCTCTATCCCTATACTCTGAAGAGTTTTGATCAAGAAGGGATGCTGTACTTTGTCAAATGCTTTTTCTGCATCTATTGAGAGGATCATATGGTTCTTGTTCTTTCTTTTGTTAATGTATTGTATCACATTGATGGATTTGCGGATGTTGAACCAACCTTGCAGCCCAGGGATAAATCCCACTTGGTCGTGGTGAATAATCCTTTTAATGTACTCTTGGATCCTATTGGCTAGTATTTTGGTGAGAATTTTTGCATCCATGTTCATCAGGGATATTGGTCTGTAATTATCCTTTTTTGATGGGTCTTTGTCTGGTTTTGGGATCAAGGTAATGGTGGCCTCATAAAATGAGTTTGGAAGTTTTCCTTCCATTTCTATTTTTTGGAACAGTTTCAGAAGAATAGGTATTAATTCTTCTTTAAATGTTTGGTAGAATTCCCCTGGGAAACCATCTGGCCCTGGGCTCTTGTTGGGAGATTTTTGATGACTGCTTCAATTTCCTTAGTGGTTATAGGTCTGTTCAGGTTTTCTATTTTTTCCTGGTTCAATTTTGGTAGTTGATACATCTCTAGGAATGCATCCATTTCTTCCAGATTACCTGATTTGCTGGCATATAGTTGCTCATAATATGTTCTTATGATTATTTGTATTTCTTTGGTGTTGGTTGTGATCTCTCCTCGTTCATTCATGATTTTATTTATTTGGGTCATTTCTCTTTTCTTTTTGGTAAGTCTGGCCAAGGGTTTATCAATCTTATTAATTCTTTCAAAGAACCAGCTCATAGTTTCGTTGATCTGTTCTACTGTTCTTTTGGTTTCTATTTCATAGATATTTGCAAATGACATATCAGATAAAGGGCTAGTATCCACAATCTATAAAGAATTTGTCAAACTCAACACCCAAAGAACAAATAATCCAATCAAGAAATGGGCAGAAGACATGAACAGACACATTTCCAAAGAAGACATATAAATGGCCAACAGACCCATGAAATATGCTCCACATCGCTCGGCATCAGGGAAATCCAAATCAAAACCTCAATGAGATACCACCTCACACCACTCAGAATGGCTAAAATTAACAAGTCGGGAAACGAGAGATGTTGGCAAGGATGCAAAGGGGAACCCTCCTACACTGCTAGTGGGAATGCAAGCTGGCGCAGCCACTCTGGAAAACAATACGGAGGTTCCTCAAAAAGTTGAAAATAGAGCTACCCTACGACCCAGCAATTGTACTACTGGGTATTTACCCCAAAGATACAAATGTAGTCATCCAAAGGGGTACATGCACCCCGATGTTTATAGCAGCAATGTCCACAATAGCCAAACTATGGAAAGAGCCAAGATGTCCATTGACAGATGAATGGATAAAGAAGATGTGGTGTGTGTATATATATATGTATGTGTATACACACACACACACACACACACACACACAATGGAATATTATGCAGCCATCAAAAGGAATGAAATCTTGCCATTTGCAGTGACGTTGATGGAATTGGAGGGTATTATGCTGAGCGAAATAAGTCAATCAGGGAAAGACATGTATCATATGTTCTCACTGATATGAGGAATTCTTAATCTCGGGAAACAAACAGAGTTGCTGGAGTGGTGGGGGTGGGAAGGATGGGGTGGCTAGGTGATAGATGTTGGGGAGGGTATATGCTATGGTGAGTGCTGTGAGTTGTGTAAGACTGTTGAATCATAGACCTTTAGCTCTGAAACAAATAATACATTATATGTTAAAAAAAGAAGATAGGAAGGAAAAAATGAAGGGGGGAAATCGGAGATTTCTCAGAGTGCATGAGAGACTATGGACTCTGAGAAATAAACTGAGGGTTCTATAGGTGAGGAGAGTGGGGGGATGGGTTAGCCTGGTGTTGGGTATTAAAGAGGGCATGTACTGAATGGAGCACTGGGTGTTATATGCAAACAATGAATCATGGAACACTACATCAAAAACTAATGATGTAATGTATGGTGATTAACATAATAAAGTAATCAGGGAAATTCAAAATAAAACCTCAGTATATATTTAAAAAAAAAAAAAGCAACTTGCACTTACAACAAACCAACTTCTTAAATAAACTATGGTTCTATCTTAGTCTCAAAGTGAAGCCTGAATCCTACCTTAATTCCATAATTATTTTTGGACCTTGGTCTCAGGGAGCTTATAGACTATTAGGGGAGATGGACTCACAAACAACTAATGAAAATAAGAGCTTTAATCAAAGAGCGGACCTAAGAAGGGGGAAGGGGGAGAGGGCTACATTCAGAAAGTGGTAATAAAGATGTGTTCTTGTGAATTGGGTCTAGAGAAATGAATAGAGATTTCCACACAGACTAGAAGGATAATTTTTTAATACCAGGAACACAGGATTTTTAAGAGATGAGTTAGAAATGGACACAGTGAATCTGGGAAACTAGAGGAATTTCAACATGGAGATAATAAAGCTAATGTGTACATGCACAAAGACAGGGTGGGGGTGTAGGCAAGTTCTCCATCGTGAAGGGTATACTATGCTGAGGAGCATGGGTTTTATGGAGAAAGCTTTTTAAAACTAGTGTGGGATTTTAATAAATAGAATTGACCCAGTAGATTGAATTGTTAGCTTGTAAGCATGAAGTGAGGGAAACTAGTTAGAATACTATTATAAACTAGATGGAAGAAAACCCAAAATGAGGGTCTAAAAAAAAAAATAGAATAAAGAGGAGAGGATAAATTCTGTACTTATTTAGGCAGTAGAATTTAAAGGACTTGTGATGAACTCAATATGTTGGAGAGACATGGCAGAGAGAGAGGGGCAAAGCTAGGTTTAGATTCCATGTGGCAGTGGATGAGGAATGGAAGAGAACAATTAACATATGTTTGGAAGGGTATCAGCCACTAATGTTAAAATCATATACCCTGGAACTCCGTGTTTAAGGACAGTAGATCAAAATCAAGATTTAAATACAGAGATCTTTACAACAGCAGGAAAGAGAGCTAGGGATCTGCAGGGGTCCGTGTATAGCACATACTACAGGGCCTGTAGGACATCCTAACACATCAGTCCTGTGAGACCCATATCATCACCCACATCTAAAAGGAGTTTCTCAGAGAGATTAGTTATCTACCCAAAGTCCCTCAGCTAGTAAACAGCAGAACCCCAATGTGAACCCCAGTCTGCTGAAATCCATGTAATTCACAGGATTCAAAAAGAGAGAAAGGGATATGAGAATTGAGTGCAGGGAAGAAATAACAACTGTGCTGGGCTTATCATGTTAGAGATAAAATGATGCCTTGAGATCATCTGATTTTTGGTTCTGTCCTCTGTTATTTTTCATGAGTATAATCCATCACCTCAGACTGGATCTAGAATCTTGTTATGGAGTCAGTAGTATAATCCTTTATTCCTAAAGGCTATCTCTAAACAGTAAAATTTGTGCGAGGTTTATAAGGTGGCCACATGTAACACTTATGAGGGAAATTATTAACTAGTATGATTTATCCATTATTGATAGTATACCCCATTCAATCTCAGAAGAATTTCCAATTTAGGTGCTATATTTTATAGTTATCCTGAAAGATTTATTTCTAAGCCTTAGAAATTTTGTTGCCCATCATTGTTCAATAATGTGACTTGCAGTAAGAGGTTTAACATAGATTTCCTTGAGGTGGTCTGAATTGTAAGTGAAGTCAGGCTGTTTCCCCAAATTTAAGATTTAATGTAATTTTCCAGAATCTTATACCTCACAGCTAATAAACTTCCTGCTGTGGTACAACTAAATGATTGAATGAATGCAAAATTGATAAATCTCCTTAGACTTCAGGGTGCAATTTAAATTGCATTTACTTTTAATAACTTTATTCCAACAAGTGTTCATGTAGGAGTTTGGCTGTATGGGGCTGACATCAGATACTGCTGTAATTTTGAGGGATTTCAATTATGCAGAATTGTTCTTGCCACTTTGTAAGTTTGTAAAGGTAAAGTGAGCTTATTCAGGGAAGCTTAGTTCCTATGATAACTGGACCATGGTATACAAATTTATTTGAACTGATTTATCCTAGAAAATTGGAGTATATACTTTTAATTAAACTACTTAGGTCATTACGTTCTCACATCATGGGATACAGAATACTGAGTCAATAGATTATAAAATAGATGATAATCAGTGGATTATAAAACATGAAATGAGTAAAATGAGGTGAATGGTCTGGATCCTATTGTCAAATACAGTAGTCACTAGCCACAAATGAATATCAAGCACTTGAAATGTTGCTAGTCCAAATAGAGATGTGCTGTAAGTATAAATACATGCTGAATTTCAAATAATTGGTATGATAAAAATGCAAAATATCTTATTTCTGTATTATGTGTTAAATATTTTTTTTTTAATTTTATTTTATTATGTTATGTTAGTCACCATACATTACATCATTAGTTTTTGATGTAGTGTTCCATGATTCATTGTTTGCGTATAACACCCAGTGCTCCATGCAATACGTGCCCTCTTTAATACCCATCACCAGGCTAACCCATCCCTCCACCCCCCTCCCCTCTAGAACCCTTAGTTTGTTTCTCAGAGTCCATAGTCTCTCATGGTTCATCTCCCCCTCCGATTTCTCCCCCTTCATATTTTAAATACCTTGGGTTAACTAAAATACATTTTACTTTATTAATACAGCTACTACATTGTATTTCTGTTGGACAATGCTGAGGTTTCATTAGCTTTTGTTAAAGCCTGGTTAATCGTCTCTGCTAAGTGAGGGGTAGAGGTGAGATTTTAATGATTTCTGAGGATGAAGGAATGTTGTAATCCTTCCTTGCCAGCCATCCCTCTTTGCTCCCTCCTCTATTTACAATATTAAAACAATAAATAAGAATTAAATTTTAGTGTAGAAAGAACTGCCTGGTACGCAGTAAACCCCGATGCAGACCTTTTAGTGAAAAGCTCAATTAGGGAATATTGCTTAGGCCTTGATCTCAGAGTGAGACTGTATAATAACAATGATGATTAACATTTATAGGAGGATTGTTCTAAGAGCTTGAAGTATTTTTTTCATCCTCACAATAACCTTACAAGAGAAATACTATGAGTATCCCCATTTTACAGTTGTGTAAAATGAGGCCACAGGGAGGTTAAGTAAATTGCCCAGGCTTACCAAGTAGGGTCAGAGTGAGGGATGTGAGTCCAGGAGGTCTGACTCCAGAATCTGGTCTCTTAACCTCTATACTATATTTCCTTTAAAGGCCAAATGTGAAATTTTCGGGCTATCCTAAGGCCAGACTTCAAGGAATACAATGAGAAAAACAGGAGGAATTGTGCCATTTGTTCCAGGAGGCTGGACCTAGCTGAATTGATCCAGCAAGCTGCGTGACAGAGAATTGGAAAGTTATTAGAATATGGATTATTGGCTTTTTAGTACATGTTGAGTATGCCACTGGTACACATGACCAAATAAATGTCTTAAACTTTCACCAGTCTAATGAGATTAGTAACAGCTCCTCCCAAAGTGAAACGGTGGGCGTGGCCTTGGGGAGGTGTATAACAGAAGAAATACCCTGATGTTCTAATGGGGGAAAACAGTCTCCTTTCCCTACATTCTTCCACTCTTTTTTCTCTTAATCCCATGGGCTCAAGTCTAAATTTATAGTTAGGGTGTCCAGCTCTCACATTTATAAGGCTGTTTTCCCAATATATAGTCTGGCTCTACTACATCCTAATAAACCAGTGTGATTAGTTATCCTGAGTTAACTTCAAAGCCATTCTGTATTGTAGACCAACAATTCATTCATATTAATAGTTCCCAACTGTGTTATCTGACTGTTATTAACCAGAGTATAACATAATAAAGACTGAATGATAACCCAACTCCAAATTCTAAAAGCGCAGCAATATAAAAAATATCCCACATTTGAACAGTATAAACCTGTATTATTACATTCTATCAGATTAAAATCAAAACTAATTTTCTTCACAAAAACTGAATTCTCCAAATTATTAAAATTTAAGATGCTCAGTTTCAGAGGCTTTAGTACAGTCTTGATTCCTTATTTCAGGATCAGTAGCCCAGGACCTCATTCCTGGGAATAGGTTAGCTCCTTTAGCATCTCTGGCATTCAGTTAATCCAGGACTCAGTCCATGCAGAGTCCCACTTGTCCAAAGCACTAATGAGTCGACAGGACACGTAAGAAAATCACACCACCAGCTCCAAGCCCACACAGGTCAGAACCCATTATTTTCTCTGAAGTAACAGCATTTCTTAACCAAATGTATATTCCTCTATTTTTTTCCAGTCATAAGCAATTTGGGTGTACACACAGATAAAGCAGGTGATAATAGTGTAGGGGTCTTGATTTCAGTTTCATTAAGATACCAATCATCCAAGGTTCACACACTTTGAATTTAAATGCATTCAGAATAAATCTCTCATGAGATTAAATTTGCCTACTATTGAAAAACTGTTTGGCCAAGCTCAAGCCTCATGACCACACACGCTTCTATGTGTACTTCCCAAGCTGTGAGTCTGGTGATAGTGAGAAGCAGGCTTGTCTGTGCCTTTATCTTTGCTTACCTCTTCAGCAACCGAGGCCGTGGCTGACTTTCATTATTTTAATGGGGCCAAAATATTTCCTTTCTACAACTTGTTTTCTTGTAGCAGAAACTAACTTACCATGGAAAAGCAAGCTATTGATCATCCGTGAATGAGAAATCAGGCTAAAGGAGGAAAAAAGTTTCAAAGCAAGCACAAGAGAAACAGAATCCATAGTGGTCAATCTAACATCAATAGCTACATCTTATTTACACTACTAGTACCCATAAAGACAAAACCGAAGTTCTGCAGTTTTCAGGTGAGTCTCCCCTGGTGGGTCTCTCCTGTGCATCTATTAGCAGCTGTAGTCTTAAGTTGCTTAACTTAGAGCCCGGTTGTCTCAATGAGACACTTTGTTCTCAAATGCTGGTTCATCAACTGAACTATCAAAACTCCTCCTTTATTATTTTAAAATTATATTTGATGGCATAATGGCCAGTAATCTTTTTTTCCGGTGTGGGGGGGGGCTGGGGAGAAGGAGAGAGAAAATCTTAAGGCTCCCTGCCCAGCATGGAGCCTGAAGCGGGGCTTCATCTTATAACCCTGAGATCATGACCTAAGCCAAAATCGAGAGTTGGAAGCTTAACTGAGCCAACCTGGCACCCCATGACCAGTAATCTTTGAAGTTCATAAACCCCATCTCTCCACAGCTTCTCTTTATGTGGAATTCGAAGTTGCCAATACAAACAAAATAGTACTTAATATCTAGATTAGTGTTTGATACCTTAACGTAGGATTCTCCTGCAAATCTGAGACAGAGAATGTAGGTTAGGCCAGAGACCTAAGTGCATTTCATCCTCCTTGTAAAGTCTGAATATGAATATCAAAATCCTACTATTATTGGCTTCAGCCGACAGGTTGGGCATTCATGTGAAGAAAGGGTGGTAGTACCACCTGGGTAGGACTCAAGTTTACCAACTGACCAACTTTCATGAAGTGGAAATTTGGGGGAGGGCAGAGGCAGCATGAGAAGGGAAGGGAGAATAAGATCATTACCTAAGTGTATACCACTACATGGAAGCCATATTTGAGTATGAAATGATCTTAGGCTGTTATATCAAGCGCCAACCTGACATCTGGAACTTGACCAATTAGGATAAGATTCTTTCCGCTTGTGAAGAAATGAGGATAGAGTTAAACAGAGAGGAGGTCAGAGGAAAATAGCTTGTTCCCCAAACCCTTTTGTGGTCCAAGCACACTTACCATTCCACAAGATGTACAGAGGCTGAGAGTGAGGGTTTAGAAAATGCTATAGTGATTTGACATGACTCCAACAGTCAAATCCATCATCAGTGGACTCATCTGATTAAATAGAAGTAGGAATTGTGTGGGGTGAACTGCATACTATTTATGAGAAATAAGACCACATAGTGTTCTACTGTGGATAGCAAATTTTTGAAGTGAAATCTTGCCCTTCATCATAGTTTGTTTGAGAAGCGCTACTACAGAACGTATTTTTAGTGCCTAAAACAACGTGTCTGCCATGTGGAGGGTTTCTCTTCTCCTGCCCCTTAGACAAACAGTCTGCGCAAACAATCTACAATCAGTGTAGATGTCCAATCTGTACTTAATCCTTTTTCATTTCAGCCTCATAGAATCGTAGATCGATCCTGTCATAAATCAATGCTAGATCATCCTGAAGAGAATCTGAAAGGATAGGCATTCCAGCATTCTTTTTCAGCCACAGTCTTCAAAGTTGTAGATTTTTTTCCTCTATTAAATTTTATGATGGCTGTTTCCAATGATGTATGAAAAAGAGTTCCCCACTTTTTAGTAGATTTCTAAATCATACAGTGGAACAGTGGCTTCTGGAAGATACGAGCCAATTCCAGTGAAGGTATTGGGCTTATTATCTTTCATTAAAGAAACTATGTGCCATTTCACTTGAGTTGTCTGTTCTGGCTTTCTGCCTCAATCTTTTTACATTTTGAGATCTGGCTTACTTTGGCCTATAATCTACAATTACCTTTCCATAATATCTCCTATAACACCTATTTAGCTTCTATGATATTTCTATAAATACTATATATCAAAAAACGCAGTTGGATCAATTGTTGAAAGGCTTAAGCCCTTCAGAAAGTTCTTAAGGATAAAATTAAAAGTATAATAATTCATATCCATAATAAGACCAGAGAGAATTAAAGAAAGTTAAGCCTATAGAGCTATCGTTCATAAGAGTTTAACATTGAATGATAGATTTAATATTTAATATTCAAATAGTACCTTAAAGCACAAATAGGGGTTTAATATTTGAGGACAAGATATCCAATCTAAAATTAAATTTTTGATTCACCATGCAGTCATGATTTCCACCTTGCTCTATGGAGCAAAAATATAGATGGTTTATAGATGTCTTACAGTGCTGTAAAAGAATAAATGCTACCGATAACAAAATCAAGTTAAAGTGGGGGCGCCTGGGTGGCTCAGTCGGTTAAGCGCCTGCCTTCGGCTCAGGTCATCATCTCAGGCTCCTGGGATCGAGCCCCACATCGGGCTCCCTGCTCAGCGGGGAGTCTGCTCCTCCCTCTCCCTCTGTGCTCTCTCTCCCTCTCTCTCTCTTTCAAATAAATAAATAAAATCTTTAAAAAAAAAAAAAATCAAGTTAAAGTGAGGAGAGGTTAATATTCTTTATCAAGTGAACACCAGTAGCATGGAGACTGATATTACTAAACTGTCTTTAAGCTGGCAGGTTGGATATGTGATTGAGTTGCTTAACCCTCACCTCCCATATGAATGCTTTTCTCTGGTTGTAGCCTAGAAATCTGAAAATCTAAAATGTCTCAAAGGCATTCTGAAGGATGATCTTAAAAATCATCTAGATCTAGCCATATGGACACATATTTTAGGATCATGCTACTCACATGTCTAAGGATTAACACAGAATTGATTCTATAAAGTTACTATTCTATAACATACTGCCACTACTAACCCAACCACCAACAGTAATAAAAAATGATAGTGATGGTAATAGTTATCAGAGGTACTATATGTGTAGACTGGGATAATGACTTACATCAATCTATTGGGTTCTCCTTTAATACACGAAGGGGCTCTTTACCATTCAGGGTTTCATAAGTGTGTGCTCCCTACCATATACACATGCAAATGGACTAAGGCAACTTCCCATACTCTGGGAAAGGACTGTATGCTGCTACTTGCATGAATATAAACAGATATGTAGTAATGAAATAAATACAGATAAAACTAGATTTCACTTATGGCATGGATCAACAATCTGTCCTCACTAAGAGGCCAGAGAAAGATCATACACGAATTTGGAGGAAAAGCAGAACAGACAAATACCAAAGAACAGACAAGCAGACCCTTATTTTCCCACTTTTGTTCCAGTACGTACTATCTTCTATGCATTTGTTTCCTGATAAATTAACTTAGAAGTTTTTATTTAAGCATCACATGTATAAACTCTGACATGGTAAATTATTAAATAAATCTTGGAAATAGAGGGGTGGACAACCCCACACCACACAGCCGCCTGGAGTTATGGGGTATTTTATTGGCCAGAGATCCTGGGTAGAGTTCACTTGGAGGGCTTAAACTTCTATTTTTTAGGCTTCTTGACATAAAGGTAGAAAAAGTGGTGGTTTCTCCTTTAGGAAGACTTAAAGACCATTTACATATCTCATGAGCCTGTGAAGGTACAAATGCGGTGTTTCTTTGAAAACACTTCCCTTTTATCTTGGAAAGTTCAGACATGCAGAAGCATTTTTATAGACAGGATAAATTCATAATTTAAACTTTTATATTATAGAGTTGATTATATGGTAAAGATGATGCAAACAATGTCCATTTTTTATTAGAATCTCTCATAGGAAATTCAATTACTGTATATTCATCCTCTTCTTGAGTTAGTAAAGTATAATAGCTGTTATTTCATTCTCAAGAAAATAATTTATTATAACAGATAAAATCCTGTTTCATTCATTACTTGTAGGTAGTGTTATTAAACATACTTTCTCTTCTTTTTTGCCATTTTTAAAAAATAGTTGGTGGCCTGTGATCCTACAGAAATTTATTATGCTGAAATTTTTGCCTATGCCATTTTTCTTTTTGCAGACTGTTTTGGCAAAATATATATACTTTTCTCCATCTTTCCTGTTAACTCCTACCATATTGTTTTAAAGATTTATTTATTTTAGAGGGAAAGAGCGCAGGGGGTGGGGGGCACAGAGGGAGAGGGAAAGAGAATCCCAAGCAGACTCCATGTTGAGTGTGGAGCCCTATGCAGGGCTCGATCTCACAACCCTGAGATCATGACCTGAGCTGAAATCAAGAGTTGGACACTCAACCGACTGAGCCATCTAGGTGCCCCTACCATATTTTTTTTTAAAGCAGAAAAAATTATATTGATTTTCAGCTATGGCAAACCAATTATTTGGTCATTGGCATGGGTTTCAAGCTATAGAATGCTATATTAAATGACTCATTGGATATAAATTGAATTAGTAAAGCCATTTAAAACAGATCTATTTTGTTTGATGTGAGATTTAGAAACTCCCTTTAGGGAGATAGGGGCTCCTTTCTCACCATGGTTTTTCCCTGCCCAAGTCAGGATAACCTTGACAAGCATCTAAAGCAACTCAGGAATAGGTCATAAGTTGCTGGATTTGAGGTATCCCCAAATTTCAAAACAAAAGGTATCTGCAAGTACAGAGAGGATAACTCTTTAGAGACTTAAATCACCTGTGTTTAATAAGTAGTTCCTAAAAATAGAGATTTGTGGAAACAAAGAGGATTAGATGAACAAAAAATCCAAGAGGGATGGACAAGCTTTTTCAAGCTAGAAAGTTGAACACCTGTTGTTTTCTTCCCTGGGCGTAATTACCAATTCTCAGTATGAGTTAAGGATCAGGCTATGCTCACACAAAGAAGAAAGTGAAATGAGCAAATTCTACGTAGAACTTGAACAACATATTAGAAACTCTAGAGACCCTAAAATTCTACTTGTTTTTCCTGTGGCCTATTTGCTGAATTTAGGGCCATCCTGAAGGGTAGGAAGCTTTATAGGGGTGTCTGACATTTTCCCATAGTTTCACAAAATTGAGGAAACCAAGTCCCACTTGAAGAATAGGTCTTCCTCAAACACAGTTTGTCTTCTTAGGATGTTTATCAAATTTGAAGGCCAAACAGCAAAACTCAAAACCTACAAAGGCTGACCGAATCTTCCTTAGTCTTTTAGAGATAAGGTTGTAGAAACCTGGTTTGTAGAAACCAGCCCACAGCCTGGGCTGTGCCTGAAAAAAAAGAATCAGAAATAAACATTCTTATGAAAACATCAACCTAGCCAGTAACCGATCTCAATGCATGATTGAGTGGAAGTGATTAACCACCCCCAGCCCTATCTCCCTTACAGAAGAAAAGGGGAACTCTGTCCAGGACAACACACACATACACACAACAACAACCACCACCACCACCACCAGAGCCTTTATGCTTCCTTTATATGTAATATACACATATAATAAAAAATTATTAGACATGTGAATAGGCAGGAAAATGTGACCAATAACAAGAAACAAAAAAATAAGTAGACTTTAACAAACAATCCAATATCAGATTGAGTAAATACAGACTTTAAAATAACTATTTTTAATATATTAAAGAACAGAAGAAAAGGTACACTAAATATGTGACTAGATGGTAAATTTCACTGGAGAATTGAAATATGTAAAAATGAAACAAGTTGACATTTTAGAGATACATAGCTTAATATTAAATCATTGGATGAGACTAACAAATGGAGAGGCATGGAGAAGATGCTATTATAAATGTAGTCAAAGATAAGCCAATTGAAAAGGTCTAAATGAAACTGAGAAAAAAAAAAAACGATAAGAAAAATGTAAGCTACAGTGAGAAGTTCAAGTATATTTGCAACTGGGATCCCAGAAGGAAAGAGATGTTCAACCAGTGGAAAATCAGTATTGAAAAAAAAAAATAACCACAATAGTTCCAAAAAAATGATAAATGACATCAAATCACAAAATCCAAAAGCGCCAAGGTAGGTTAAATAGAAAATCTCACCAAGGTACATTGTAGTCCAGTTGTTCAATGCCAAAGAAAAGGATAATTTTTTAAAGCAGTCAGATACATTTCTTTAAAAAGAGAATAAGCTTTACAGTTGACTTTTCAACAGAAACCCATGGACATTACAGGTAATTAAAATGACATCTTTAAGTGCTGTGGTTGTTTTAAATGTCAACCTAGAATTCTATTCTGCATAACTGTATAACCAAGGAAAATATCCTTTAACAAAAACTAAAGGAATTCAGCAGCATAGCTTTATTTCAACAAATACAAAGTCTAAAGAACTTCTTTAGAAGTAAGGAAAATAATTCTAAATCAAAGCATGAAAACTTAGGAACGACTAGAAAGAACCAGAAAGAGAAAATATGTACATAGATGTAAAAGATAAATAAAATAATAGTGTGTTTGGTCTACAACATATGTAATAATAAATGCCACATATACTGTGTAAAGAGGGTTAAAATATTATCTTTCCCTTATTGTTCAAGATATGAAATTACTAATCTGAAGTTGACTTTAAAAAAGATACAACACAAAGGAGCTAATAGGGGAGAAAAATGGAGTAACAAAATAAAAAACACTTTACCCAAAAGAAGGTAAAGAAGGTGGAATAAAGGAACAAGAGAGATATGGCAATGAATATCACATATTAATACATATTATAAAAATATATCAATATAAAGTTTATTTTACCAATACACTTAAATGAAAAAGTAAGTTTGATTTAAAGAAAAATATTAAATAAAAGTGGTACAGGGGTGCCTGGGGGGGGGGGGGTTCAGTCATTTTAAGTGTCTGACTTCGGCTCAGGTCATGGTCTCGGGGTCCTGGGATTGAGCCCTGTGTTGGGCTTCCCACTCAGCAAGGCATCTGCTTCTGTCTCTGCCCCTCCCCCCACTCATGTTTTTTTTCTCTCTCTCTCTAATAAATAAAAAAATCTTTAAAAAAAAAAAAAAAGTACTGATTGTATGTAGAGGATAGAAATCTGGACAAACACTAGCATTAAATATTATAGAGAGCTAGGGAGAATACTTTCTGAATTTAGGCAAACTGGATCCAGTACTATGCTATTAACTATTTGTATAACATTATAAAGGCAAAAAAAAAATTGCAAGTAGGCTCATAACTTTTAAAAAGTATAAAAATCTTAAAAAGTTTAACAGTTTTTCAGCCTCATAGTCTATGAAATACTGTGCTTTTCCATCACAAAGTATAACATCTGACTTAGTGGGTTTCTTTTGTTTCTTAAGTAAAAGGTGCTAATAACGTTAACAAGAAAGCAAGTCAAGGTGCTTTCCTATCGTGAATTTTTAACCAGTTTCTGTATTTGATTCAGTATGCATTTGTTTTGTGTTTTAAATTTCTTTCACTGGAAGTAGATGGAGAAAATAAATTCTGGTATATACTCGGCACTTAAAAAATGATGTCTTAAGCCGCAAAATAATTGTGTAGGATCAGTCAAGTAGAGCAATACTAAAATATTCTCTCCTCAGTTATACCCTGTATTTTAGGTTTCTAAAAACAGATTTATCCCTTAACTTTATATCATACAATATAACTTTTCTCAAGGTAGATAACTTACATTATGATTTTTACATTATAACAACAAATCCACTCCCACTGTGGGGAAAAAATTTTATTATGAATTGGTAGTAAGGATGGATCAATACCATCTCAATGTAAGAACAACTTAACTCCTTTGGGCTTTTGGAGAAAATCTTTATTACGTAGTTGAGAAAAGAGTGTGTCTTTGACTTAGAAATTACTTAATGCACATTGTCCCTAATCACTAAACTACTGTAATCTATAGCACACACACACAACATAGCTGGTATGGTATTTATGCATTTAAAGTATATATGTAAGAGGATACATATATTTCTGAGGATAGTTTCAAATTAAAGCAAAATTCTAATTAACTTGTAAATCTGTTTCTCTCCATCACCACTCCCCTACTCTGACCTAGACTTCTGTCAGTGTCCTCTGTGTGGCATCCCTGCATCCATTCTGACGCCACACTCAGATCTTTCTCTTACCATGGCTCGAGTGGACTATTTCAAGAATGCCATTGTGAACGGTCATCCTACTCTTTAAAATTCCTTACAGACTCTCCATTGCTCTTAAAGAGCAAAACCATCTATAAAATGGCCTTACACTTGATCAGAAGTCTAGAGTCCTGCTCTTTGCATTCCAGTCACACTGAATTTTCAGTTTCTAAAACTGTCTAGCTCCTTCTACCACTGGTCCTTTGTGTCTGATGCCCCCTCTGGTTAGAGTAGTCAGCCTGTTTTTCTCTTTGCACAGTTAATTCCTGTTCATCCCTCAAATCCCAGTCAGCATGTCCTCAAGGAGAGCCTTGTGGCCTCTGGGATAAGATTTTCTTCAATACTAATTTCCAACAGCACCATGTATGTCTCTTCTACGTCAATCAGCTGGCTGTATCTGTCCCTTTATCAGTATAGTGGTTGATAAATCTCCACTACACAGTGAGGGCCACGGGGATGAAGACTGTGTTTTTATCTTCCACTGGTTCCCCAGGTCCTAGTCAGAGTGCTTGGTACATAGTAGGACTCAACAAACAATTGTTTAATGTTCTTACATTATTTAAACCAAGTTGAAAGTCATTATAATTGAAGTTAATTCCAGTAGCATAAAAAGGCATAAACTGACCTTGTTTTGGATAAACTCCAAATTTAAGTAATTTTCCAGTTGTGATGTATGTTAAATTAAAATACTTAGGGAGCTTTTGTCTCATTCATATACTGGAAAAGGGAAAATAGGAATTATAGAAGAAGGGATTTTATTTATCATTGTCAAAAGCTTACAGTTTTAATAGAAGAATTTAATAAAATGATTTTATGATGATGATGGAATACAGCAAACCACATTTATTTTGAATTTATAATGTGAGTGGAATCTGCTAAACAGTTTTTAAGAATTTGTTCACTTCTCACAAGTACAGCTGTGAATGAATCAGGTTGCCTGACTCCATAGCCTATGCTCTTAATCATACTCCTGCTTTGCTGTGGCAACTTTATATATATACTATTATCCATCTTTTGTTAAGCATCTGTTATGTGCCAGGCACTCTGCTAAGGGCTTTATGTGACCTCACTTGAGCCTCATTGCTGGGTAGGTATGAATTATTATCCCTATTTATTAGATGCCGTCTTTGTGTAATTTCATGTATTGGAAATTTAAAATTGACTATCCCAAATAGGGGAAATCACTAATGCTTAACTATTAGTGCCTTTTCCGAATAGGAGCTGTTATTAGGAAGCAATGAGAGTTCACTCTTCCATTGTTACAGTTTACAAATTTTCTAGCAGCAAGGCATATGCTTACATAATATTACTTTGATAAAACTGCATTAAAGATCAGGAGTGTTGTTGATTTGGAAGTTGGTTTTGGCTAAATGATATTCCAAAACAGTCAGTCATTCCTAGAAAAATTAGAGATTTCTACATATATATATCAGGGACATCCCATTGGCTAGTATGAGTACTGGTCATCTGTTCTTTACATATGAAAAGCTCATTTTCCTTGGCCTGCAGGTCAGTGTGTAGAATCAGGGTAGGATGTATAAAAGTGACTCAGGAAAATTTCTTTTCTCCTCACCCAGAAAATAAACATTTCCTCAGCACACAAGGGAGAAAGGAGTTGGAAGATGTGGGTGTTCAGCTTGCCTGTTCATACTCTATTTAGAATTTCTTTTTTTATAAAGTGAGCTCTTTGATGTTACCATTTTCAAAAATTCAATTTATTTTAATAGCAATTTCAAGAAAAATAGCACCTTCATAGCACCAGTTGCCTACTGAATCTTTTATAACTATTAGGAAAATGAGCTCCATAGGTAGTGACTACTTCAATAGAAGTTATTAGCAAATTTTAAGAGTATCTTAGGGTGTGGAGCTGTGTCAACAGGGACAGAATAAAGAAGGCAACTGAAGCAATATCCTAGATATTTTGAGCAAATAGCAAGATAATTAATAGAACACTGAATTATTGAACTCAAGGGGCTTCTTGGTCATGAGTCAATATTGCAGCAAAGTTTATAAGAACACGTGCAGATGGAGTTTTCAGTGTTGCCTTGTTAGGTCATCTTTATTCTTTGGTACCGCTAGATACCCATTTCCGTTAAGAAAAGTCCTATTTAGGAAAAAATGCTACTCTAAAGAAAGAATTGATTTAGATGATTTGGAAAAAAAAATAAATGTGATGTAATGCTTCAGATATATGTTATTGGCTGTCATTGTTAATGTTTTTTTGTATTTGTAAAAAGGCTTTAGGGGACATAACTGATTCTACAGAATTCTATGAAAAGGTCCAGTGTGGCAACGCCTTTCCTCCTTAAGGTTGTAGAGTAATGTGTAAGGTCAGTAAGGTTAAAGTTTCTAGTGTTCTGGTCCCTGCAGTTGGCTAAAACAACTACATTTATGAAGGTATATTTATATAAATAGAGATACTTACATTAACCAACCGTATGCATTAATACTATGACGCTCTGCTATAGAATGAATGTTTGTGTCCCCCCACCCCTCCAAATTCATATGCTGAAACCTAATCCCCATTGTGAGGGTATTTGGAAGTGGGGATTCAGGGAGGGGATTAGATCATTAGATCATGAGGGCAGAGCCCTCATGAATGCTATTAGTGCCCTTAAAAAAGACCCCAAAGAGAGCCCCCACCGTGTGGGTTTATAGCAACAACATAGCTGCCTATGAATTCAGAATCTTCTGGTCCCTTGATCTTGGACTTACCAACCCACAGAACTGTGAGAAATAAATTTCCGTTGTTTATAAGCCACTGAGTGTGTGTTACATTGTTACAGCAGCCCAAGCTCACTAAGACACCTCCATTGCAATGATAAACTACGGCACAACAAGTAAGTGCCTGAGCCAAGATTCCAACTCAAAACCTACCAACCTGAAAGCTTTTGCTTTAAAAAAACAAAAAAAGTCGGGGCGCCTGGGTGGCTCAGTTGGTTAAGCGGCTGCCTTCGGCTCAGGTCATGATCCTGGGGTCCTGGGATTGAGCCCCACATCGGGCTCCCTGCTCCGCAGGAAGCCTGCTTCTCCCTCTCCCTCTGCCTGCCTCTCTGCCTACTTGTTCTCTCTCTCTCTCTCTCTCTCTCTCTCTCTCTCTGTCAAATAAATAAATAAAATCTTTAAAAAAAAAACACAAAAAAAGTCTTCTTAAAAAATAGCCAATATACATACACAAAAATTCAAATGGCACCAAAAACACATAGTAGTAAGTCTCTTACACCCCTACTTCTGGCCACCTGTTCCTTTTCCTTAGAGACAACCACATTACTTATTTACTTATGTATCCTTCTAGTGATCTTCTGTGCACTCTAAGCATTTTTATGTATGCTATTATGTGTGTAAAAATTATGGTAGAATACCATATAAGTTATCCTGTATATTTTTTAACTTTACATATAAGAAAGATTCTTTCATACTAATAGATAAAGAGCTGCCTTGTATTTTCTAGAAGCTATGTAGTATTCCATTCTGTAATGTATAATACCTGTGAGGGATGTTTAGTTTGCCTCCAGTTTTGTTTTATTACAAATGCTAAAAAGACTTATTTTTATATATGCCGTTTAGTAATTTTGTTTTAGGTGTATCTTTATGCATGCAATAGAATTGAATTCTATTTTTTTTGACTGAATGTTACAATACCGAAACCATTTACACTTATTGATATAACTGGCTTAGTTTTATCTTTTATCATTTTATGTTTTCTCTCTTTGTAACCTATGATTTCTTTCTGTTGGCAGTCTGTTTATATGTTTCTTTAGTAATCTGTTAAATTTATCTTTTTTTGAGTATAGTTGACACGTAATGTTACCTTAGTTTCAGGCATACAACTTAGTGATTTGACAAGTTTATACATGATGCTCTCTATGCTCACCACAAGTAGAGCTGCCATCTGTCTCATTACATCATTATTACAGTATCATTGACTGTATTCCTTATCCTCTTTTTATTCCTGTGACTTACTCATTATGTAACTGGAGGCCTGTATCTACCACTCCCCGTCACCCATTGGTTTGTTCTCTGTTTTTATAGTTCTGATTCTTTTTCCTTATACATTTTTTTAGATTCCATTTATGAATGGAATCATATGGTATTTGTCTTTCTCAGTCCAACTTTATTTAGTGTAATATCCTCTAGATTCATCCATGTTGTCTCAAGGGGCACAATATCCTCCTTTCTATGGCTGTGTAGTACTCCATTGTGTATATACACCACATTTTCCCTATCCATTTGTCTATCGATGGACCCTTAGGTTGGTTCCATGTCTTGGCTACTGTAAATAATGCTGCAATAATCAGAGGGGTGCATATATCTTTTCAAGTTAGTGTTTTCATTTTCTCTGGGTAAAGGCCTAGCAGTGGAATTACTGGCTTATATGGTGTTTCTATTTTTAATTTTTTGAGGAACCTCTGTACAACTTTCCACAGTGGCTGCACCAGTTTACATTCCTACCAGCAGTGCACGAGGTTTCCTTTTCTCCACATCCTTGCTAATACTTGTTTCTTGTGAGTTTATCCTTTTAATCTGTAATTGGTCTTCCAGTTTTTGAGACATCATTATCTATTTTCTTATGATAAGCAATGGTAGAATAGTTTGGACTCCATTAGTTCAATCCTTCAGTTTTCTCTTTACTACCACCCAAATGTAATTTTGTTATTTATTTCTTTTAAATATACTTCTAAACTTGTACTTTAAATGTTAGCCTTGCCCATGATTATAAAAATAATGAGTTCAGCTAACTTAAACCACTTCTCTCTGTTTCCCTTCCCCTTGCTGTGTCTGTCAGTTATATCCATTTTGCATCATCAGGGCTTATATTTACATTCTTTTTTGCAATTTCAGTGTTTATACCTATTGTTGACTTTGTGTAACAGTTAAAATGACTCAATGTTCTTTCCTATTCCTTTTGCCATAGTTTCTCCATTCACCTCTTGGTTAGTTAAGATTCATCCTCTGTTTCCATGAAGAGCTCATGGTTTAACTGTATTCTCTGAATTCTCAACATTTAAAAAAAGTTGGCTTATTGTCTTTACAATTGAACAATAATTTAACTGGTTTATTAATCAGAACTCAGTGCATGAAACAAAAACCACCATGAGTATTGTAAATATCCTTCAGAAATGTCTTTTTAAATTTTTTTAAATTTATTTATTTGAGAGAGAGAGACAGAAGGAAAGCACAGTCGGGGGAGAGGCAGAGGGAGAAGCAGGCTCCCTGCTTTCTGCAGGGAGCCTGATGCGGGGCTCGATCCCAGGACCCTGGGATCATGACCTGAGCTGAAGGCAGATGCTTAAACCAGCTGAGCCACCCAGCCCCCCCCCCCTTCAGAAATGTCTTGCAAACAATTCAGAATTCATTCAACAGCAGAGTTTTCACCTCTGAGGCAACCACTGCAAATGCTGAATTCAATCCATAAACCTATAGCTGTCATTGAGGGTTTAGGAAGCCAGAATTAAGAAGTTGCCACTGTCGGGGCATCTGGGTGGCTCAGTCAGTTAAGTGCCTGATTCTTGGTTTCAGCTCAGGTCATGATCTCAGGGTCGTGAGATCCAGTCCTGCCTTGGACTCTGCGCTCAGTGGGGAGTCTGCTTGAGGATTCTCTTCCTCTCCCTCTGCCCTTCCCCTCTATTCATGCATTTCTCTCTCTCTCAAATAAATAAATCTTTAAAAAAAAAAAAAGTTGCTACTGCTGCTGATATCATCACACCTCCCTTTGAACCTGGAAACCTGGAGAACAAAAAGTGGAATGTTGCACAGAAAAACCTGTTACCATGCTTGATCAAAAGAGGCAGGGAATGAACCCTGCAGCACTTTTGCCTTCCAAATCTCACTTGAGTGCATATAATTGTTGGATCCTAATTTAATGGCCATCTCTGCTTGTGAGTGGGAAAGGGAGTTTTTACTTCCCTCACTGACAATCCTGGAACACATACTAAACAGAAGATGTTATGGAGATCAAGTGAATCAACAATATCAAACAGTTCTGAGTGGGTAATAAAACATATTGGGGTCATATTTTCTTTTCTTGAGGAACTTATAAATAATTCTGTATTCTGCATGTTGCTGTGAAGGAATTTAAGGATAATTCCTTTTCCCCCTTTATCGGTAACTTAGTATCTGCCTGTTTACTCGAAGTATTCTGTAAAGTTCAGTAATTTAAATAAGATATACCTTGATATTTATCATTCTGAGGTTTTTTATTTTATTTTTTTAAAGATTTTATTTATTTGCCAGCAAGAGAGGGAGAGCACAAGCCGGGGGGAGCAGCAGGTAGAGGGAAAAGCAGGCTCCCCGCCGAGCAGGGAGCCCGATGCGGGGCTCGATCCCAGGACCCTGGCATCACGACCTGAGCCGAAGGCAGACACTTAACTGACTGAGCCACCCAGGTGTTCCTATTCTGGGGTTTTTAAAATTAGGAACATAATGTATTTTCAATATATTTTGAACCTTCACTTATTTTTGAAATATTTTCATTTATCTTAAAATGTATAATTAGTGTTGTTATTTAATCCTTTACCTTTGGAGTATTGAATATGCATGGATGAGATCTCTTCTTATTGTTCCTCCTATCTATCTTTTCATAATTTTTTTTAAAGATTTTATTTATTTATTTGAGAGAGAAGAGTGAGCAGGAGGGAGAGAGAATCTAAAGCAGGCTCTGCACTGAGTACAGAACCCAGCACGGGGCTTGATCCCACAACCCTGAGATCATTACCTGAGCCAAAACCAAGAGTCAGACGCTTAACTAACTGAGCAACCTATGCGCCCCTCTTTTTATAATTTTTTATGCTGAATTTATTTCCACCATAATTTGGTCACATCTTATCCTCCATGTCTCTCTTTGTCTTTTCAGCAGTGTCTGTTCTCCTTTTGCTCTAGTTCTTCATTTCCATAATGTTTTTTCTTTACTTCCTTCCATTTTTAGTTCTATCTTCCAAGGATTTGTCTCTAGATGCTATCTAACTGTATATTCTCTGAGCTTGTGTATGTTTCTTGTGCCCTCTCATTTTTTTTTTTTTTAAAGATTTTATTTATTTATTTGACAGAGAGAGAGAGAGACAGTGAGAGAGGGAACACAAGCAGGGGGAGTGGGAGAGGGAGAAGCAGGCTTCCCGCTGAGCACGGAGCCCGATGCGGGGCTCAACCCCAGGACCCTGGGATCATGACCTGAGCCGAAGGCAGACGCTTAATGACTGAGCCACCCAGGCGCCCCCTTGTGCCCTCTCATTTTACAGAAGCAATTGTTTCATTATATTTCTTAAGTTATTTCTTACATGCAAGATAGTGTGCTTATCTCCAGCTTTCGTTTCTTCAAGAGAAATCTTGTATATCTTGGTAGTATTCTTTCCTGGCATTTTTGTTTTCCTGTTCCTTTTTACCTTTATTTTTATATTATCTTTGGGTCAATCATCTATTTTCTATTGTTGTTATTCAGTTATTTTTATATTTTTAATTTAAATTCAATTAGCCAACATGTAGTCCATCATTAGTTTTTGATGTACTGTTCAATGATTCATTAGTTGTGTATAACACCCAGTTTTTTTTTTTTTTTTTAAAGGTTTTTTTTTTTTTTTATTTATTTGACAGAGAGAAAGACAGCCAGAGAGGGAACACAAGCAGGGGGAGTGGGAGAGGGAGAAGCAGGCTTCCTGCGGAGCAGGGAGCCTGATGTGGGGCTCGATCCCAGGACTCTGGGATCATGACCTGAGCCGAAGGCAGACGCTTAACGACTGAGCCACCCAGGTGCCCCACCCAGTTATTTTTAAAAAGAGCTCGTTCTTCTTGAATGCTCTACCAGTGGATGAGTGTTCCAGGGGGAATAGAATGGATTCTGCATGATTTAGAGTAGTATCTGGTGACACAGAACTGTGTGTAGATGAGTTCTTTTAGCTTTTTTTTTTTTAAGATTTTATTTATTTGCGAGAGAGAGAATGAGAGACAGAGAGCATGAGAGGGAGGAGGGTCAGAGGGAGAAGCAGGTTCCCCGCTGAGCAGGGATCCCGACGTGGGACTCGATCCCGGGACTCCAGGATCATGACCTGAGCCGAAGGCAGTCGCTTAACCAACTGAGCCACCCAGGCACCCCAGAGTTCTTTTAGCTCTGACCTCTCTCCCAACAACTGAGATTAACAGCTTCCAGGCTGTTCACAATGCAGCTGCCTTCTCCAACATTTTATTTCTCATTATTACATCTGGATAATTGCTCTTTTTATTGGTTCTTCCTTGATTTACTTTACCACCACACAGCATCTAGGGCATATCTTTTTTCACCGTTATGATGGATTATTTGCTTTATTATTTGGAGTGGGATATCTGATTTTGCTCATTGTGATCTGTTAGCTCCGTCTGAGACCTGTAGCCATAGGACTACTCTCTCAGCTCCTTCCTGGACCTTATTTGACCTTCACTGCATTTGGCAACCCTTTCTCATATCTTGTGGTCTGGATTACAGATATCTTCTGGTTTTATCTAAGATCAAATTTGCTTCTCCTTCTTTCTCTCATTAATTTCAGAGGAAAGGAGAGAAGAGGTGGTGCTATTTATTTTTTATACACTTTCAAAATAGAAACCTCTGCAACTCAAAGCTCATCCTCTCAATTACTTTGCTACACTACATGCCCCACAACTATTTTCCAAAATATTCTACCATCTTATATTCATGATCATTAAAACTGGGGCTCTGGGTACTTACACACTTATTTTCTTCTACTTTTTAAAGTACTAAATGAGGTGAGGGGTGCCTGGGTGGCTCAGATGGTTAAGCGTCTGCCTTCGGCTCAGGTCATGATCTCAGGGTCCTGGGATCGAGCCCCACATCGGGCTCCCTGCTTGGCGGGGAGCCTGCTTCTCCCTCTCCCTCTACTGTTCTCCCTGCTTGTGCTCTCTTGCTCTCTCTGTCAAATAAATAAATAAAATCTTAAAAAAAAAAAAAATGAGGTGATACTTAATATGTGGCAAATGAGAAAGAAGTTAAGGTTTGAGGCTTTTAGGAAAAAATTCTTTCTAGAAAAGTTCTTATCAGAGTCTTCACATACCTCCTTGGGAATCAGAAATTCAGCCTCAAACTCCCAGGTCACTAATGACCACATGATACGCTGGTCATGATAACCTACACTTCATGACTCTATTCTCTAAGAAGTCCAAGCGTATAAGGCACCCATTTCCTACCATTACCCAGTACATGTTGACAACTCCTCATTGAGGAAATCACTGCTTTCTTTCAAAGATTTACCCTTTTTATTATTTCTTGCAGCCCATCATTTCTCACTGCTTTTGTATCCTTTCTCCCTTTTCCCCATCTACTTCTATCCTAGAACCTTCCATCTATGTTGAGGTAACTTTTTAATGTTTCCTCCTGTTCCAACTGCCAAAAATCCCTGTACTCACATCCTATGGCCTTTAAATCTACACTGCCATTTCTGTTTTGCTCTTTACAAATAAACAGTTGAAAAGCTAGGCAACCTAGTAGTGTCTACCTTTATCTCCATTTTAGTGATAAGGGAACTGAAGCAGAAAGAGGTAAAGTGACCTAGCCTTAACTCAATATAAGGCTTTATCTTTTTTTTTTTTAGTGTTTATTTATTTGAGAGAGAGAGAGTGTGCATGAGTGGGAGGAGGGGCAGAGAGAGAGGGAGAGGCTGAGAATCTCAAGCTGACTCCACGCTGAACACAGATCCCAATGTGGGGCTCAATCTCATGACCCTGAGATCATGACCTGAACAGAAACCAAGAGTTGGATGCTTAACCAACTGAGCCGCCCAGGCACCCCTCAATATAAGGCTTTATCTTAAGGAAAATTCATCTTCCCATGAAAATTTCTCTATTACCTGTATAATATCAATTCCTAAATGTACATATTTAGATTTGATTTTTCCTTTCCACTTAGGTCTCCTTTAGTGAATTAAAAATGAGCTTTTTTTTTTTTTTTTTTTTTTAAGATTTTATTTAGAGCACATGAGCAGGGGAGGGGAGAGGGAGAGAGAGAATCTCAAGCAGACTCTGCGCTGAGCACAGACCTGGACATGGGGCTCAGTCTCATGACCCTGAGATCATGACCTGAGCCAAAATCAAGAGTTAGATGCTTAACTGACTGAACCACCCAGGTGCCCCAAAAGTGAGGTATTTTTATACAAATGAAAATTAAGTATTTAAAAATACATTAATTTTTCTTCTTATTTCCATATGGAAAATATTTTTTATAGTTTTTCTCTAGCAGTTATAATCCTGCTTACCTGTTTCCTTAGGGTTAAAACCCTGATAATACTGTTAAACTCTTCCATCTTTCTCTGAGTGGTCTGTCTTCATTTAAATCCAGTTTAATAATGTAATTCACCACAGATTTCTGCTAGCCATCATAATTTGAGTCTCTACTAAGTCTAAACATAGTTTTACACAAGTGCTCTGTATGTGTGAATAATGTATTAGTTCCTTGCTCAGAAGTTGCAGTTCTCTACTAAACATTGGAGAATATTCTTTAATTCATTCAACAAATAGTTATTTACCTCCTACAATGTTTCATGCATGGTTTTAGGCTCTGGTGTAACTGTCACAAGATAAGATCTCATGTTGATGGAACTTAAATTCTTTTTTTAATTTTATTAGGTTAATCACCATACATTACATCATTAGTTTTTGATGTAGTGTTCCATGATTCATTGTTTGTGTATAACACCCACTGCTCCATGCAGTACATGCCCTCTTTAATACCCATCACCAGGCTAACCCATCCCCCCACCCCCTCCCCTCTAGAACCCTCAGTTTGTTTCTCAGAGTCCATTGTCTCTCATGGTTCGTCTCCCCCTTCATTTTTCCCTTCTTGCTATCTTTTTTTTTTTTTTTTTTTTTTAACATATAATGTATTATTTGTTTCAGAGGTACAGGTCTGTGATTCAACAGTCTTACACAATTCACAGCGGATGGAACTTAAATTCTAATGTGCAGGGAGAATTAAGTAAATCAGGAATTATCAGATAATGCTAAATGCTATGGAGGAAATAAAGCAAGATAATGTGGTAGAGAGTGCCAGGTAACCTATTGCATTGCTTTTCAATATAACATATGAATTAATACCTGGATAGTGAAATCTAGAGCCAAAAAGGCCCTAGCAAAGGGAACAGAGGTGAGATGAGCCTAGGTAAATAGGGAAACAGACCAAGGACTAATGTGGTCCAAATACAGTACACCAAACAGAAGAATGGTTGAAGATGAGTTTGGAAAGGCAGACTAGAATACCGAGGGCTAGACTAGAACATAGGGTATGGGCTTTATTCTAAGTTTAGTGTAAAGCATTAAGGGGATCTTAATTAGGGATTCTGATATGGATAGTGATCACTCTGGCAGCTCTGTATAGAACAGTTAAGAGACTGTGCAATAATCCACACTAGAGGGAATGATGGTTTAGACTAGAGCCATGATAGATGTAAATTATCATATTTTGAAGGTTCTTTAAGATTGTTAGTCAAATCCTGCTTTATGAAGCTCACTTCATGTTTTCCCTGACATGCTCTTTAATTTTCATCCTTATGCAGAGGGATGGTTTTGTTCTTATGACAGTGACATCATCTTCCATTGGTTGAGTATTTTTTTTATTTTTCAAAGTTCTTTGGCATCTTTTGTGGCAAAAATAATATCCATAATTTAATCATAACATTTTAAAAGTGTTAAAAGATAGAAGCTTTAAAATTGAAACTTTTAGATTATCATTTGTAATGAAGAGTGAGGCTCTAATGTACCTTTCTACATTGACTGCCATGTAAGAATTCTATACTTTTGCTCAGTTATATGGACTAAAGCAAAAGGATGAAAAACTCCTTTGAATTCAAATAGTTTGAAAGCTGGTTTGTGAAATTACAATGTGAAATCTGGGTAAAATGCCATGAGGTGCATTTACCACTGTATTGGGAGGGAGTCAGATATAGGGTGTGGAGTTGGATACTGCCTGAGAAGAGAAGCCATCCACACCCTCCCACATTTTGGAGAAAGGACATTCCTGCTTAGTAAACCCCAGATTAGCCCCATGGGCATGTTTGTCCCCAGAGACACAGCTGAGGGCTTCTGAGTGGATTTCTATTCTTGAGATTAAAGTAACTTCAGACACTGAACATATTTATTGAGGGAAAAAGATGAAAGAAGAAACCATCAAACAAAAACCATCAATGAAAGACAAACAGGAAATGATGATAGAGTTCATAATTTAAAGTTCTTCTGCATGTAATCTGTTATCCTTAATCCAAAAATTACAATTTACTACTGGCATTCCACGTATAGAATGTTGAGTTCAGTTAGCCTATCGGGATAAAAGAGAGTTTTGTGTGTATGTGTTTGTGATTTTTTTGGTTCTTCCCTCAAAATCTCTGATACTGAACATATAAGGAAAATAGAATTTCAATTTTGAGTATTCTCCAGTTTTTAACTATTTCATAAACAACCCTGCTGGAAAAGGAAAAAGTCTGTGCTCCTAGTAGGAGGCAAGTTTATGCTCTACATTATTATTTAAGTAGAAGCCTGGCTGGCAGAAAAAAATGTAGGCGCAGAGAATAGTCATGTGATAATTTTAACAATGTAAACACCACCATTCCAGGCTACCATTCCACTGTAGCTTTGATATTGAATCAGTGTATAATAAATGACAATGATTTTGAAGAGCGCCATGGGCATACTAATTCATTTGGTGAAAATTACTGAGTAGCCAACTTTGTACTTTTTGATCAAAGAATATTGGAAGGAGGACAGAAGTAGCCCCTTTGTACCACAGATCAATAGATACATCATTAATATCATGAAGATTCACAGGTACAAAGTGAGTCAAACTTTATATGACCCAAACTCCTCTGACTACTCAAAATCCTCTACTGCTTGCTCTTCAGTCTCCACACTTGTAGCAAGTCAATTTCATTATCGTTGTATTTGTACTTTCTTTTCAGGGATGTTTATCAATGTTGTTTTACGTGACAAAGTATGAGAAGGTTTCAGGAAAGTAAAGCCAGAAGATATAGTGCTGATGACCACAGAGTGCAACTTGTTGTATTTGTTAAAATTGCTCAAGTGAGCCTCTTGCTCAATAGTAACGTGAAGTTGATTTTGTTCTTTTAAAGGAGATATCATTGGGACGCCTGAGTGGCTCAGTCTGTTATAAGCGTCTGCCTTCGGCTCAGGTCATGATCCCAGGGTCCTGGGATTGAGTTCCCACATCGGGCTCCTTGCTCAGCAGGGAGCCTGCTTCTCCCTCTGCCTGCCTCTGCCTCTGTCTCTCTCTCTCTCTGATAAATAAAAATAAAATCTAAGTAAAAAAAAAATAAAAAATAAAGGAGATATCATTTTAGCTATATTAAAATATAGTCAATGACATCCTCTATGATCCATTTCATACCACATTCTGCAATTTCTCCCCTACTCTTTACTCCCCAAAACATTCTAGAGGATTGTCCAGAATTCCCAGCCCATAAAAACTCTCATTTGAATATATAGACATTTTTTTCCTCAGGGATAAAAGGATATATAATGGGGAAAATAAATAGTGCTGGAAAAACTGGACAGCCACCTGTAATGAAACTGGACCACCATCTTACACCATACATACAAATAAGCTCAATGGATTCGGGGCCTAAATGTGAGACCTGAAACCATAAAACTCCTTAAGAGACAGTAGGCAGTAATTTCTTGGAACATCAGCTATAGCAATGTTTTTCTAAATATGTCTCCTAAGGCAAGAGAAACAAAAGCAAAAATAAACTATTGGGACTATATCAAAATAAAAAGCTTTTGCACAGCAAAGGAAACCCTTAACAAAACACAAAGGCAACCTACTGAATAGAAGATATTTGCAAATGACTTACCTGATAAAGGGTTAATATCCAAAATATATAAAGAACTCCTGCAATTCAACACCAAAAAAAAATCAATGAAAAAATAGGCAGAGTAACTGAATAGATATTTTTCCAAAGAAGACATACAGATGGCCAATCAGATACATTTAAGGATACTCGACATCACTCATCATCAGGGAAGTGCAAATCAAAACCACAATGAGGTATCACCTCACACCTATCAGAATGGCTAGAATCAAAATACAAGAAATAACAAGTGTTGACAAGGATGTAGAGAAAAAGGAACCCTTGTGCACCATTGGTGGGAATGTAAATTGGTACAGCCACTGTGGAAAACAGTATGGATGTTCCTCGAAAAATTACAAATAGAAGTGTCATATGATCCAGTAATTCCACAACTGGGTATTTACTCAAGGAAAACAAAAACAGTAATTCAAAAAGATGTATACAGTTCTATGTTTATTGCGGCATTATTCACAATAGCCAAAATATGGAAAGCAGACTACCTGCCCATTGATAGATGGATTAAAAAGATGTGGTGTATATATACAGAATGGAATATTATTCAGCCATAAAAAAGAATGAGATTTTTGCCACTTACAACAACATGGATGGCCCTAGAGAGTATTATGCTAAGTGAAAATAAGTCAGAAGCTGAATTAATTTTAAATAAGCTATAGAGCTTGCTGTACCACAGCTGCATCTTATTTTATCTAATTACCGCCACCTTGCAAATACACACGCTCTCCCTCTCTCAGTACTGCATGGGCATGGCCATCTTTGTTTCATCCCAAATTCACCAGTTCTGTGAATATGTCCCTGTAGTTATTCAAGCAAATTAAGTTTCAAGGTTAGAAAGCTCTTCTATAAATGAGACAGGGTTTATCTTTCTCTCTGCTAAAGGTATGACACCCACTCATTTCCTAAATAAAACATAAAAGTCCACCTCTTAAATGCATGGCTGAGTTTATAAGAAAGTAAGGAAAATCCTTATAATGACCTGGGAGTGCAAATCCAGACAGACAAGCAAAGTATCACCTGTCCTAGGGGCATCTGCTAATGTCAGACTAGATTTTTAACTTTAGCAGTATGCAGGCCACAAGAGAAAAGGACGAGGGACCTCCAAAAATGAGTTTTTGTAGTGGAGTTTCCTACATAAAGTGGACCCTAGGAAGGCCCGTCCTGAATTCATTTTTGCAGATAATAGAAAAAGAGGAAACACTCTCCAACTTATTTATGGAACTAGAATAACCTTGATAGCTAATTCAGACAAGTCAGATATGAAGCAAGAAAGTTATAGGTCATGCTCACTTATGTGTGTGGATTGAAATCACGAAAGACAATATTAAATAGCATCCAGTAATGTATAGAAGGATGGTATATCATGACCGAGTTAGGTTTATCCCAGGAATGCAAGTCTGATTTAACAGCAGGTAATCTATTTTATCCGAGTTGATTAAAAGAGAAAAAGTATATGACCATTTCAGCAGATTGTAAAAAATCATTCAGAAAGATTGAAAACCCATTAGTGGTTTTTGAAAAAAAAAATCCTAATGAATTAGAAAGAAAAATGTCTTAACCTGAGGAATTTATATAACAAAAGCCTATAGGAAATATCATGCTATGTAAAAAAAAAAAAAAAAAAAAATCACTTTAAAACCAGGAATGAGAAAATATCTGTTCTCACTACCTCTATCCAGCATTGTTTTGGAGATTCTAAACAGCACCATGAGAAAAGCAAAAGAAATAAAAGTTATAATGTTTGGACACAGAAAACCAAACTTTCATTATTTGAAGATTATACAGTGGTCTAAATAGAAAACTAAAATTTCGAACAAATTATTAGTTTTAATAAGCCTGTTTAGAGAGAATATTGGATAAGCTTAGTATACAAAATTGCATTTCTCTATATTGTTAACAAAGAGAAATACAATTTAGGAAGAATTCACCATGTTAATAAGAGTGTAAGTACTATAGGAACACTCCAGTGGATATTTGTGCCAGTTTTGGAAAAATACAAAACTTGAGATATACCACATTTATGGATAGGATGGCCCAATGTAAAGATAATGAACTCTTAGTAAACTGATCTATAGGTTCAACATAGTTAAAATCTCAATAGGTTTTTAAATTTAATTGGAAAGGAGATCTAAAACATTTATGGAAGACAAAGGGAATAATAGCTAATGCAATTCTTTAATAAACAAGGCAGAGACACTTATCCTATCAGATAAATAACTTATTTTTAAACTCTAGTAATTAAAACAGTAGTGTTGAGAGCAAGGGAATTTCTAAAAATTCAGGATAGTTGCCTCTGGAGAAGTAGAATAAAACTGAGGAGAGTTGAATAATATTGGAAATATTTTTTTGAACTGAGTAATAAATATGAGTGTTTATATCATATATATGTCACTTACATTATTATGTAGATAAATTATTTCATCCTAAAACAGCTTAAGTGACACATTAAAATAATTTTAATCCTAAAATAGACCTTCTTTTACTATTTTCTCTCAGCCTTCTTAAATCTTAGACCTGGGAGATATTAGAAGTGATGGTTCCTAATTCTGATTCATCAGAGTACTGAAGAATTTTTTAAAACATAGATGTCATTGTTCTCTGTAGATTTCTCTCTCTCTCGCTCGCTCGCTCGCTGTCTTTTGTTACAAAGGCATTCAGTTTATTCTCCTCAGTGCCCGTAGATCTCTTTAATCACAACCTTGCTAAATCAGATCTTGGGTCAGGAGAATATGCTAAAAGGGGTGATGATTGGTAGTGTAATACTCTTTTAAAAAACAAACACTTCCATTTTTTTTTAAACTCTGTAGATTATGATGATGAGCAGCCATTTAAGAGAACTATTAGTTTTCTCATTCCTCCTCTCCCGCCAAAGTAAGATTTTTTTCCTACGCTATCATACTAGACAGTCAGAATGTCTCAGCTTGTATATTTCCATTGGTAAGGAACTCATTAAAGCAATTCTTCCAAGAACATTAGGTCCTCATTTTTCAACAGCATTAATGAGAAAGCAGTGAGATGCCTTTTGTATAGATCTTAGCATTGTGCTTCATACCTGGCATACAGTGAAGGCTCTGTAGATATTGGCTGTTTCCATGTTTATTATAGTTATAGTTATTGGTGATGATTCACTTTCTAATAGCCTGTTATTTCCACCAATTTGTCCTAGTTCTGATTTCTACAGTAATTGAAAACCAAGTCCCCTTTTGTCTGCCATGGAACTTGTTCTTTAAACATTTAAAATGTCTTGTCATGTCACCTTTGAATTTCCCCTATGCTTTGCAAATTATCTGTAGTTCTTACTGTCAGAAACTGAGCTGAGCTGGGAGAGAGAGCCCAGCTGTCAGGTGCTCAGAACAGCCGATTACAATAGCAAGCCAAAAATGAAAGAGTTAAGCCCTTAATCACCTACTGTTAGGGTATAAGCAAGAGTCTAAACCCAGAGGAAGTGCCAACTCCTAATCCATTTTCCCCATGGATTGGGGATAGAGGGCCAGGAGGATCAATGCAGACATGTGAGTCCTTCTCACTGTTTAGGGAACCCAGAACAAAGGGCTCCAGCAGTTTTATTGACCCTGAGGTGGGTGTTTTAGGTGGGGAGGCAAGAGGGGGGGATTAGGAGTGGAAAAGTACTGGGTCAGAGTAGGGAGAAATGTCTTCCAGGGTTGCCTCTCCAGCCCCTATAGGGAGACCTAAAGAGCCACCTAAAGACCTCTGCCCAAGGTCTCAAATAAAGAGGCCTAGGAATGAAGGCACCAGAGCCAGGAATGAACATACGTGAAAGAACATGTCCAGCCAGGTGGGTCTGCGCAGTCTGTGACTGCACCTCCCCCCAGAGCTACGCACCAAATCTGGTTGAGGACGGCAGCCGGTTTACCTCGATGAGGCCCTGCCATGTAGAGCCTTCATAATTGCTTATGGTCAAGCCTGAGAAATCACACACAGATTTCTAACCAGAAGCCAAGCTCCTGACTTGCAACCATGATCTGGCATACATACCCTTCACCTTTCTGTGCACACTCCTCAGAGTATGTTGTGGGGTACAGCAACACAGGGAGTATAATGTGGTATCCCCAAAATTGGATCACCAGTGAGGAGACAAGGAAGTAATTAAATCAGTTGAAATTACAGCTGTGCTTCTGAGAATTTATGACTGGTGTAGGATTAAACTATGCATATCTAAGGATACACTTCTCTAGCAGAACTATTAAGTTCTTACTTTGATGAATTATGGTATAATTTAATTTTAGATCAAGAATTTACTATCATCTAAGATAACAAAATATAAAGTCAAGGATACTGAAGTAGTAATGCATAACAAATTGGATTTGTAGTAAATGATCAATTTTTAAGAGTACCATTATTCTTGATGTTATACTCTTTACAAAATTTTAAAAAATCACCGTTCTAAAAATATTTATAGATGGTGATTTTTCTGTTTTTTTTGTTTTGTTTTGTTTTTTGTCTTGGTCCTGTAATAGTATCTCTCCTTCTCTTTGCACTATTCATTTACCACCTACTTGCCCTGCCTAAATCAGTCTTCATAAGGTCCCTACCCCTCATCCTCTAATCACCTTAAATGCTCATTTACATGAATAGAAGTTAGTTTCATAGGAGCAAAAACAAGTTTTTTCATTGGAAAAAATTATTCTGAACTCAGCTTTATCTTCTTTGAACAGTTCAGTGCAGCCTAGCATTCCTTTTTTCCACCCCAAGTATTTTTTTTTTTTAATTCTAGTTAATTAACATAGATGGTAAAATTGGTTTTAGGTGTAGAATTTAGTGATTCATCACTTTCGTATACCACCCAGTGCTCATCACAACAGGTGCCCTCCTTAATGCCCATCACCCATTTAGCCCATTCCCTGACCACCTCCCTCCATCAGCAGACCTAACAGAAAATGGTTAACAAATGAGAATATTGCCTCTGTTTAGACATTTAAATGGTTGACAGCTATTAAAGTATGGGCCATGAATCAATGCCCACAATATTTAAGGACTCTTATCACTTTGCTGCTTCTTCCTAAGGTAAAGCAGATCATCCTCACAGTTGGGCAGAAATGAGCAAGTGAAGGAAGTGACTGTCAGATACGATTCTGTCTAGATCAGACAGTAAATTGTGTTAAAGGTATTTGTGGCACTTCTCAGCAAGTGTAATGTAAAAATGGGAACTTCATGGCGCTTCTAATAGATGAAGTGAATATAAGGAGTCAACTCTTAGTGTGGTCAAACAATCACAATCTGGAAAATTACAACAAAGTGAAACTGCAAGGCAGGGGCTGTTGGCTTATGAAATTGCTCTGGCAAGAACACAATTTATGAATGTCAGAAGTCTAAAATGTGGTGATCTCCAGTTATGTTTATAACTCCCAATATATAAAGCATTGTGCTGGGGTTGTTAAAATACAACCCACTTCCAGTGGGAAATAAAATTAAGGTCTCTGAAGTAGCAAGAATAACACGGGCCTTCAGTGAAAGTTTTGACTAAAATTCTGCATTGCACAATCTCAGAGGAAGCATTCTCATACAATGCAGTGAGCCAATTTATGATAGCAGTGACACCTTGGGGGTGGTGATGATGGTGATGGTGATGATCAAGTATGAGAGAAGATGAAGGGCAGGAGTGGAGCAGGAAAGAGAAAAGGATTAGGGGAAGGAGAGAGGGGAAGAAATTATGGAAACAAATATGCTCCACTGGAATTCTATAATTAACCAAATATTTGAGGGAATGGTATCCCATTAAATTAATTATCTAGATAACTGAGGTGCCCATTAAAGATACTTAAGTAATATTTTATTACAATAATTTTGATTAAGTTTCTTTCTACAAAGTAATACATACATTTCTGCCTTCTTAAAACATTCAGAACATATTTGTCTTTTCTTGAAATGGCTCAGGTCGTTATAATGAGTATCAATCCCTGATGTGGTCGTAAGGAAGATTGGCTTTGAAACAAGACTCTCTGGGTTTAAACTCAGCTCTGTAATTGTTAGTGGTATGCTTTTGAAGCAGATACTTAACATCCCTGTATTTCAGTATGCTGACTTCTAAAATGATAATAGGAGTTGCATCTCACAGATTTATTGTATGGATTAAATGAGTTAATGTGTGGAAAGCAGCTGCTTTGAATTCTAGTAGGGATGACAGATAATAATAAACACAACTAAACTATATAATGTATAAGATGGTCGTAAGAACTATGAAAATAGAAAAAAGTAGAGCAGGATGAAGGAGATTGGGAGTTCTGAAGTTGGGGTGAGGTTTGGGGGGAGAGGAGGGGCAGTATGTAGGTTGCAGTCTGCATTAGTGCAGTAGAGTGGTAAGGTTAAGTAAGTCTCATTGAGAAGAGGATATTTAAAAAATTATATATAATGGTTCTAAACTATACTATTTTTGAATTCTGGTATATATTTTTTCAAAGAAAAAGTAAAATCACTTCTTGATTCTTGTGTATTATTTTTGACCCCAATATATTTATGTTTACCGGTGTTTGTCTACACAGTCAACCCAAAATGGAGCAAGAACTCTTTGTGTGATTCAAGGTTTCTAAGAGAGAAGGAGATTCTTTATGCAAGGTGAATCCATGAATAATTAAGTCCCTGGACCTTGAACACCTTGCCCTTGTCTTCCTCATGGCTCAGGGCTCCCATGCTGAAAGCAAGTGTCCCTGGGATGCTGGACACTCATCTTCAACCTTTGTCCTCAGCCCCTCTGCCTTGTCCCATTCCATTTTGAATGTTAGATGTACGGAGAAATAAGTGCCTGAGAAGGAATGGCTTCAGGGTTGAATTGGAGGTATAGTGGGGCAAATATCCCAGAAACAACTGGGAGCCCCAATTCTGTGCTTCAATTATAAACTCTCCTAAATGCTCCAGAGAGAGAGTGTGTAGAGTCTGGCACATGTTAATATGTTTGTTTTATTAAAAGTAGGTATAAGACATAGTGTTTCCTAACTACTTGACTAATATTTGAAACAATCTCCTGCTATTCAGTAGCTATATTTATTTTGAATAAATTATTTAACTTCTCTAAACCACAATTTCCTCTTCTATAAAATAGAGTAATTTCTACTTGACAAGTTATTGTATTATAAAGAATACTTATAGTCCAGTGTACTACCTGACATATAGTTGATATTCAACAAATTGATGAAATATTTAATATCGTTTATTAAGCAAGAAAAACGAAACTATTTCTTTTTCATCTAGCAGAATAAGTGTTAATTTTTCATATCGGTGATTTGTTGAAAGTCATTTATATCTTGGTTCTTTAAATTAGTTTTGTCACTAATTAGATGATTAATGCTCTTATCTAACAATATCATGAATAAGGATTGTGTGGCATAAAATACTTATTTTTTTTATAATGAAATGCAATGCTGTATCATAAATTTCTTCATGATGAGAAATTCAAACATTTATGGGACAAATCTTTTCCTTTTTAAACTACTTGATATAGCTTTATATATTTTGGCTGTATGCAGTTCAGTGCTTTATAATTACATGTGTTCATACATGATCACATATCTCAGCAAGTTTATATGTATCTTCAAGGCCAAGAATAAACTTATTATATGTCCTCCATTTTAGAAACTGTGAAGTGTCTACTATTTTACCCTACTTACTAGTTGACAAGATGGGCTACCACATTTTCATAGATGCTGGCAGAAGACTTGAGACCACGTTAGGTCAGAGACAGGATGCTGTTACTCAAGACACAGCAGGTGGTATGAGCTTTATGTCTGCATCCATTCCCGTTGTCTGTTAGGCCCCAGGGGGACAATGTAAAGGTGGACCTAGGAAGATGCAAGGTACACAGTGGATTTGCATCAGTTTTTGAGTTCAGGAAACCCCAATCTCTAAAAAGCAAACCAACTCAAATTTTGCCCCAGAGGGAGACATTATATTTACTTTACTGGCCAGCACATGGATCTGTCCTTTATTCCAGAGGAGGACACTATCTCTGTGTGTACTCTTTGTACGTCTGTGAAGAGTTAGTCTAGAACAAAAGTTAGTGCCTCCACTCACAAGGTGTACAGAAAAGCAAGAGACCCATGAAGAATTGTCTCTCAACACTGCATGGTGGTTAGTAGTCTAGATATATATTAGGAGCTCAGTAAATGTTAAAGTGAATTAATTTGGCTAGACAAGCATGAAGCCATTGCTGTAAATTACATGACTATTTATGTGTATTCTATACTGACTTCCTGTTCAGTTGAGTTTCTGAGAAAGATATTAAGAACTGAATCATTTGTACAAAGATGATAAAAATACTAAGGGTCCATATCAACCAAATATAGAGATGAATGGGAACAAAGGAGTTCAGGTAGTGAAGTGACAAATTATAGGAGTTTCTTACTGGGAATATTAGCAAGAGTTGTGATTAGTGATATATTAGTAAATGTCTTACAACTGGCTCTCCATTAAAAATAACAACAAAAGGGCGCCTGGGTGGCTCAGTTGGTTAAGCGACTGCCTTCGGCTCAGGTCATGATCCCGGAGTCCTGGAATCGAGTCCCACATCGGGCTCCCCCTTCTCTGTGGGGAGGCTGCTTCTCCCTCTGCCTCTGCCTGCCACTCCCCCTGCTTGTGCTCATTCTCTCTCTCTCTCTGTCAAATAAATAAATAAATAAAATCTTTAAAAAAAAAAAATAAAAAATAACAACAAAAAACCCCAAAACTAATTTGTAGTGTTTGCCTATTTTCCTGGTCTAAGTTACTCTCTCATGGCCAATTTCAAGCTATGAATGCGACATCTCTGAATGTGGAATTCAGGAAAGATGTGCACAATCTGCTCTCCAGAATCATGAGACTATCTATGGTGCACCACTACTTACATTGGACAAAATGGAAGTAATAGTACCAAACGCCTGTTTCCCCAACTTCCACTGTTTGTATTAGTTTTCTCTTTACTATTTAGTAGAGAGAGAGGGTAAAAAGTGTAATGATAGACTTCTTGGGATATGCCATATTTGACGTAACTAGTCTTAGATGCTTTTACTAGAGAAAATAAAAGGGAATGAGTTTGCATGACAGCTGCCTAGCCTTGAAGCAAGCAGGACTCAGGTCTGGATGCAGCCTTAGCTCCCATCCCCTATAACACTGTTATGAACAGTGGCAAAATTCTGTTCTTCCCTCATACATTACCCCCAGGTTATAAGTTAAGAGCCAGTTGATTACTTCTCACTGGCTTAGTCTTATGACCCATTTATTTTATATGGGGTCCTAAATGTCATTGCCTTAAATGCTTTAGCTTGCATAGGGAGCCAAAATGACCAACTTAGGATAACAGGAACTAATATATTCTGTGACTAGCACTTGGTAACTGGTAGAAGGTTGCTACCTTTGTTCTGTTATCATATAGCTTGCATTTTATAAACAAACTTGACATGTATTCTCTTTTCCTCATTTCCCATGATGAAATAATCACAATAAGGTGTAAGTAGCTAAGCTATCACTATGCCAAAGAGCAGAGGAGAGCTCCACATGGTGGACAAATGCCTGGCAGGCGTGCACCCAAAGGAAAAATTCAGGTAGATCTTTGTATCATTTTTGTATTAATGACCATATCAGAAACATGCCCGTTTTCAAGTAACTATACTTATACACCAATGGCCAGAAGATTCTTGCCCAAATCCAGAGAATCATGCGGTTATCAAAAGCCAGGTCTAATATCACCATGCATTGAGAAACTGCTGATTATCCACATAAGGTGCTCCTCATAGCAGTCGAGCAGAATATGCAAGGTCTTTCCTCTTTCTGCTTCCCAATCAGCACAGTCAAATCCCCAAAATCTGCCTAGTTTGGTTCCTTCCCCCTCCCTTCCATTCTAATTAGATTTATGTTTGTTTGTTTTAAATACTGTGTTTAAAAAAAATGTTTCTAGAAAACTGGTTTGACAGTCTGCTAGCAGAGTTGATTACACATTAAGCTAAACATAGATGGATTTGTCTTTTTTTTTTTTGTTAGGTTAATCACCATCCATTACATCATTAGTTTTTGATGTAGTGTTCCATGATTCATTGTTTGCGTATAACACCCGGTGCTCCATGCAGTACGTGCCCTCTTTAATACCCATCACCAGGCTAACCCATCCCCCCAACCCCCTCCCCTCTAGAACCCTCAGTTTGTTTGTCTAAACAACTGTAATTACCTTTTGGTTGGGTGTGTGTGTTTTTCAAGCTCCATTTCAATGCCAGTAACTGTACCTGAAATTGCAAGGCATGTTCATTAGGAACAAACAATACTTATTCTCTGTTTAACCCCTGATTGCATTGAGTCGGCAAAATGTTCCTATGTTAAGAACAGTAAGAACAACATTTTGGATTACACAAATGATGAATTGATTTGTTCTTCAATTTTCAGAGACGCATACCTGTTAGAATGATCATCTTTGTTCCAAATCCTAAGGCAGATGAAAAATCTAGAACAATTTTAAAATTCCTAATTACTCAAAATTCTAATTGTGTATGTTTATTTGCCTTTGCAAGGAGTGCCTAAAAAATAACTGAAAGGAGTTCTTCCAATCATTAATTTTCCTTTTATTTACTAAGGAATATGTTTACCAATACTAATAAATGTCAAGTCCTACACTAAATACTGGAGATTAAAAATAAATTGTATATAGTTCCTACTTTGAGGATTCCATAATGTAGGGGAAAGTCAGATAGATGGGCAAGTAATTATAATGTGCATTATAAATAAAATAAATTGAGTGTGTTGGTAGCATGGTCAGATTAGTCCTAGGCTATTCAATAAAGTTATTGAAGATCAGGAAGTTGAGTTAAAAACTTTGTAAGCTTCTGATCACTTGTACAACCCTGGGCAGTCACTCCTCTGAGTATCCTCATGGGTTGCAGAGAAATGATTTGCAGCAGATGGACAGATAAGAGAAGCCACTTCTTAACTTGCCCAGCATAACTGGTAGTTGTGCTTAAAATTTTCAGAGGTATGAAAATGTTCTCTAGTTCAATGGTACCAGAAGTCTGCCTGTCATAGGACTTGAGTTCATCCATCCAGGGAATCAGAGCACAGACAGGATTGCTGAGTGAAAGAAGTAATGGACTAGGAATCAGTGGTCAGAGAAACATTTCCTTAAAAAAATATAATGGCTATTACAATATTATATTCTATCCCTGCTTGTTTGATTCAATTGGAATCCCTTCAACACTTACCCCCTTAGTTGGCGATTCATCAAAACAGTACCTGGTACATATTTATTGTTTTTCTAATATTAGATTTTAATTCTACTTTAAAAATTCCAGAAATTCCTGAAAATAACAGGACAACCATGGGATAACATACAACCAGGGCTTGACTCAGTTGTTCTGTGACTGGGGTACTTCCCAAGATGCACATAGCATGAGTTTTCTTCTTTCTCCTTCATTCTTTATCCTTTGAGGTGAGTGGGGTTTCAAGGCATTTCTTGGTACTGCCTATCAAAGCTCGACCCCTGGGTTGAATGTGTCTTTATTCTCAGCTAAAGTCTGGGTCATGCTTTGTGTTTCTGTTAGCATTGTAGAGGGAAACGGTAAAAAAAAAAAAAAAAAGTACACAGAAAATATTGTCTAATAAGAGGGGCCTGGGCTATGAGGGGCAAACACCAAATAACATTAGTCTCTGCCATCAAGGACTACTAATTTTCATTAGTGATAGGAGAAGGATTGTGAAACAGTTCACAGGATTAACTATGCAGCCTATGTATAAAGAACAGTATAATTAAAAGGAATCTAAGATTTCAGCTTTGATAAATGTTAACTTCTTTGCTATTGGATATTTGATTCTATGTAATGGCACTTAAGTAAAACATATTAAGAAGCTGGTCTTTCATTAACTTATGAATCACTAGCTTAGAAACTATGTATAAATGGATGCAGAGAATTTCCAGAGAGAGATTGCTAAGAAAATTAGTTTCAAAACAAGGAGCATTAATACACACGATGTCATATTTGCAACAGCTTTCAGCCACAGAAGCATGGTTTAGGAGTTTAAAAACTAACACTCTAAATTGAGACCCTTAGTAGCATGAATTTTAATTAAATGGAAAATTTTATCCAACAATAATGGGTGCTGAACTATGAGAAAGTTTGGGGCTGAATTTTTTATTTTCTGTCCTGTAGCCTGTCATAACGTCTGAGGTTAATTTAGCTGCAGACAATGTTATGGAAGAAGAAAGGTTTTTGTTACAGGGAATTGCAAGCCCCAGGAAAGGCTATATTGTCCACTTGATAAACAATCTGTTAAGGAAATGAGCCCTAGAAGGTACACACTGTAATTGAGTTGTTAGAAGTTAGTCCCCAACACCTGACATTGTTCCCTCAATCCTAACATTGAGAAAACCTTCAGGGGAATGTTTTAAGGGCTGCGTTTTACATTTTCACTTCTGCAACTCATTGTAATAAAACCTAGGACCATTTGGTTGTTTTTGCTATGAAAAAAATATTTTTGATCACTGGAAGTACAAAATGTCACACCAGGATAGTAAATCCTTCACATCCCCTTTATCTCTTTAAAAAGTTAAAAATGGCATTAGCTTAAAAAAATAATGTAAAGTTAAATAATGAGGTAGTCAGCACTTCTGAAACCTTGTTTCAAAGGAACAAGGGTTTGAAAGAAAGAGCCTGCTTAAAGTGTTAAAAAGCATTATGGAGCATTAAGAGGTCAAATGCCTAGGAAAGGAGAAAGTAATTTAGTGGAATAAAAAGGCTGTCCTTGATAATGTGGCCATTTGCACTTTAAAATATTATAGTGGTTTGAATTGGGAATTCTACCAGAGTTCATAAAGCGGAATGAAGGGGTTGAAAAAGAAAATGGTGAAACCACTTCAGTCAAGACCCTCGTTAAGGAACCCATTAAAGAACCTAGGGTTACTTCAACAATCTTTTTAGACCATCTGTCTCCTTTACCCATCCTCTAATCCATCATGAGCAGCACTGCCAGACTGGTCTTCTTCCAGCATCCTTTGGTCAAGTTAGTCTCATGGGCACGAACTACAGGAAGGTGGAAGCAGCAGTTTGTTCGAGATGAATGGAAGACGGGAAAGAATGGAGATGGGGAGATTGGTCATCACAAAGTCCATGAGAAGAATTCCCAGCCTAACAATCAGACTTACGACCAAATTGTGGTGATCCAAATCTAAAGGAAGGTACAATTGAGAAGAGGATGTGAGGATGACAGGAGAGAAACAGAGATGAGAAAGAAGATGCACAAATCTTGATGCCTCTTGGATATTAGAAGCAGAGAAGGAAGGATTGCAGTGATGATCTGGAGCCCCGAGTATTTCTGGCTTGCTGCCAGTCAGCTGGGTATCTCATACAAGCATTTACATTCTTTGCAGCTCAGTTTCGATATCCTTAAAATACAAGAATGTGGGAACATGTCATTTCTTAGGTCACTTGAATCTTACATCTTGGATTAGCTGTTATTTAGGATTTTAAACCTCTGCGACTGGCCAAATGATAGTATTAAAAACAGTGAAATCAGAAAGAGACATGAAAAAAATATTTGCAGAGAAAATAATTGTTCCTAAAATGGATGTCTTGGCTTAAAAATGCTGACAGGTTTGTGGAAATACTCGAGAACATTTAAAAACGATTTATTGATACCCACTGTGTTCCAGGCACTCAGTAGAATAAACATGCCTCTTGCCTACTTCAGTGGAATCACTTTGTATACAAATTTACTGCCTGAATTAGAGAAAGAGCAAAAGAGGGAAAGCAAGCCAGTGAAAGAAAAAGCGCTTAAAAATGACAGGCAATTCAACACGCCAGTTCACTGTTTTATTAATACATGCCAGAGAGGGCGAGAGATGGAAGATATGAATATTCTGTACCCTGTTTAAGTCTCATTTTCCTCTTCTCAGATGTTAACAGTATTGTCCCAGGGTACAAAATTGTATATATTTGTCATACAACCATGTCCTCTAAACTCAAGCCAGTTATTTCCTCTCTCGCTCAACCAAAGAATTCGTGATCACTCCAAGGCAAGAGGAAATATGGCTGCAGTGGTTTTATGGAGAGAGAGCATGTGGGTGTCTCACATAGTTTCCGCCAAAGAGTCCATCAAGGGTAGTTTGGAGGACTCTCTGTGATTTCCAAGAAAGACAAACATTCTACTTTATGGCCACAGTTAAGAGAATCCAGGAGATAATGAAGAGAAGATGGAGGAGTCTGGAAAAATTAGTACTGAGGAGGAGCTTTATGCTTTGAGTTTTATTTCCATTTTGAGACAAGGCTTATAAAGTTGAGAAGATAAAAGCAGTGTTTTTCAAAGATTAGAATTAACAGGAAAAAAATGAACTTGGTTGGGGCATCTGTGAGACCCTTGTCTGACAGGAAGCTAAATAGCTGGGACCAGTTTGTAGATAAGCGTGAAACAAGGAATAATCTCAGCCAACATGCATCATCATCAGAGCTGAGGTGCTAAGCAGAACGAGATTGGCAGAGGAAAGAAGTCTAGACCAAAACTGAGTCCAAAGAGAAAGTTAATAGAGCTCAGAGTACAGCGTAGAGTATAATCACAACTTTGGCTTTCTGCCCTTCTTTTTCTTTAATTCTTCAAGTAGATAGCTACCTATAATTTCCTGTCTACAGAAACTGTGCTACAAATCTATTCTTTAGTTTGGAGGAATATAAATAGCCCCAGGGCAGCAGTGAGGCAGGATATATTTGATCAACTTCAATAATGTCCCTCCCTACACAAGTCTATAATAAATTAATTACTACCAATAATATATAACCTACCTAAATATATTATCTCAATTCTCCCCAAAATGCTACAGAGACGGTCATTATTCCATTTTCCATATAAGATAACTGAGATCATAAAGGTTAAGAAGTATTTCCTGGTCTAGTAACAAGGCTCTTCTTCCGGGGACAAAGCCCTTGCCTGCTGACTCACTTCAGTGTGAGGTCATTGACTTTCTCCCTGTTCCTCAGGCTTTGGTCTTGCTCTTTCCAGGTACTGTTTCAAAGATAAGAATCTTAATTTTTTATTTTATTTATTTTTTATTTTTTTTTTTAAAGATTTTATTTATTTCACAGAGAGAGAGACAGCGAGAGAGGGAACACAAGCAGGGGGAGTGGGAGAGGGAGAAACAGGCTTCCCGCGGAGCAGGGAGCCCGATGCAGGGCCGGATCCCAGGACCTTGGGATCACGACCTGAGCCAAAGGCAGACGCTTAACGACTGAGCCACTCAGCCGCGCACACAAAATAGAATATTATCTAGGCCTAAAAAAGAATGAAATCTCACCATTTGCAACAACATGGGTGGAGCTAGAGAGTACAATAAGTGAAATCAGCCAGTCAAAGAAAGACAGATACCATATGATCTCACTAATAGGTGGAATTTAAGAAACTAAACAGAAAAAATAAAAGGGGCGGGGGGAGACAAGCCAAAAACAACCGGAGTCCTAGTTATAGAGAACAAACTGTGGTTACCACAGAGGAGGTGGGTGGGGGGATGGGTGAAATAGGTGAAGGTAATTAAGAGTGCATTTATCATAATAAGCACTGAATAATGTATGGAATTCGAATTACTGTATTGTACACCTGAAACTAATATAACACTGTACGTTAACTACACTGGAATTAAAATTTTAAATAAAAGCATTTCTGCTCCAGTTCAACTAAAAAGTATGCTATCCTCTGTTAGTAACAAATATTTGCTTTGACTGCACACAGCTGCTGATAAGCCCATCTAAGGCCTGGAGTCATGATTTCCCCTCCCCTCCTCTGCTCATTACCCAGCTCCTCCCACTGTGAATCCCTGAGGGTGAGCTCATAGAGAAGTGCAGTTAATTGAGATGGGGAGGAGGTACCTTAAAAGTTACATTCAAATTTTATCTAAGAGAGATAAGTGTGAGCCTGTGCCACCAAGGAGGCCAGTACCAGTAGAGGAAATGGAGAAAACAGACAAGGGAGGGAATAGTGTGAGGTCTCTGGGGGTCTACAGAGGCATTCGGGACAGCTGGAACAAAAACGTAGAGGGAGAACTCAGAGGAGAGGAGACGGGAGGGGCAGTCGTATCTTGCTGGGATGGAAAGGGATTTGTTCTCTATCTTGGAAGCAATAAGGGATGTTGAATATGAAAAAAATATCTTTAGATTTGTATTCTGGAAAAAAACTGTTGGCAATTAAAAAAAAAAAAAAAAAAATGAGCTGGCCAAAAAAAAAATCTAAGAGATGAGCTAAAATAGTAAGGCCTGGAATATAGCACTATCTGTGTGGGGGTTCAGGAGGGAGATGCCAAAAGTACTATATTTTATCAATTCTACAACATACATTTTTATGCATTATAAAATATCAAGATGCATCCAATCGATGGTATCTTAAAAACATTGGTAACCAAGCAGCAATTACAAGAGTTTCATTGTCTGTACATTTATAAACTTAGCTAAAAGTGTCCTGGGAAAGTGTTGTAATTTTGTTGTTATTGCTGATGGTATGGGCTGGATAATTGCATTTTCTTAATGTTTTAGTCCAGAGAAAAATTAGGATGATTTGAGGAAGAATAAGAGACCTGTCTATCTCCTTTGAAGCTGTCGGTGAGATTGAGAGCCTACCAACATCAGTATCTGCAGCAGAGCTGCCCACTTCTTGGAATAAAAGGAACAATAATGAAGTGCAATTTTATAAAATGCTACATTACCATTGCTCTTGATGGCTTAAAAGACCATAATTTGGACAAAGACCAAGACATTGACAATTCTGTGTTGAAGAGTAATTCTAAAAAGCTGGACTCTGAATGAGAAACTTAAGGAATAACTATTTTGTTTACATTTTTATTTTCATGTATAGAAAAATGATTGAAAATATGACACATCTATGCCATAGATGAAGTCAGTTTAAGAGGGGGTCCTTTGAATAAATACACAATTTAAATTCTACTTGCTAAGAAGGCACAGTGTCAGAGATTAATTTGATTTTCCCCCTAACATATAAATATATAATGCTATTATCTTATGACAGATGGTGTGTTGATTGTGATGAAATATAGAATAAAAAAATCTTTAGGAATTGGTGATTAATTGGATGTGGGGAGTGAATTATCCAATTACGCAGACACAAATAACTCATTCAGTGTTGACAATAATAAAAATAAAAAGGTGAAAAAAGAATATTCTGAATAACGTATCCTAATAAGGTGCAGGTGAATAATTAAAGTTTATAATGTTCATCAGGAGAATTGTTAAAATGTATGTAAAATATATGACATTAAGCAAAACCAAAATAAATTACTGTATGTTTACCATTAAGTAACTAAATAAATACAAAGAAATGTTTTTTAAAAGTCTGAAAGAAGACAGCTGTATTACAGGAGAGGGACTTAGAATGATTCATTATTAATCTTTTACATTGCCTTAGTGTTCCATAATGCTAAAAAAGACTAATTACATAGCCCTGCTCAATAATTGTCTTGGAAACACAGAAATAAACAGAAGCACTGTGATCTGGTTTTTTTAGGCTTATAGTCTTCAATTAATTTAACAACTCCTTTGCATATAAACAGAGTCTACTAATTTTCTGATTTCTAATGGATATTAGGTAGTCTATGAATATTGCCAGTTAACCATCAACCGCCCACATATGGAAACAGCATATCTTTATCCCATAATCAGAAAGTACTACCTTTGGAAAATCTGTTTGATAGTTTCTACATGATACTCTTGGTGCCTTCTCAGAGTTCTTTTGCAATCAATATATATTCAGTATATTATCAGATAATTATTAATATATATTTAAATCAGTTCTTACCCCTTCTACCTTAGACATCAGATTGTTTAACAATTACAGAATATATATCCTTTAGATAATGTGTATTATGTTCTGTAACAAGATGGTTAACTGAATCTGAGTCAAAGTATACAGCAATATACTCTCATATCTCCAATTTTATTAAACTCAGTAAACTCCTTTTAATTATGCAAAGAACTAAGAAATAAAACTGAAAAATACGAACTATGTAATATAAAACAAATAATTAGAAGACATCACAATTTATGAAATTTTATCCATTTTGTCATTTTTAAAATTTTATCGTTTATTTATTTTTATTTTTTTAAAGATTTTATTTATTTATTTGACAGAGGGAGACACAGTGAGAGCAGGAACACAAGCAGGGTGAGTGGGAGAGGGAGAAGCAGGCTTCCCGCTGAGCAGGGAGCCCGATGTGGGGCTTGATCCCAGGACCCTGGGATCATGACCTGAGCCAAAGGCAGACACTTAACTGACTGAGCCACCCAGGCGCCCCTATTTATTTATTTTAAATAGGCTCCATGCCCAGCATGGAGCCAAACATGGGACTTGAACTCACAGCCCTGAGATCAAGAGTCAGATGCTTAACTGACTGAGCCACCGAGGCACCCCCATTTTGTCAATTTTATGTGATGATTGACTTTCCAGATATTTCCATAGATCTGATGTTTTCATCCATTTGTAATGCCTACAATATAAAAGATTCCTTTTTCCTAGGGAGAACTCTTAAATAGTTGAAGAGGGGCTGTTTGGGGAGGATTGGGACTATTTCATACAGTGATACAGCGTTTCTGATATGAAGATAATACTGTCTTGGAATACAGTGAAAGCATTTCCAAATAATGGTGACAACTCTAGACCAACTGGGATAGATATTTTATATCTTCCTAAAAAAGGAAAAATGTATGTATGTGTGCATGTGTGTGTATATACGTATAAGGAACATGGGGTTTCGGAGTTTCTTGTCTGCTATTGCCTGTCTTGATGACTCTCCCTGAGCTCTTCATCATTGAGCCTAGCTAGTTTCTTCTAGATTTTAACTGATCTCCCTGAACTTGATCTTGCCTATAAAGTCAATGATTTATTTATATATTGATACTTCTGGTCTTCACCATTTTTTTTTTTAAGATTTATTTATTTGAGAGAGAGAAAGTGAGTGAGAAGAGAGAGCATGAGAATGGGGAGGGTCAGAGGGAGAAGCATACTTCCTCCCAAGCAGGGAGCCCGACGCGGGAATCGATCCCAGGACCCGGGGACCATGACCTGAGCCGAAGGCAGTGGCTTAACCAACTGAGCCACCCAGGCGCCCCTTCACCATTTTTAATTTAATCTCTCCCAGATGTCTCTTGGTTAGGAACACTTTCAATAAATATTACAAAAATTTTTTACATCTATTATAGACCTTTATAGTATTTACCAAGTGCTTCTCCACTCTTGAGGTAAGGCCATTAGGGAAACCTTTCTTTTCTAAGACTCAGATTTGCAAAAAAAGTTTTGCTATTACTTGCTGGATAAGCAAATGAAAGCACATGTTTATACGTAGTAATAATGGAAAGCTAAAACTATAAGGAAACACAATGTGATTTTGAGCATTTTTAAGGCTGTAAAGATTAAGCGAACATTTTTATTGCATTGCAGTTTTACAAATGACAAAATATGGGTTTGATGAAATCAATGACAAACTCAGGACAGATAAATTTTGGATCCATGTCTTCTAACTTGGGCTCATTATTCTATAATGCTCAGGTTTGGCCTGGGTCCTTGGCCTTCTCTGTTCTGATGAGACAAGCAAAGGAATAAAGTGTAAGACCCAAGAAAATGTGTGTATAACTGATTCCTGAATTTGTGTGTATATGCTCAAAACTTTAGGTGTTCTTAAGAATTTGAATTAAATTCTGTCAGAGGAAAACAAAGAAGTCATTAGTGAGAGAAAGAAAACACACCACCCATCTATATGTTACATTTTGTAGTTTAAAAATCACTTTATCAACCATTATAACAATTGGATGTGTTTCTTTATCTAGTTATTAAAGTCACATTATTTAGCAGTCAGAACATTTCAAAACACTTGAAGGCAGCTAGTTAGTATGACTGCCATGTAATGTGGTGGAAAGACATTTATTAATTACACTTTATGTCATTAAGTCTCTTCACAAGGGGTAGAAAATAAAAACCACTTGGAATCAGAGCCTTATATTGAAGCAAATGTTACTCAAAAGATCCTTCTAGAAACCCACTTCCATAACCCTTTTCCCATGAATGTGATGTTTGGGATGTGGCAGAGTCAAGCATGAAATGGTAGGGAGAATGGAAGAATATGGAAAGAGAATAGGAGGGAAGCAAGAAGTTACACTGTTGGAGTAGTTGGTTCACATTCTGAAGATGGGTGTTGAAAAGAAGAGTTCTTTGCCCTTTTCCCCTACTTGATGTTGCCATTTCTTGCAGTTCATAAGAGAGTACTGCTAATGATTGTTTTTTGTGACCTCAATCTCGATATTTGTCATTGTGACTACCACAGTCATTGGCCTAGAGAATGTCAGTTGGCATTATTCTGGGCAATGATGGAAACTGTATGAACTCTTGTAGAGTCAGTGGTGGACAGGATCTCAAATGTCATCTGCCCCACACATATTGCCACCCATATATCTTCCCTCCTGTTGTTTCTCCTTTTGCTGTTCTTTCTTTCATCTGTCTTGATTTCTGCCCCACTGTCACTCTTTTCCTGTGTTCTATGATCTAACCTAAAGATAACTTTTTGTTGAAATTCATGAACTTAAGTATAATTCATTCAACATTGACATCCTTCCTACTCATGTGCCGTGGTTTTAATATTTCACATTTATTACTGGATTTGATCTTTACTTTCAAACATACAAGTTATAACATTACTATTTATTATCATTCTATCCTTATTAATATTTTACTTCTATTCACATGAGTTGTATGATAATTTAGTGAATTCAAAATCATTGAGCTAGTGATTGATGCAACTAGAAGTATTAGAGTTAAGACCATGGCTACTAAGAAAAATTCAATAATGCAAAACTCTCCCTTTATTAAGCGAAGCAGCAGGAGCAAAGGGGCCATCTCTGTGTCAGAGAAAAACTGGACTGTGAGATGCTGATAACATATTCTCAGCTGTTGTGGCCTGTTCCAGTAGCCGAGGTGCCTACCTAATACCCCGACCTTTCAATTGTGTGTTCCTGGTGAAAAAAGTTGACTTTAAGCTAGAGTTAAGCAGGGGTTCTGTAGGTCAAGTGAGCATAGGCAAAGCTGTCATCAGTGACTTGAACACATTTTTGGTTGTATAAAATTACTAGCTTAGATGCAACAAAAATCAAATTCAATGTATTAAACTCATTTTAATAAACAAAAATGAATATATTTTAAGATTATTTTAAATTGCAAAACGGGCAATGCTTAGTAGAAAAACATTGACTATTACCAAATTTATAACATAGCGAGAATCTTCCCTTTTTCTTCCACCCAGTATCACTCGGCAAACGTAACTCTAGTTATCAATTTAATGAATATCTTTCTAGATATTTTCTGTACATGTATAAACACAAAAACATGGTATAATATTAAACTTACTAATATGCAAACTTGCTTTATTCACTTAACATACTTGAGTATTTTTCATTTATACACATATATATTTAACTCATTCACTTTATTATGTCCTTCTCATTGAATAATATAATTCATTCAATAAATACTTAGGTTACCCAACTTTTATTGCTATTATAAAAAGAAATGTCACAGTGAATATTCTTGTACAACAAATTAATTTAATCTCTTGTTGGCATTTTTCCATGGGATAAATTCAGGTAAGTGAAAATTCTGGTAAGGGTTATCACAAATATTTTACATGCAGCTATGGCTCTTTGAGATACCACTTTGGGGTTTAATCTGTGAAGATGTAACACATTAAAAAAGAATGATAGTTTTACAAATACAGGTAATTATTTTACCATTGAGGACCAAACTTACACCTTACACTGACCATGGTTTGATTCTATTTCTTCCTGGAGACACAAAGTTTCATATAACTAACAATTTTTTTTTTTTAATCTTCTCTGTGATATTGACAGAAAAACTGTGTGTCAAATCAAGCCAGGCATATTTTAAAGTTTCAATGTATATAGAACTATCCAAGAATACAAGTGATCACTTTGGTAGCTAGAGTCTTTCTCCTTCTCCCTGGGTGAAGTCTTAGAGGCTTGGATCGTTCTTGTTTTGTGAACCAGTTGAAAAGCATGGTATACATTTCATCTTTTTTCACAGCCTTTTTACCATGAACAGGGGATTTTTTTCCTTAAAGGAAGTCTGGTTCCCATTGAAATCATTCCTGTTTTTCCTTTCAGGACTGGGCGAGGACTTTATGGCATTGACAGTATGCCAGATCTCCGCAGGAAAAAAACTTTGCCTATTGTACGAGATGTGGTAAGCCACTCCTGTTGAATTCTCTTTGATTGCATGTGTCCCTGTTTTCTTCATTAGCTGTCATTTTGGCCTTCTCATTAAGTGCCTTGCCTGTATTTCATAGAATAAAATACATAAGACGCTGGATTCTACCAAGTATTGCATTTATCATTTCTTTAAAATCTTTTAGGTGAATGAAAGAACTCTAATCTTTTGACAGCTTTTTTTTTTTTAAGCTTTCCTTCTCCCCTCCCCCCCCCCCAAGTGTGGGGCTTGAACTTACGACCCCAAGATCAAGAGTTGCATGCTCTTCCTACGGAGCCAGACAGACGCCACTTGACAGATTTTTATATTGGTTGAAATTACAAACTGAGTTAAAATGGCACTATAATTGAGCAAAAAGTCACACAGCATGCCAAGTGAGCTGCTCCAACTGGGCTTTGATATATACAATGTTGCAAATAACCACAAGTTTAAAGCACACTTTGAGTCTTGATTTGAACTTCCTGCCCTCAACCCAATGAATTTTCCTACTTTAAAAAGCAGCAGATAATATTAACCAATTCTTTATTAAGATCTAGTCACGTTAATAAGTGATTCCACTATCTGAGGAAATCTATGGCTCCCAAGTTATTAAAACCTTTAAGAAGTGTAAAAAAAAAAAAAAAAAAAAAAACCTTTAAGAAGCGTGAACACAACTTTCAATAACTCAAACTCTCTTATAACAAAATATGCTGGGGACCACCTGAAGATGCAAAGAATTGATAATGGCGTGCATTAGATTCTAAAAACAAATAGCCTACCAGCATGTTTTATATTATCTCAATTGTCTTCACATTTTTTTTTATGGAAGCATATTCTTAGTAGTTTATGACCTAAAAATATGTTTTATCCAAGGGAAATAGAAATTTCCCTTTTTGCAACAATGTACACAATTTCTCATAATCAGCAATTTTTAATTTTACTATGAAAGCCATCATCTGAAAACCATCACTTTGGCTTTAAATTAGGAAAGATAAAACCTTGACTGGAAGGATGTTATACTGAAAAGTATGACGTGTCTGTACAGCTCATATTTCTGCCATTATAGTGTGGACATTATTTTAAAGTGTTAAGTTTATTTTAACATCATTATACTCTCTGCTCACATTTCTTATTTCTAATTATTTATGCTTTGTTTCCTCTGACACTTGGAATCTTCAGGCTATGGTAAGTGATTTTCAATTTAATATTTTCCATACTTCTTAATATACACTGCACTTATTCTTGAGATAAAAGAGGGCAAGATGGGGAAATAAAAAGAGACACAGGAATAAGAAATTTAGGTTCTCCAAGAAAGCCTCTAGTTCAATTCTGAAAGATAAACCAAATTATATATATGACAGGTGTCAATATAGACTAAACTAGAATACAGACATAATTTTAAGGATAATAGTTGTCAGAGTTGGAAGATCATCTTGGGTAAGTCCTTGGAGGTAAGCCCTCTATAGTTTATACAGTAGGGGTGGAGATGGGTGGACAGTGACTTCCTCACCCAGCATTGTGCTGAACTTTTATCTGAGTTTATGGCTTTGTAGCTCCAAGGAGATAGATTTAAGACCAGGTACAGAATTCCACTATGACTTCTTTTTGCTCCTAATGGGATGACATACTGAAAATTCCCATGTAAAACTTGTGATTTCCAAAAGTCTTGACAGCACTGCTGAGTGCATTATATCACACAGATTTCAAGGAGGAGCAATATAATGGTTCTATTTTATGGTGGGGAAACTAAAGGGACTTGACTTTTAATAAAAATCACTTAAGTTGGCAGCATTGCATTAAGAAAACCAATCTGGGTATAATGGTTTTCAGTTGATAAAATGAACACTTAGAAAAAATATCCTGGTTAGATATGAAAGAATATTGTGGGGGAACTGTGAACAATTCAAGGTTCCTCTAACCTTAATTGTGCTTCATGGCCATCACACAGATCATCTGACTCTGTACCAGTGGCCATGTTTTATGAAGGAATGTGATCATGATCACCTTGGGCAAAAGCAAAGTTATAGAAGCTCTTGCTAGCCTGGAAACCTAGGGCTCATCATCCTGCCTTGTTGGGCTTCAGTTTTGTCATCCGCAAAATGTAGGGGTTGGGTTCAATGATAGAAGGGGACTTTTTCAGCTTTGATGTTCCATGATTCCACATTCTGGATGAACTCGCTGACTACTGAAAATGGCAGGTCCCTATTGACTAAAACATGAACAATGATAGTCTGTATTGTTATATTTTCACGTGCTGCTGAGCCGTATGTTCATGGCAGCCACCTCATGTGCCAATAACTTCTAATTCTGTTTATTTTAGACTCTGGCCGCCCGGAAATCTGGACTCTCCCTGGCTATGGTGATTAGGACATCACTAAACAATGAGGAACTGGTAGGTGCAGAGTCAGTTACTATGTACTGATCATAGTCCAGGGGAGAGTGATTCTGATCAAGCCACTCAGTCATAATGTTGATTCCAAAATTCCAGAAATAACTGGGAACATGGGGAAAGTCTGACCCTAAACAAATTTCCTCAGGACCTCAGCTTCACTGTCATACAGATGATCCTCTGCTGATCCAATATGCATGTGCCTATCAATCTTTACAAATGCTATTCCATCCTCACGCATTTTATCTGTAATTCTCCCCCTGAAAAAAAAAAACCCTCTATGTTTTTCTATGGTTCAAGTTTTGCCTCCTTTATGAGGCTGTCCCAAACATCTTCCTCCTCTTTTGACTGACTTTTTAGTTTCCTCCTCTGGGCTCTTAATCAAACATTTAATCATGACCTCCATAGCATAGTATGGCATGAATGAAGGTTGCTCAGGGCGAGTCCCATCTGTAGTGCTAAACTAGCATTGTTCTACCTGGCAAATTATCTAACTTCTCTGAGTCTGATTTCTCTCATCTGTATAGTGAGGTAATAAGACAATTTATGAAGGGAGGGGAAATGTGTTTAACACTTGGCATAGCTTAGAGTATAGTAAAAAAAAAAAAAAAAAAATGCAAGCTGCTGGTTTTATTATTTTTGTAAGCAATTAATTTTATTATTTTGCATAAACCTTTCCTTTAGAGGCTGATATTCCTAAGGGTAGCACTGTATCTTGTTTGTTGTTCTTGTTAAACACTTTGATCCCTACTACCTAGTACACGGTGTGGCATGAGGTAGATACTTTGTAAATTCTTGTTGAATGAAAGAACCAATATGATTAGAAAATACAAGTAGGCTGCAAATATCTAGGTCAGGGTTTCTTAAATTTGGCTCATTAGAATCACCTGTGGGAGCTCTAAACCATGCAGATGCCTGGGTCTCCCTCCCAGTGATTCTGATTTAATTGACTTCAGATGTAGTCTCGGTATAAGGGTGTTTTTTTGTTGTTTTTTGTTTGTTTGTTTGTTTTAAACTATCAGGCAATTCTAACGTGCAGTGAATTTTGTGCCCTGGCAACTCCTTCCTGCCCAGCCACTCTACTGGGCTTTTACTAGAGACAATTCATGTGTCCTCCCTTAGGAGAACTCATATACTCTACCTCTCCCAATTTTAGTGACTTTGTCATTCCTGTAGAATAAAAATTTGCCAGTAATAATACTTGTTTTAAATTTCTATACACTTGGCATTTAACACCATTATTTATATGTATATTTCATATATACATGGTATATGAGAAAGCACCATATTGCTTGCTGAATCTTGAAGTACCTAGTCTTGCTTTTGAGAGAGTAATCAAGGTTGAGGCTTTTATCATTAAACTCCTATACTATTCCTTTTTTTTAAATTTTAAAATATGGTATTTGGTCTGAACCACAAATATTTATTCCTATGAAAAGTTAATAGGAAAGAGATAGAAATAAGAAGAACGCTACTCCATTTTCTGAGGCCTTGAACAGGGAGCATACCCTCACTTTATGGTTAAATTAGTTATTAATCTACTTTTCATCCACTTAAAAATACATTGTATTTCTTTAGATTCAGAAGACCCTATGTAAAAGACTTTTCTGTGTGGGTGTTGGGTGGATGAATGGAGTCCATCAGCTCCCTCTAAAATTCATAAAGCCCATTTCCCTGGGGCCCATGTCTCAAAAAGTAAATGAAAGATGACTTCTATACAACAGGCATATTAAATGTCACTCCTGACAGGCTGTCACATTAAGTTATTACATGGGCAGCTAACATAAATGCTGGAGCAAATAATTTCCACTTTTCCATGCTGAAAGTCTTCCTAGGCACCCTCCATGTGAAAGCATGAAATATGTGTCTTTACATGAAGGAATACGGCTTGGCCATGTGGAAAATATCAAATGGTAGCACATCTGTTTTAATTAAAGAGATGTATGGTAAAAAGTTCAGTCAGCTCTTCCACGGCAGGGAAGGGCTCTAAAGTCTGATGTAAGGTGACAGTGGGCTAGCCGGCACCGCCTCCAATGACCCTCTGTGAGCAGTGGGTGAAGCACGCCAGGTGCCCTCAGCCATCACCAATCCCACCTCACCCACAGGGCTATTGGGGCTGATTGGAAATCTGAGTCTAAAAAGCCCTTAAGGACCATAGTTTCTGAACATTTCTGTCTGGCCTAATAACCCAAGAAGGGGTAACAATCTAGTATCCATCTAACAGTATTCTGCCTGACACGATGCTACCCAGCTTTGTGCTTGCTGTCATAGAGTGGTAGTTTCCTAGGTGTAGCCCCAAAAGGGGGGCAATCCAAGTAAAACTGTTCAATAAGTCAGATATTAACTGTCTACTATGTGTCAGGCAGTGTGTCAGATTCTGGAAATGAGACCATTCTGCCATCATGAGGCTTATAATATAGTGAGAGGGGAGCTGAAATACTGTATTTTGCATGCCATATTGTTGCAGGCATAATGAAAGCTTCTAACAGGTGGGCGTGTTTAAACTGACAGTGTCAGATGAGGGTTATGGGAAACTCAAGTAGAGTGCAGAACACAAATCACCAAGCCTGAAAGGGATTCTAGAGCCCCGTTTATTCTATCTAGTTAATTCATATCTAACTATGGCTAGGGGGCTGGTCTAATGGTTTGCTTCCAGGAAGTGTCAATATTCAGTCAGGTTTGGTTTGTCGAGGAGAGTAGAGGTCCTCTTTTCAATAACAAGATCAAGATCAGGCCCGATGAAAGGGACTCACAAGAACTATGGATGGGAATCATTAGATCAGACCTGGGCCCTATTTCTCACATAATCCTAGAAAGGTGACCTGGAAGCAGGAAGCAGGTCAGAACACCTGTCAGGTGCCTGGGGCTCAGTCAGGAAGCTGCAGGCTCACTGTGTGCAGGTACTCTGGACTCCTCCTCAGGAACAGGAACTATGTCAAACCAAGTAACAGAGGTGAAGTGATAAGGGCGTGAATTTGAATTTCAGCTCTACCTCTTATTGCCTTTGAGAACTGATTTCTTTTCAATACTTTCTGCCTCCCCGAGACTTGTTCATCTCATCTGTAAAATGAAAGTAATAATACTTATCTCACAGTTTTGTGAGAATTAAAAAGAGTCTTGCCAGGCAGAGCAGGTGGTAGTCAGGGCAGTGGGCAGGGAGTCGCAGTGAGGTATCCAGATCCGTGTGGAATCCAGTGCCTCCCTGCCATCTTTGCAGCTGAAGGTCAGGTTCCAGTGTGTGCTGATAGGGGAACCGATCTAATTGCACATTTAGATGTTGTTCTCTGGTTTACCAGTACTGTTCTTGGTCCTAATTCTATCCTTCTTCAGGAGCACAGTCTTTGGCTTGAGATAAATGTAGGTCCAGCTCCACTATTGAGTAGTTGTGGGAACTTGGGCAAGTGACTGAAACTCTCTTGGCCTCGATTTTCTTACACGTTTGCGAATTATATAAGATTTTTGCATTGATCCATTGATCGCCTATGGTTTCCGGTGTCTGTGAGCAATTTTGGCATTAATCAACTAGCTTTGTAAAGTAGGTGGAAAGCTGTCCTTATCACTTCTCTGGAATGGTTTGTGTAGGTTGTTGCTCTGCCTTAAAAGATGGGCAAACTTGCCTCTAAAATCGTCTTGTAATTTTTTTGAGGGTGGTTATTTGACTGCCCTCAATAATTTAATGTAATAATCCATTCATGTTCTTTAAACATTTGTTCTTGAGTCAGTTTTGATCATTTATATTATTTTTTTCCAGAACATTGTTCTTTTTTTCCCTAAAATTTCAAATTCCATCAAATTGTTCATATAATTATATGATTTATAAAAGTTTGTGCTATTTTCACCTTATTTGTATTTCTTTCTTTTTTTTTTTAAATGAGTACTCCAAGAGATTTCCCTGGTGTTTGTTGACTCCATATTGTTTGTTTTCTATTTTATTTCTTTTTTTTTTTTAAAGATTTTATTTATTTATTTAAGAGAGCAAATGAGAGAGAGAGAGCACATGAGAGGGGGGAGGGTCAGAGGGAGAAGCAGACTCCCCACTGAGCAGGGAGCCCGAAGTGGGACTCGATCCCGGGACTCCAGGATCATGCCCTGAGCCGAAGGCAGTTGCTTAACCAACTGAACCACCCAGGTGCCCTATTTTATTTCTTTTCTTATTTAGGTACATCTTCTGCCCTCTTTGTATTCACCCTGAAGCTAACTACTTTTCTAACATACTGAGTTGAATATATGGTTGACTAATTTTGATTTTTATTATTAATTATTGCATATACAGAAAAGAATATTTACAACATAAGAAACACTGCATATACCTGTGTATCCATAACAGCTTTAAAGAAAAATATTTAATAAATGATGCAATGATTATTTTGACTCCTCAGTTTAGAGTGTTTATTCTCCCAAAGACAAGCCATATGAACTTTATTGTTGTTACTACATTGTATTCAGAGCACATAGAGTGTATATTCAGTGATTAGTATTTAATTAACTGTTTTATGGCTTAGTTCATAATTAGTTTTGTAGATAAACCATATGAGCTTTTTTTTGTTGGGTACATAAGTTTTGGGACTTTTATATTCCTGATAAATTGTTTCTTTCAACTTTGCTAATCTTATTAATTTCTTAAAAGCTTTTTCTTTGAAATATTTTCTCTATGCTACTAATACTGCTCTACCAAATTGATAAGGTCAGTATTTCCTTGATAGAACTTTCTCTAGCCCCTTCTTTAAGTCTTAATGTGTTTTATGTGTATCTCACATAGCTTTTTTTTTTTTTTTTTCTTCCCAGAGAGGGAGAGGAGGTGAGAGGGGTAGAGGGAGAAGGAGAGAGAATCCCGAGCAGGCTCCATGCCCAGGACAGAGCCCAATGCAGGGCTAGATATCTCAGCCCTGAGATCATGACCTGAGCCAAAATCAAGAGTCAGCTGCTTAACCAACTGAGCCACCCAGGCACCCCATGTATCTCACATAACTTTATTTTATTTATTTTTTAAGATTTTATTTATTTGAGAGAGAGAGAGAGCGGGTGCCAGACAGACTCCCTGCTGAGCAGAACCCTGGGATCATGACCTGAGCCTAAGGCAGAGGCTTAAATGACTGAGCCGCCCAGGTGCCCCTCTCATATAGCTTAATTTTAAATTCAGTCTGAGAAATTGCCTTTTTACAGGTGAATTCAATCAATATATACTTCCCATAATGTATTTGAGCTTAGTTCTATTACTTTTTAAAAATACACTGTGTCTCTCCTTTTTACTTTCTTTTCCAAGGTTCATTTGTGCAGACTGAGTTTTATTTTCCCTCTTCTTCAACAAATGGAATAAAATGATCTATACTGTTTATTTTAATGTGGTGGATGTTTCCAAAATGTTTAATGAAAATACAACTTCTTTTATTGAAGTATAATTAGCTTACACTGTTATATTAGTTTCAGGTGTATAACATTGATTTGACAATTCTATACATTAGTCAGTGCTTACCATGGTAAGTGTAGTCACCATCTGTTTCCGTACAATGTTATTACAATATTATTGACTATATTCCCTATGCTGTATTTTTTCATCTCTGATTTATTTATTTTATAACTGGAAGTTTGTATTTCTTAATACCCTTTATCTGCTTCACCCATCTCCCTACTCACTTCCACTCTGGCAATCACCAGTTTATTCTCTTTGTTGAAGAGTCTTGTTTGTTTGTATGTTCATTTGTTTTTCATTGCTGCTGCTCTTTTTGTAAAGTTTTTATTTAAATTCCAGTTAACATACAGTGTAATTTTGGTTTCAGGTGTACAATATAGTGATTCAACACTCACATACAACACCTGCTGCTCATCACAGCAAGTGCCCTCCTTCATCCCCATCACCTATTTCATCCTTCCTCCTGCACCCCTCCCCTCTGGTAACTGTCAGTTTGTTCTCTGTAGTTAAGAGTCTGTTTCTTGGTTTGCCTTTCTTTCTTTTTTTGTTCCTTTGCTTTTTGTTTAGTTTCTTAAATTCCACAGATGAGTGAAATCATATGCTATTTGTCTTTCTTTGACTTATTTCACTTAGCATAATGCCATTTAAGTCCATTCTTTTGTCACTATTGGCTAGATCTCATTCTTTTTTTTTTTTATAAACAAGTAATTTTCCTTTGTGTGTGTGTATATACCACTCCTTTGTCTATTCATCTATTGATGGACACATGGGTTGCTTTCATATCTTGACTAAATAATGCTGCAATAAATATAAGGGTGCATATATCTTTTTCAAATTAGTGTTTTCATTTTCTATTTTTAATATTTTGAGTAAACTCCATACTGTTTCCCAGAGTGGCTACACCAGTTTGCCTTCCTACCACCAGTGCATGATGGTTCCCTTACTCCACATCCTCACCAACACTTGTTATTTCTTGTTTTTGATACTAACCATTCTGACTGGTGTGAAGTGATACCTCATTATGGTTTAGATTAGTATTTCCCTGATGGATTGTGATTTTGGACATCTTTTCATGTGTCTGTTGGCCATCTGTTTGTCTTTGGAAAAATGTCTATTTAGATCCTTGGCTCATTTTTTAATTAGATTGTTTTTGGTGTTGAATTATATAAGTTCTTTATATGTTTTACACATTAATCCCTTATCAGATATGTCATTTGCAATTATCTTCTCCCATCCAGTAGGTTGTTACTGTGTTTTGTTGATAGTTTTCTTTGTGCAGAAGTTTTTTATTTTGGTGTAGTCCCAATGATTTATTTTTGCTTTTGTTTCCCTTGTCTCTGGAGTCATATCCGTAAACATGTTGTTAAAATTGATGCCTATGTTTTTTTTCAAGAGGCTTATGGCTTCAAGTCTAACATTTAGGTCTTTAATCCATTTTGAGTTTGTATGTGTAAGAAAGTGGTCCAGTTTCATTCTTTTACATGTAGCCGTCCAGTTTTCCCATCATCACTAACTGAAGAGACTCTCTTTTCCCATCAGATATTTTTACCTCTGTGTCATAGATTAATTAACTGTATAGGTGTGGGTTTATTTTAGGGCTCTCTGCCCTACTCTTTTGGTCTCTGTGTCTAGTTTTGTGCCAGTACCATACTGTTTTGATTACTACAGTTTTGTAGTATATCTTGACATCTGGGATTGTGATACCTCCAACTTTGTTCTTCTTAGGATTGCTTTGGCTTTTTGAGGTCTTTTATAGTTCATACAAATTTTAGGATTATTCTAGTTCTGTGAAGAATGCTATTGCTATTTTGATAAAGATTACATTGAATCTGTAGTATGCTTTGGGTAGTGTGGACATTTTAACAGTATTCTTCTAACACGAGCATGATACACCTTTCCACTTGTGCCATCTTCAATTTCTTTCAACAACATCCTACAGTTTTCAGGGTATAGGCTTTTGACCTTCTTGGTTAAATTTATTCTTAGATATTTTATTATTTTTGGTGCAATTGTAAATGGGGTTTTCTTAATTTCTCTTTTTGCTACTTTGTTATTAGTGTATAGAAACACAACAAACTTCTGTTTATTAATTTTGTTTCCTGTAACTTTTACCAAATTATCAGTGTTAATAGTTTTTTGGTGGAGACGTTAGGGTTTTCTATGTGTGGTATCATGGTATCTATAAGTAGTGACAGTCTTACTTCTTCCTTACCAATCTGGATGCTTTTTATTTCTTTCTTTCTTTTGTCTGGTTGCTGCAGCTAGAACTTCCAGTACTATGTTGAATAAAAGTGGCAAGAATGGAATCCTTGTCTTGTTCCTGATCTTAGAGGAAAAGCTTTCAGTTTTCCACCATTGAGTATGATGTTAGCTGTGGGTTTTTCATATATGGCCTTTATTATGTTGAGGTATGTTCCCTCTAAACCCACTTTGTTGAGAGTTTTTATCATGAATGGATTTTGTATTTTGTCAAATGCTTTTTCTGCATCTGTTGAGATGATTATATATATAAAATATATATGATGATTATATATATTATATATATTTTATTATTAATATATTATTCCTCTTGTTAATGTGATGTAGCACATTGATTGATTTGTGAATATTAAACCACCCTTGCATCCCTGCAATAAATCACACTTGACCACTTGGCCATGGGGCATGATTTTTATTTTATTTTATTTTATTTTTTAAAGATTTTATTTATTTGAGAGAATGGGAGACAGAGAGCATGAGAGGGGAAGGGTCAGAGGGAGAAGCAGACCCCCTGCTGAGCAGGGAGCCCGATGTGGGACTCGATCCCAGGACTCCAGAATCATGACCTGAGCCGAAGGCAGTTGCTTAACCAACTGAGCCACCCAGGCGCCCGGGGCATGATTTTTAAAAAATGTATTGTTGAATTCAGTTTGCTGAGATTTTATTGAGGATATTTGCATCTATGTTCATTGGAGATACTGGCCTGCAATGTTCTTTTTTTGTAGCATCTTTGTCTTCAAACTTTAAAGTTAATAATTCTGTCCTGAAAAAAAAAAACACATGATCTAAAAATGTTTAGCCTCTCATTACTACCAATGCCCACATTAGGTAAAAGGCAAGTCTAAATGTCATGTCTGAAAATGGTCTGAAAACCTCAAGTTTGTAGCCCATGTTGTTTAACTGGATCCCAAACACAACCTTTGGGTTTCCATAGAATCAGCTCTCACAATTCTGGCAGTAAGTTCCTTTCTTCCCCCCAAGCACCTGGAGAATCTGTTTCTTTTGGGCTCTTTTACATATTAAAATATTTTTTTCCGACACTTCTCTAGTAGGCTATTATCAACTTAGTCTGCCATGTTGCCAGATCAGTTTTTCAACGTGTAAAATAAATATATTAATACTGCTAGAATGCTCTTGGGGGGATCAGTGAGATAACAAATGGAAAGCACGTCAACCATTTTTGACACATAATTATGTAATAAATATTATTGTTTTTTATTATTAACTTCATTTGCTGCAACTTTCCATGGCTCCATGCCTGGCTTTGCTTGGTTACACAAGAGGACAGTGAAACAGATTCCCTTTAAGAGGGATAGTCACCCCCTTCCCTCTCTTTTACAATATCCTAACTCTTTTTTCTAATCTTTCATGGCCTCTGTCAGATGATTTGTAAGAACTCTGTCTTGACCCCAAGTGGTAAAAATAAACAAACAAACTTTTCACATTAAAATGACAAAAGTTTCCTTCCAGTGAAAGAATTCATATTATTTTTGATCTCTTATATTTAATAAATTACTCATCTCCTACTACTTCCATTATTTATATATACTTTTTTTATTGAGGTATAATTGACATATAATATCTAAATTTCAGGTGTATAAAGATTCAATATTTGTATATATGGTGAAATAATCATCACAGTAAGTCTAGTTAACATCCATCACCATACATGGTTATGTGTTTTTTCTTTCTTGTGATGAGAAGTTTTATGATCAGCACATTTCAAATGTATAATAAAGTATTATTAACTGTAGTGACCCTACTGTACATTATAATCCCATAGCTTATGTTTTATGACTGCAAATTTGTACCTTTGACCCCCTTCACAAATTTTGCTCACGCACCATCCCCTGCCTCTGGCAACCACCAATCTGTTCTCTGGATCTATGAGCTTGACTTTTTGTTTTTGCTTTTGTTTTTTTTTTTTAGATTCTCCATATAAGTAAGATCACATAGTATTTGTCTTCCTCTGACTTAGTTCACTTAGCATAATGCCCTCAAGATCCATCCATGTTATTGCATATGGCAAGATTGTACTCTTTTATAGCTGAATAATGTTGTGTTATACACACACACACACACACACACACACATTTTCTTTATCTATTCAACAACACTTAGGTTGTTTCTGTGTCTTGACTGTTGTAAATAATGCTACTGTGAACATGGAAGTGTCTGTCATTTTCCAAATTAATGCTTTTGTTTTCTTTGGATAAATACTCAGAAGTGGAATTTCTGGGTCATATGGCAATTAGGTTTTTAGTTTTTTGAAGTGACTCCATATTGTTTTCCTTTTAGATTCCCACCAACACTGCAGAAATGTTCCCTTTTCTCCAAATCCTTGACAACACTTATTATTGCTTATGGTTTTGATGATAGCCTTTCTAACAGATGTGAGGTGGTATCACTTGATTTTGGTTTGCATTTCTCTGATGATTATGAACATTTTTTCATGTGCCTTGTAGCCATATCTATGTCTTTTTTGGGACAATGTCTATGCGGATCCTCGGCCCATTTTTAAATCAGGTTTTTTGTTTTCCAGCTATTGAGTTGTAGGAGTTCTTGATATATTTTTGGTATTAGTCTCTTACCAGATATATGATTTGCAGATATATTCTTCCATTCAGCAGGTTGGCTTTTCATTTTATCGATGGTTTCCTTTAGTGTGCAAAATGGAGGCAAACATGCTTTGTTCCTGTTGTATTAAAAGTTGGTTGATTGGAATATTGATGGTCTCAAAATACTCATCATCACCTTTGGCAGGAAGCCTGATTGCTTTATTTCTTGGGCGCATTTTAATTTTCTTATATAGTTATGAATAAAAACAATTCATTTTTTTCCTGTGTCCTAATTGTTCAAAAAGTGACATATTAGAGCATTTCACCTTAGATTCCAGTTTCTTAGAGGAATTTTTAACAAAATAATTGTTAAAAATTGGATATGAGCATCCTCCCTTTTGTAATCTATAAGCTGTACTTTGCTAAAGAGGCTTATCAGAGTCAAAGCATTCCTTAACCTCATTTCTACAGATAAAACAGTGTCTCCACAAAATAAAAATTGCCTTTTTTCTGCAGTCACCTCAATAATGTAAAACTGATGTTTATCAGTTTTATTCCTAATTGTGTTGTCTTATATTCTGTCTATAAATAGAAAAAAATCCTGAAAGAACCTTTACGAACTTTGAAAAATTAAATTAACTTTATAAAAATTTTAATGCTTTTTTGTTTTATAAATTACTTTTACCGTGAGCATGCATTTTATTATAATTAGAAAATACATACTAGAGAGGAAAGTGACATATGAGATTTTTTTGTTTGTTTGCTTGTTTGTCTTCATTTTGACTGGGGAAAAGAAAAGATTATTGTTAGCCAATGAGAATTATTTCATTTTGCAGGTCACTTCCATGAAGTGTTGAGCATGATTTACAAAATCTTTGTGATTCTTAAAAGAGGGGGGAAAATGATAGGACATATATACACATCTATAAATACCAGTATCATTTAGAAACAGGAGGCTCCTATACAATGTAAAATGCAACTTAATCTATAGTTACTGGAAGGATATTAAAAAAAATGAAAATACATTTTAGAAAGTACTATATGTTTATTGTGGAAGATTGGGAAATTTTAGAAACCTTTAAAATAGATTAACAGTAATTCTTCCATATTGCTGAGTTCATTATGTCCTTGGGTCCTAATCCCAGTAGATGAAGGCTCTGCTTGTTCTTGGGACCACCTTCTCTACATATCTGTCTTCTGCTTTACCTAGGCCAGAGACCCTCTCTGGATAACATACCCAGTCCCATCCTTTCATGTCAGCTAGGGTCCTATTAACTGTAACTAGTTATCTTGCTAGTAAAAAGTACTACATTAAAAAAAAATCTCTTTGCTTTCAATCCAACTCCTAATGGTGAGTTAGATTCCCATTTTCTATGGTCCATGGCTAATTTTGGAGTTTTCCCTTGGTTTTTTCCACTTTGTTTATTCAGTGCTCCTTACCCTATCTTTTTTGACTTATTCCACAAAACTCTCACACTCTTGGTCCTTGATTATAATCTTGTTTGATTTGGTCTTATTTTGCTGCTAAGGAAGTACGTCATTTTCCCAGGATAAAGTATTCTCCTGAGAGTAAGAATCCCCTCTTATGAGATAGATTTTTACATCTCCTAACTTTACTTTCCTAACTATTCACTTTCTGAGTTTCTAAACTGACCATCCTTGTATCTTATACTTTGCTTCAATTAAGAAATGTTGCCATATGTCATTTTTTAAAAGATTGATTTATTTGAGAGAGAGCGTGCCCAAGTGCGGGGAGGGGCATAGGGAGAGAATCTTCAAGCAGACTCCCCCCCACTGAGCCCAATGCTGGGCTCAATCTCATGAGCCATGAGATCACGACCTGAGCTATAACCAAGAGTCAGACGCTTAACTGACTGAGACACCCAGATGTCCCTCCATATGGCATTTATTTTAGAGTAATTTTCAGCTTTGATAGACAATGCTCATATCCCAAAAATCACAAATGGAAAAGATGCATATTATCATTTCCTGAAGACTAGAGATATATACCCTCTAGTGAGCTCTCCAATGTTTTCTCGAGCTTCTATAGCTTTTAAATGTTAGATTTATTTTAATGCCCCATTCCACTGATTTTCAATGTGCTATTAAATTTCCCATATTTCCTCTTTTTTTTAAACGAGCTTCACTCTCTTTTTATGAAATGGATCATGCCTCTTTAACCCCAACCAAACAAAACATTTCAATGAAGACTTCTCAGCTGTCTATTCAGAACTCCTTTGTTTTTCTCTAGCATGTTTAATTTTTTAGAAAGTATTCCTTATATTTATTACTCCTGCTATAACCTAAGGATTTAGAGGCCAACTATGTCACTTGAATTCAATAAAAAGAAAATATACACATAGGGAATTAGAGAAAATGTATGAATCATTTACTTAATTGTGAAATATGTAGATAAGTTCATGTTCAAAACAACCCTTTACCCAACCCTGCTTTCTAAGTTCATACATATTTTACTTTTCTTAGGTTCATTAGCAAACTCTTCCCACCTAGTGTCCTATTAGGTTAGAATTACTACTCTCTACAACAAATTACCTGATGTGATTGCAAATGTAACTAAATTCCCTACTTAATTTTTATCTAAACCAAAAATGCTACATTACACAGATAACACACAAACCCCTCAGCCCAGTTAGAACAGGAAGCTGTCTGTGGAAGGCTGATTGAAAATCTATTAGGCCAAGAATTGTTCAATTCACTTTAATGATATTGAAGATACCCACTCTGCTAAGCAGTACAATGGAAGCAAAGTTGAATAATGCATAGTGTTAATGCTAAAAGAACTCTTAACAATTTTTTTGCAAGATAAGACGTCTTCATTATGAGATGAAGCCAAAAGATACGCTTGGCTTAGGCTATATTTATTGAAAAGGATGGGCCATTTGTTTGTATAAACCTTAATATGGAGGTCTCCCACTTGAATAATTCCTGTATTTGATCATACTGCTGCTCTGTAGACTCACGTGAAGTATTAAAAGCTTTGACCAGACACTCATGTAATAACAAGGCTGGATCTTGCTGTTTAAAAGTTAGAAAAAATTTTAGTGAAGCTTAACTCCCTGCAGGGGATCTTCCAGTACCATTACCAAACATATTCTAGGAAAACACACAGTGAGGGGAATGTACTAATAAAGGGAAATATGCTGTTACCATACTGTAGAATTGAAAAATTGTGGAAAGTTGGTCATTTCAACACTGTGAAGATACTCTGAAATGAAATTTAAGATATTCTGAAATGAGATTTAAGGGTTATTAATGCAAAATATAATTGTTTCATTTAACCATTAGGCTCCTACAGGATTTATGTAAATATTCATTCATTATGCATCAGGCAGTTGTGTGAAATTACCTGTAAATGTAACTTCAGAGAGTGATGGTCTTTCTTTCAAGAACTCATCTGCAGGCACCCCTGGGTGGCTCAGTCGGTTAAACATCTGACTTCGGCTCAAGTCATGATCTCAAGGTCCTGGGATTGAACCCCATGTAGGGTTCTGCCCTCAACAGGGAATCTGCTCTTCACACTCTCCCTCTCCCTTTACCCCTCCCCCAGATCATGCATGTTCTCTCTCTCTCTCTCAAATAAATAAATATTTTAAAAAAATAGAAAAAAGAAGTCACCCACCTAATTAGATATGAAAAGCACAGAGAAGGACTCATCCAGACAAGTCTCTTTCCTATAAACCTATGGTGGTTTCTGGAAAATCTACTATGAGTACTAACATTTAGTATTTATTTAGTATTTTGAAGTTTCTAGTTGGTTGGTTATCATCCTACAATTTGATCTTCAAAATTATACAGCAGGTAGGTAGATATGTAGGGGAAGAAAGTAAGGCTTAGAGACCTAAGTCTCTCTGTGGATTATAAGACTCCTAAGTGGCAGAACATTCACTCCACAAAATATGTGTTGTACCCCTACTATGTGGCAGGGACAAGGGTAGGCACTGTTAGACGCTAAAAAGAGAAATATGGAAGATTGGCTGTAAATAATGGCTGAAGAAACCCATGTTAAATGTCATGTGATTGGCCCTATGCTAGGGAACTCAGGTCTCCTGGCTACTCATGCAGTGAATTTTTCTACCCCACCAGTGGCTTGTCATTGAAAGTCCTTCCATGTGCTATAAAAAGGTATCTCCCTTTAAAATATTACCATTACCATGAGAGAGTGCCACATTTAGCCTTTACCTACCACTGGTGGTCTCATAAATTAGTTGATGAGCTCCTTCCTAAAGGATAGGCAATGAAAGCAGTCCCCTGCAGAAGGAATTGTAGAATGAGCATACTTCAGGTCTGGGAAAGGTTGGAATGTCAGGAGAGTACAGAGTCAGGAAAGAGAGGGCTTAATAGAATACAAAAGAGGGGTGAGGATGTTTCTGGATGGTTAGCATCAGCATTAAGAATGCTTCCCATCTAGTTCACAATTTTTACCAAGAACCAGTTTAGACAAAGGAGATCTATATCATCGTGCATGGCCTCATAGAGTCCACAGTATAGCAGGCTGTGGACATTATCAGGTAATTAGAGTTTCTTGCTGCTGTGAAAGAAGCACAACAGTGGAACCCAGTCCAATCTGGGAGATTAGGGAGTTCTCTGTGTTCAGATTACTGCACTGGGCCCTAGAATGCTGAGAGAAGAATAAGTGAGCAGAATTACTGTGCTTACTATCATGACTTGTCAATAATTAAGAGGTTCTTTCAAAATAGTATTTTCAGGGAGAAGTGATAAAATAGTTTTATGTTGAAATTCTCTGAATCCACTGACTTGGCTGGCATTGTAACTTATCTTGACAGAAAATACATGTCTTCAAGAAGACCTTGCAGGCACTGATCTACCCCATGTCCTCCACCACCCCCCACAATTTCGAAGTCTGGACGGCAACAACACCTACCTACTGTTATGAGTGTGAAGGGCTCCTGTGGGGCATTGCTCGGCAAGGCATGAAGTGTTTGGAGTGCGGAGTGAAGTGCCATGAAAAGTGTCAGGACCTCCTAAATGCTGACTGTTTGCAGAGTGAGTACCTGTTTAGGGTAGAGATGTATATGCAGACCCTGCCTTATCCTCCATGTTTTCAGGTTAGACCTCTTCAGCTCTTGCTGGTTTTCAGTAATTCCAACCCCCACCCCTCCTATCACACAAAGATTCACATACAACCCATCAAGTCATATCGTTGATGATGTGTTCCCATAGTGCCGAGCATGGACTTAGATGCCTCAGAGCAATGGCAGGCTCACCAAGTAGAAAACTTGAAAGCGACTTCTGATCTCTTTGGTCACTTCCATCTCATGATAGCCCTGCGTGGAAAGTGGGAATGTGTAAAGTCATGTTCCTCAGCCAAGGACTAAGGCACACCCTTGTGATTACAGCAGTCTGAATTCCTTCTCAAGCCTATTTGGTGTCTGCCAGAAGGAGTCATATTCTTGGAATTGGGAGGTTTTGTGTTTGAATATCGAAGACACATCTAACTTACCAGATAAGTGACCTTGGGCAAGTTTTTTAACTTCTCAGGGCTTCATTTTTCTCCACCAAATGAACAGGAATAATAAAATTTACCTCAGAGGGTTATAGGGAAGACTAAATGAAACAGTCTCTGCTAAGAGTCTGGCACATAGTAGATCCTCAATGAATATTAATGGCTTCCCCATCCTTTTGCACTTTTGAAAAGGTACATGTCACTTCGACCTTTATGACAAGTTACCTTAAATTTTCCATTTCCAAAAAAAATTCTTTATACTGCTACTTTAGATTAGGTCCAGAAATGCCAAAACATCACAGTCTAAAATATGTATTACTGACTTTTCTGTGCTGCGTTGATTTGGTTGTGGCTATGACACTGAAATTACTAAAAAAAAGAACAAAAACAAAACAAAACAAAACACAAAAAAAAACTTTGCCAAGGAAATTTATTCAAACACGGGCTTTCATTTACAAATCTTTTTTTCACATGTAAACATTGTCCCCTCTGTTATTGTTTATATGAATACAATGAATGTGTAACATCCATGGGTTGCCTAAAATTGAGGGGGATCAGAGGAAAATGTCAAAATAAAGATTAAATCATAAATGCTGTCACAGCTGATTTTGTAGTAAGTCATACACATTCTACAGTTTTCTTCATTAGTATTCTCCCTACACCATGAGATCAGATGGAGGTTGTTAATGGTAATGAATGCGTTTTTTTGTTTTTGTTTTTTTCAAAATAGGTAGTGTCTCTTTGAAAAATAAAAAGTATATTTAGGAATAACTGCTTAAAAGGAAGGGGGATTGACTCAATACTACTGAGCTAACTTGCATAATCTCATCATCCAATTAGAATTCAGTCTACTTATTTAAAAACTGAATTATAAACAGGCATTTTAAGAAATAAGCATATTAGGGCAGTGACATTTGAAAAAAACAGAAAAACATTGCCATCTAGAAACAAATGGCTGGAATCCAGTAAGTAAAAAAATGATGTAGATTATCCTTCAGAAATGAGCTGATTCTTTTCTCAGTATCTGAGAGACTAAAGATGTCACACATTCATTAGACTTTGGAAACATTTTTATATTATATTTCTGTTTCTTAAGATACATTGATGGATATTGGCTAAATTAGGCAACTTTTTCTTTGAGGTTATTCATTAAAATGCACATGTAAATTGAAAGAAATCAAAAATAGTTGAGAAAAATGAGGGTGGGTATGAGTGCCCCAGGAAGGGGAGTATTTTCTTTAGTAATACCTCCTTACTGTTTTCCTAAAATCCACCCTTGCATTGAACAGAAAGAGACTTTGCAAGTATATGAATTCAACCTCACCACTTTCCACAATAACTACCAGTAAAATTTGAAATTGACCCTACAGAATCAGTGACACTTCCTTAAGAAATTTCTCTTTTCATTGCTTTAAGCAAGAAATTTGCAATGGGGGGCGCCTGGGTGGCTCAGTCGTTAAGCGTCTGCCTTCGGCTCAGGTCGTGATCCCAGAGTCCTGGAATCGAGCCCCGCATCGGGCTCCCTGCTCGGCGGGAAGCCTGCTTCTCCCTCTCCCACTCGCCCTGCTTGTGTTCCCCTCTCTCGCTGTGTCTCTCTCTGTCAAATAAATAAATAAAATCTTAAAAAAAAAAAAAAAAATTTGCAATGGGGACACCCCTTATGTATAAGACTTCCACATATGCCTACGATGGAAGAAAAGGAGAGGATAAACAAGTGGGAAATCAGAGTGGGAAGGTCTAGCTAAGGCAGCCAGCTTCCTGTGAAAATGAAGAAGTTCTGTGATTTCTTTCTCAGAATAATCAATCTCTGTTTGAATACCACTAGGAAAAATTTAACACCTTGGCAGGCAGCTTAATTCATCATTAGAAAATTGGAGTGTGTAAATTACAGCTTGAACCAAGCCCTGCCTCCTGGTAACTTCTATTCTTTAAACTTCTATCCTTTAATCTTACCACTGGAGAAAATATTTAATAAATGAACATCCTTTGACAGTTTTTCAAATACTTGTTTTTTTCAAATAAGAGTCGTCTTCAGGTTTTTAGAACCTTATTATTTTGCTAATCTTTTTCTGAAGACTTTGCAGTCTGTCAACATAGATGCACACACAAACACACACTCAGAATAAAAACAAAAGAAAAATTGTTCTCTTTATTTCTCCAGAATTTAGCACATGTTGTGGCATCATAGTTAGATGCTTAATAAAGGTTGGTTAAAGCAACAAATGGGGGCATGAGAACTGCAGTTAGAAATAGCATGCAATGGTTTAAAAATCGTTCTTTTGTAGAATCATAGACTTTGAAGGGAGCCTTTGAGATCAGTGGATTGGAGAACCCAATCTACTGATTTTACTGAGGTCACACGATACAGTTTTTTGTCAAAAAGAATCAAATAGATTTTATACATAGGGTTAGAACCCAGGTCTCTGAACTCCCAGCCTAATGTTCTGTCCTAATTTATAAAGAAATATGCAAAGTTTGTTTAAAGGAAAAAATGGTAAGTTGATGAATTTTATTTATGGTGCTTTTCTACTCTCCCATGTAGTACCCCTGACTTTTAGGCAAATTATGCTGCCCAGATGTTGTCCTCACATCATGATGATGACTCAAGGCCTGTCCTCTGTGGCCAACCCACTGAGCTTGGAGTATATCCCTATCACAACATACCTACTGCATAGACTTTTCAACAACACTAAAGAGAATATCATCTAATAAATTAATTTGGGTGAACATGGAATCAATAGTTGAGTTACCATAATACAATGGTCATTTTCTTAACTTTAAGGAATAAACTAATAGTGGAGCATAGTTAGGTTTGGGGTAGGCTGCTGTTGGGGGACAAAAATGGTGAGTATGCTTTACATGATGCTATATAGGTATTCAACATCAATAAGCAATGGGTATCTTTATATCCATATCTATATCTAGATTTCATAGTCCTCAGTTACTTGAGAAAGATCTTGTTTCTAATCCTGCTGCTACTGGAATTTTTCAAAACATCTCTGAGCATCATTTTCTACATATGTAAAAAGAGTTAATAGTATTTGTTAATGCCACTTAACTAAAGACCACCAAAACACATCTGTAGTTTATATTATTTTGAATTTAATTAATTAACATATAGTATATTATTGGGTTTCAGAGGTAGAGGTCAGTGATTCATTAGTTGTATGTAACACCCAGTGCTCATAACATCACGGGCCTTCCTTAATGCCCATCACCCAGTTACCCCATCCCCCCACCCTCCCCTCCAGCAACCCTCAGTTTGTTCCCTATTATTAAAAGTCTCTTACGATTTGTCTCCCTCTCTGATTTCATCTTATTTTTCCCTCCCTTCCCCTGTGATCCTCTGTTTTGTTTCTTAAATTCCACATATGAGTGAAATCATATGATAATTGGCTTTCTCTGATTGACTTAATTTTGCTTAGCGTAATACCCTCTAGTTCCATCCACATCGTTGCAAATGGCAAGATTTCATTTTTTTGATGCCTGCATAATATTCCATTGTATATATACACACCACATCTTTATCCATTCATCTATCAATGGACATCTGGGCTCTTTCCACAGTTTGGCTATTGTGGACATTGCTGCTATAAACATTGGGGTGCAGGTCCCCCTTCAGATCACTATGTTTGTATCTTTTGGGTAAATACCTAGTAGTGCAATTGCTGGACCATACTTTAGCTCTATTTTTAACTTTTTGAGGAACCTCCATACTGTTTTCCAGAGTGGTTGCACCAGCTTGCATTCCCACCAGCAGTGTAAGAGGGTTCCCCTTTCTCCGCATCCTCGCCAACATGTGTTGTTTCCTGTGTTGTTAATTTTAGCCATTCTGACCGGTGTGAGGTAACACATCTTTAGTTTTATAAGTTCAATTTATTATCCATTGCTGCAAAGGAGAATATACTGCAGGATAAACCATGGGACATCTCAGTAAGAGGGTTTTAGAAAGCAGAGGTTGCTCTGGATCAGGTGTTGTCTGAAAGTGAGGACAATTTATGATCAGGTAGGTTAAAAAAATCTTACCTACCAGGAGGACAGATGAGAGTGAGGCAAATAGCTGTACCTAGCTAAGAAACAGTGGTCACTCATGAGTTAGGAGAGGGGATGTTTGGTATTTTGTGGTTTGTTTTCATTTGCGCTTAGATAAACTTGTGAGATGGCCTTGTTTGTCTCACGTCAGCATGGTCATGGTCACACAGACCATGTGAACGTGGTGTCCTGTGAGTTTGGTCATGTCCAACAGGAGAACAGCGTGGTCTAAGAATGTTAGTAGCAGGCCAGCTTCCAATAACACTGTGAACTAGTTGTGTCAGCCAACTTCCATTCAGAGACTAGTTAAAAAAAGAGAAATAGAAAAAAATCTTGGGTTTAAAATTTTCTTTGTTTTCTTTTGTTTTATCTTTTTTTTTTTTTTGAAAAAGACTTGGAAAAAATCTTGCAAAAAGTGATAAGAACAAAAAAGATCTTTCCTCTCTCCATCTCTCCGTTGATTTCTTTTTTTCCTTACATAGTAAAAATACTTCTGAAATTGAGCACTTTTTTTCTTTTGTTGAAATTAGTTTTTCCCCTCATCTATACAATTTTTGACTCTGAAATAATTTAGAACTCTTAAGGAAGTTAGTATCTAAATAATGCTCAGGAAATGTAGTAGCTCTGACAGTTTTGAGAGTGCATACCTGATTTTGTCTTCTTTTAATATGCAAATGTTTCTGAACTTGTTCTCAAAGTTTGCATTTACCAATAATAGGATGATTGAATATGGTGGAGGTGGGCAGCGAAGAAAGGTTGATTTTTGGTTTTGGACCCAAGCTCAACAAAAGTAAAATTACTTTATAGAAGGTGGCAGTTCCTTGAAAGGGGGCTCCCTGCCCACATTCTCCTACTGTCAGTGATGGGGACACCTATGAGAATGGGAGGTGATGCTATGCTAGGTCTGTGATCCTCCAATTATCCTTCTATTAAATGTCAGTTCTTTATTGTGTTCCAGAAACTGTGTGGAGTGTGTAACTTTGATTGTATAAGACAAAGGAGACCTGTGATTTGAAGCCTGGGGGAGTTGTAGGTTTGCTCCTTGGAAATATTGAAGGCATGTTAGAAGAGGAGGGTTAAGATGATCTTGGCTGTAAAGCAACTAAAGGGAAAAGGTAGAAAATGCCAGCTACATGCCCACCTACATGATTTCATGAGAAAGAAAAACAGAGGCACCAAGAGTAGGCCCACCTACAGGATTTTATGGGGAAAGGAAAGAAAAGCAATAAAGTTTCATAGGCTAGAGACTCCTAGAGAGAGAAATGCCTCAATATCAGACCTTTTGCATGCTTTCTGTGTATATCAACCACCTATTTACTCTGGGTTCACCAGCCTCAAATGCAGGTAAAAATTTATGGATATGAAAAATAAAAATACTATAATAATTTCTTCTAGTTTCTCTGAACTTTTTTAAGATTTTATTTATTTGAGAGAAAGAGAGCGAGCACACAAGCAGGGGGAGCTGCAGAGGGAGAGGGAGAAGCAGGCTCCCACTGAGCAGGGAGCCCGATGTGGGTGGGGCTTGATCCCATGACCCTGGGCTGCAGGTAGTTGCTTAACCAACTGAGCCATCCAGCCGCCCCTGAATTTTATTTTCTTAAATCTTCAAGTACTTCATTGGCTCCCATCTAGCAAGTTGTTCTAGAGAATTAAGCATATGGCAGACATTGGGTGTGGCAGTGTCCATGGGGAGAGCTTTCACGGAGTTGCTTTACAGGTCAAGTAATCTTAAAGCTAAAATCCCCAAATTCCATGTTAATGTAAAATTCTTTAATAAATGCTTGTATCTTCACCTTGTGACATCTAGACCTTATACTTGCTCAATTATTAGTATTGAAACTTTTATACATTATCTCATTTAATCCTTACAGTGACCCTGTTAAGAAAGATGCTACTATTATTTCCTTTTGTTTTTCAGATGAAAAAACTAAAGTTTACAGAGATAAAGTAGTGCAATTTCAGATGGTTAATAATTGGCAAGTCAGGATTCACACAGGACTGTCACCTTTTAGTATATGCAAAGCATCATGAGCTGCTATGCTCCTTTGCCTTATTTAAAAGTGATTTTATTGATGTATTTCTTCCATTTTATATTTGGACTTATGCCCTTGTTTTATGCTGACTATAAGAGCATGAGGCCAACCACTTTCTGCTTTCTAATGATGGGCACAGCCTTTGTTTTCTGAAAATTCTAAACCTGAAGCCAAGTGCCCAATGTACTTTGTCTTTTCATAAGACTCCACAGCGTGTATATCATTTTACACTGAATTTATTTTTGTTTTTTCCAGGATCACGGCCTTAGGGTGAGAGCATACACAAAGTTCCTAAGACCTAAAATTGAACCCAGAGCCAGATTAAATACTCAAATATGGCAATCATTTTATTTTAGGTTCCCCCCAGAAATATTTTATCTTCTCTATTTGTTGAATGTATCCTATTTTCTAAAGAGCATGCTTGATACTTGGAACACATTTAGTTGAGGTTGGCCTTATAGGCTAGCATGTAAACTAAATGGATAGACAGGCAGCTGAGCCAGTGGTGATTGATAAATGTTTAAGAATTCCACGAGGCAGTTGCTTGAAATAAGCCATGTTAGGAATATTTACACCATAGAAATCTGCTAATATTACAGGTCAGGTGTGGTGGTGTTGTTCCTATTTGTTTTGTTTGTTTGTTTGTTTTCCATAAGGGAGGGAGAAAATGTGACCACTGGGTTAGGGAACCTCTATTTCTGTTAAGGAAGAGATAAGATCATATGCTGAGAGTGGAGGTTAATGGGGTGAGGTAAGTGACTTGAAGAAAATCGAAATTTTTGGAATCACCTTGAGAAAAATAGGAAAGAAAAGAGATTGAGACCAAGAGAGATGATTGCAGCTGTTAGATGTACGTAAATTGCCATGCAAAGTTGGTAAAATTATGAATTTCACATGAAATTTATATGTTTTGGGTAATAAATAAAAATTATAGAGAAAAGTGAGGGTTCTGATTAAGTGGCTTTCCCATTAAATTATGTAGAAAGGAACCATTTTAGGTAAGTTGGCCTCATTTATGGATGAATTCTCTTGTATCTCTTGCAAGGATGAATTTTGTTGTGCATAATTGTATCCTCTGATCTGTCAATTAAGTGTTTTTAAAAGTAACAATGATGCATTCCATTTGGATAATGTATTACATTTTACAAAGTGCTTTCACTGTACATTATCTCTTTTGATCTCATTTATTGTTGATCCCTGGTTGACATATTACTACTCACTGTATTTCAGTGAAGCTACTACACCTTCTGTCATACACTTTGAAGGAAGAGTCATATAAATGCAAATTTAAGTTTATCTCTGATGACTTTGAGATAAACAGACCAAGCCTGAAGGAAAATAATAAACCCAAAGGGTTGGAAATTCGTGGCAAATTGCAGCTACCTCAGAAATAGTTTCATTAGAAATATCAGGTTCGATAAACAATAGGTGGTGGAAAGTGCTTGTAGATCGGTGACAAAAATTACAGATTTGTCTCTACGTCTCCAAATTACATAGATTTAAGTTGAATCATTTCCCTCAGATCAAAACATGTAAAAGTAAAAGTAGAACTTTTAAAATGCCACATATCTTTTTCTAGAAATAACAGATAAAAGGTTTAAACATAAGCCTCTGTTAACCTGCTCTCCCCAGAATAGTGGTTTCACAGTTGATGGTTTGTCTGTTGTCCACAAATTAGAGTTCTCTGCTCCAACATCAAGAGCATTGGTGAAAGATTTCACAGCAAATCGTTATGCTTTCTTAATTAACTCTTTAAAAAAAAAATTCAGGAGGCGGTTGTTAAGTACAGAGATTTGATTCCTTTAGATAAAAAATTTCTTGTTATATTCTACCTTTGAATTTGGTAGTGATTACTTAAATGAGTATTATTACATGGGTGGTCGTCCGGTGGCTCTTCCTGAATTTAGAAAAATAATCCAAAATATATTTAACTCTCAAGGACTTTAACACTTTTTTTCTGTAGCCTTTGGGAGCACTGAGAGCCAAAACAATAATAGTTACTTAGAAATTTGGGGGAGAGTTAAATTTTATGGCATTTCTCACCTGTTGAACATTCATTCTTAGGATGGCTGTCACATATCAAACTTTTGGGGCACTTTGAATCTTGCAGTAATTTTTTCAAGGCAGCACTGCCTTTTCTTTCTGCTTAATGAATATTTCAGCACTTGAAGTAAAATATGCCTATTGGGTAGATGGGACTATTCAAGTAGCCTAAGCTAGTTTTACTGTGTAAGAATTATGCATGCACAGTTAAACCATTGTTGATAAATTACAAACATGCTTAATTATTTAAGGATATGCAATTTACAGATGCGTAGCTTTTCTATGGCCTGTTTTAACAGATGACTAGGGCATTTAGAATGTCCTTTCAAATTACCTTAAATGTAATGCAGTCATTTTTAGTATTTTTTTTTTTAATGTGGTTTAAGTCCTCAAAGTTTTTTTTTTTTTTCTTGTTTTTGTTTTGTTGTTGTTGTTTTAAGATAAAGACGGGGAATCTGCTCTTTATACCATTAGAATATTCATCCCTTTAACTTTGTCTAATTATACCTTGGTTATTATGAATGTGTTTTTTCCACTTTAGGAAACAAACGTCATACTTTCAAATAAATCAAGATTTTCATTAAGTACTCCTGTTGAATATGAATTTATTATAAGGAAAGCTAACGGCTGACCTTTTCCTCTTTGTCTTAGCTTCTGTGCTTCATTTGGGCTTGAAAGACTTAGATTCAGAGAACATTAGTGAGGCTATCCCTTGTGGTAGAAATCATGCAGATAAATTATCTTATTTAATCTCTGAACATTCTACCAGATATTAATATGCCTATTTCAGAAATATATTTCAAAAAATTGTAAGTTGGGTAATACAGTCATGTGGATGAAAATTGGAACTGTTACTAGCTGTGAACATGAGTTTTGTTTTTTATTCTTTTCACTACATCACCTTTGGCACCCCAAAATATTTGGTATCAGCAGTGGCAGCTCCTGCAACACTGGTCCGTGGGGTTTTGCTTTCTCATTTAAAACTAAGGAGCCATGAGAGTTGGGATCATGGTTCATTGTTAACTTGTCGTATAATATTGCACAACCCAGAGGCCACACAGAGCACTGAAAGTATCTGGCGGGTAGCTGGAGAAGGTGAGGGATCCAAGAATGGACCTTTGGAAATCCTTCATTGCCAGAAGGATTAGTGTTATAAACAAAAATGCCCAGAAAGTTGAGACCAATCATAAAAAAAAAAAAAAAAAAAATCCTGGAAATCAAAAAGGGTTTTGAGTAGAAAGAATTTATCCTGTTAAAAACTATGGCCATATCACAAAGTGAGAGTTGAGGCCTGTGATCCATCATGTATTTAGAGGTCATCTACCCACTGGTTTCTAAATCCTTTTTAAGCAGCAGAATCACTTTAATTCCAAGTAAAATCTTACCCTGTATTTCAATATATAAGAGAGAACGGTGGTATTTATCTTACAAAAAGAATTTAAGCACTTAATTATGGTAAGTTCCATCATTAAAAATAATTAAGCACTTTGAACGCAAGTATTTGAAATACTGACTTTGGGGAGACATTTGCCATATATATCCTATCTATTTCTCAGTTTTGTTTTGCAGGTGGTATATGCCATATTTGACTGTGCGCATTCTTTTTTGCTCTTTGAAAATTCAAACCATATATTTGCACAACCCGTGATTTAATCAAATAATACAACTGTGACAAAACTGGGAATCATGGAAGTCCATTTACTTGCCATTAACACAAAGGCTGGTTCTGAATCTCAGCCTAGATATTTTGTCCAGCAGCATTTATATTGTCCTGATGTTCTGTGAAGAAGGTACCCTGACTCCTCAGAATGAAACCACTTATTCATTCTCCTATTCCTTCTTTCTCTCCCTCTTGGGCCATCAAAAAGTAACTTTATGTGCATTTACGTCACCATTGATTTTTCCATTATAGGAGCAGCAGAAAAGAGTTCTAAGCATGGTGCCGAAGACAAGACTCAGACCATTATTATGGCTATGAAAGAAAGAATGAAGATTAGGGAGAAAAACAGGCCGGAGGTGTTTGAAGTAATTCAGGAAATGTTTCAGATTTCTAAAGAAGATTTTGTGCAGTACACAAAAGCAGCCAAGCAGAGTGTACTGGATGGGACATCTAAGTGGTCAGCAAAAATAACCATTACAGGTAAAAATAGTTGTCTTGAAAATTTTGATTCCACATTGGGATTTTTATGTGTCTTCGAAATCACTGCTTAATAATAATTATAGGTAAAATAAGTAGAATGTTTTCAAACTTGTCAATATTGGTAAGACATGTAGTCGGTACTTGAAATTTCTAAAATATATACTAGATAATTGAAGTAATTGCAATTTGTTCTAATCAAAAGCTCTTCTAGAGGAAGAAGTTTCTCTTTTACAACATATTCATCAATATCCCACAATTAGCTTTGTAGCTGCCCGCCACTGATAAATTACAAGAGTAGCCAAAAATCTCTCTAGTCAGTTTTTCTTAATGAGAAAACACACATCATTTTACTTAATCCTTGATCAGTACCCCTCAAACATTTGATCCTTGAGTCAAGGCAGTTTGAGCTTAGTGCTGTCTAGTAATTTGAACTTCTTAGGTTGCCTATAACAACAGCAAGTGCATATATGTTGTGTTAATGTTTACCAAGCCTCTTAACTTACTCATATGGTACTTATAAGATAAAATAAAGTTGCTTTTTTTTTTTTTTAACTAGGTTGAATTGTTCAATAGTGACAGCAAACTCAAAAATAGAAATACATTTTAAATCACAGACCTTTGAATTATGTTGGATACCTTTTGGCATATTGTATGTGCATCTTTATTTTTCTATACATTTATGTAGTAATGTGTATATAAGTATATAGCTGGTGTGAATATGAAAGTATATGTATATAGCTGTTACTCATTGCAGACAAAAGCAAATATTTACTCAAGGAAGGTTTTAATATTCAGCGTTTTCATTCTTTCATTGAATATTTTTAAGTCCTAATGTTCATTTCCTCAATAAAGGAAATAGGTTTGGAAAATCATTGGGACCAAATAACAGGATGCCATAGAATGAGTTTGGATAGTTCCTCCCTTTATGCTGATGGAAGAAACTATTTTAGCATCCCTTTGCACAAACTCAGGGTGCAAAGTGTTAGAAAAACTGCCCTTTGTTATCATTTTTTTTTTTGTTTGACGAATTCTTTATATTAAAATTTCTATTTTGGTTTATTTCAGTGGTTTCAGCACAAGGCTTACAGGCAAAAGACAAAACAGGGTCGAGTGACCCATATGTTACTGTTCAAGTGGGAAAGAACAAAAGAAGAACAAAAACCATTTTTGGAAACTTGAATCCAGTATGGGATGAGAAGTTTTATTTGTAAGTATATCATGTGAAACTATTACAAGTATTGATATATTTGGGGATAAATTTAAGGCAGGCATGCAAAATATAGAAACAATAATTATCTCATATTTAATACTATCTAAGCAGAAATTATCAAAAGTGAAATTAATGTTATGAAGTCACTTAATACTCACATTTATTATTCTTTATCTTTGGAAGAAAGTGAATAAAAAGAATATTTCAAACAAAAGGTGGCATGGTTGGGGTGACTATACAGGAGAAAAAAAAGATTAAAATATGATCTTTAACTTCGGTTGACCCAACATAATTTGGAATTTACTGGCTTGATCAGCAATAGTGACATCGAAGATTTAGGACTAAGGACAGTAGAAAGATTTTGGGCATCACCTGGCCCATCACACCTACACCATGATGAAATGGTTGATGATAACGTTTACAACCTCTCACTGTCAGAGAGGTCATTTATTTTTAAGCCTCTTATATTTTGTACCAAATGGTAAGAAATTATTTTTCTGGCATAGGTTCTTTTCTTTCTAGAGACATAAGATGACTTTCCAATTAGCATTTGATAGAAATGAAAATTCTGAACCCTGAGTCCTTTCTTTTTCTTCCTTCCTTTCTATGCTGATGGTGTAAACAGGGATCTTGTTAACATACCAAGTGAGCAAACCCAACACATACAGCTTGTTTGGAAATGTAGGCAATAGTGAGTAAGAAAAGAGAGCTTTTGTATGTATGGGCTGATGGAGAGAGTGTTCAGAAATAGGTTTGGAAAATCAGTTGGGACCAAATAACAGGATGCCATAGAATGAGTTTGGATAGTTCCTCCCTTTATGCTGATGGAAGAAACTATTTTAGCATCACTTTGTTTGTTAACAGAAGACAAGAAATCAATTGATAGGGGCGCCAGGGTGGCTCAGTCATTTAAGCGTCTGCCTTCGGCTCAGGTCATGATCCCAGGGTCCTGGGATAGACCGCACGTCGGGCTCCCTGCTCAGCTGGGAGCCTGCTTCTCCCTCATCCAGCTCCCCCTGCTTGTGTTCTCTCTCTCGCTATGTCTGTCTCTGTCAAATAAGTAAAATCTTTCAAAAAAATCAATTGATAGTCATAAATTCAAATCTCTAAAGCATTCAACTAAATGAATCAAACAGGATAAGGGCAACAAAAAGGACAGGACTATGGCAAACTTAGAGCAAGTGACTTGGAAAAATACAGCTTCCATGGCCACATAATCATGCAGATGCAATGCAGCTAGAGCCCCCAGTTTCTCAGGAGAAGCTGGAAGTCTGAAAATTTAAAACCAGGTTTATTGAAGTAAAATTGACAAAATGTAAGTCTACATATTTAAAGTGTACTATTTGTTAAGTTTGATCTGCCTTATACCTCTGTGGAGCCATCACCACTGGCAATATAACCAACATATCCCTAACCCCGTATTCATGCCCCAGTGAGGCCATCTCTCTTAACTCCCTCCGTGACAAGGCAATCACTGATCTCCTTTATGATGCTATAGAATATTTTTAATTTGGCATTTTGTAGATTTTTATAAAAATAGAGCATGCACTGTGCATTCTTCTTTTGTGTGGTTTGATTGACTCAGTGTAATTATTTTGAAACCCAACCATGTTGTAGGATTCAGCAATAGATCATTTCTTTGTATTGCTGCGTAGCATTTCATTGTAATAAAATATCAAAGTTTGTTTATGCATTCACCTTTTGAGGGACAATTGGTTTGTTTCTAGTTTTTAGCTACTAAAAATAAAGCCATTCGGAAACTTGTAAACAATATGTCCATACAAATATTTATACACATTTCTCTTGAATAAGTACCTAAGAGTAAAATAGCTGGAACACCTATTATGAATAGATTTAATTTTTAAGATAATTTTTCCAAGTGGTTGTACCATTTTAAATTTCCATCACCAATGTATGGGAGTTCCAGGTCATTCCACACTTCTAACACTTTGTAAGGCCAGTCTTTTAGATTTTTGCAATTCTTATATATGTGTAGTATAGTGTTATAGTGGTTTTATTTTGCATTTCTCTGATGACTGATGGTTTCAAGCATCTGTCATTTGCTGTCCATGTATCTTTTTTAGTTAAGTGTTTATTTTGCCCATTTTTACTGTTTTTGTATTTTGTATTTGTGTAAGGTTTTTATAGTTTTATATTTTACATATAGGCCCATCATACATTTTTGAGGTAATTTTCTAATGTGGTAGAAGTTATAGACCTAAGTTTCTTATTTTGCATATTGCGATCCAGTGGTCCTGGCACCATTTTTTGAAAGCACTGTCCTTTCTTTACTGAATTGCTTTTGCACCTTTAATAAAATTCAGCTATCCATATATGTGTTGATCTATTTCTAGATTGTTCTGTTCCACTTATCTATTTATCCATATGTATGCCAATACCACACAGTGTGGATTACTGCAGTTTTACTTTATAATCAGTCTTAAAATCATTGTTAGTCCTCCAACTTTTATTTTTTTCAGTTATTTTATCTATTTTAGAACCTTTGAATTATTTCAAAATGAATTTTAGAATCCGCTATCATTTTTCACACACAAAGAAACCTGATACAGTTTTGATTGCCTTATTGCTCTGGCTAAGATTTCCAATATGATACCAAGTAGAAGTGACAAAAGCACATATCCTGGACTTATTCTCAGTCTTAGATGGAACACATTGCTTTCTTGGTTAACTATGATATTAGCTGTAGGCTTTTTGTAGATGCCATTTACCCAGTTGAGACAGTCATCTTCTATTTCCAGTATGTGGAGAGTTTTGATCAGAAACAGATGTTGTAGTTTGTCTAATGCTTTTACTGCATTTTTGAGATACTCATATGATTGTGAATGCCATTTAAAAGAAAAACTTGGAAGATATTTTTCCATCGTCTTTGTGTTTATATGCTGTTCTTGTTCTTAGTGAGAAATCCATTGTTGCCCTCATCTTTGTTCCTCTGTGCATGTCATCTTTTCTCCCTAGTTGCTATTAAGACAATGTTTTCTTTACTCAGTTGCACAATATGATGGTGTTGTACCATGGTGTGGTTTTCTTTGTGTTTCTGGTGTGTGGGGTTTATTGAATCAATTGGGACTGTGAGTCTGCAGTTTTCTTCAAATTTGGAAACATTTTGGCTATTTCTCTATTCTTTCTGCCTCTACCTTTTGGAGATTCCCCTTATAAATATATTAGGTCTTTTGAAGTTGTCCCACAACCCACTGATGGAATGTTTATTTATCTTTTCTCTTTCTCTCTCTCTTTCCTTTTTTTCTGTGTTTCACTTTGGATTATTTCTATTGTGATGTGTTTAAATTCACTCACCTTTTCTTCGATCATGTCTAATCTGTTATTAATCCAAGCCACTGTATTTTTCATCCCAGATATTTCAGTTTCCATCTCAGGAAGTTCCAGTTTGGTCTTTGTATCTTCCATGTCTCTACTTAACTTTTTTTTTTTTATTAAGACTTTATTTTCTTAGAGAAGTTTTAAGTTCACAGAGAAATTGAGGGGAGGGTATAGTGATTTCCCATGTACCTTTTACCCCCACATATCCATAGCCTCCCCTTACTACTAACACTCCACCATCCTTGAAAGTGGTATTATTTTCTTTTACAATTGATAAACCTACGCTGACACATCATTATCACCCAAAGACCATGTTTACATTATGGTTCACTGCCAGTGGTTTATATTTTATGGGTTTGGACAAATATATAATGATGTGTGTCTAGGGCGCCTGGGTGGCTCAGTTGGTTAAGCGACTGCCTTCGGCTCAGGTCATGATCCCGGAGTCCCTGGATCGAGTCCCGCATCGGGCTCCCTGCTTGGCAGGGAGTCTGCTTCTCCCTCTGACCCTCCCCCCTCTCATGTACTCGCTCTCTCTCATTCTCTCTCTCAAATAAATAAATAAAAAAAAATCTTTAAAAAAATTAAAAAAAAAAAAAAAAATGATGTGTGTCTATCATCATGGTATCATACAGAGTACTTTACCTTAAAAATCCTGTGTTCCACCTCTTCATCACCCCCTATCCCTGAATCCCTGACAACCACTGATCTTTTTACTATCTCCATAGTTTTGTTTTTTGAAGAACGTCACACTGTTGGAATCATACAGTGCATTTAAGTTTACTCCATGTCTTTTATGTGGCTTGATAGTTGATTTCTTTTTAGCACTGAATAATATTCCATTGTCTAGATGTGTCACAGTTTGTTTATCCATTGACCTACCGAAGAACATCTTGGTTGCTTCCAAGTTTTGGCAATTAAGAATAAAGCTGCTATAAACATCCATATGCAAATTTTTGTGTGAACATAAGTTATCAATTTCTTTGGGTAAATGCCAAGAAGCATAATTGCTGAATTGCATGGTAAGAGTATATTTTGTTTTGTCAAAAGTCAAACTGACTTTTAAAGTGGCTGTACCAGTTTGCATTCCCAGTAGCAAAGCATGAGAGTTCCTGTCGCTCTGGATCCTCTTTAACATTTGGTGTTGTCTATGTTCCAGCGTTTGCCATTCTAATAGGTGTATAGTGGTATATTGTTGTTTTAATTGGCATTTCCCTGATGACATCTGATATGTAGCATCTTTTCAAATGCTTACTAGCCATCTGTATATCTTCTTTGGCAATGTTTTTAAGAAGAATTTTTTAAGTTTTTTTTTTTTATGTTGAGTTTTAAAAGTCTTTTGACTATTTTGGATAATAGTCCTTTATCACCTGTGCCTTTTGAAAATATTTTCTCCCCGTCTATGACTTCTCTTCTTATTCCCTTGGCACTTTCTCTACTTCACTTTTTGAACACATGCAAAATTTATCACTCTTTTGATGTCCTTGACTGCCAATTCTAACATGTGTGTCCATTTTGACTGATTAGTTTTTCTCTTCATTATGTGTCACATTTTTCTGCTACTTCACATGCCTGGTAATTTTATACTGGATGCCAGACATTGCAAATATTACCTCACTGGTTGGTGGATATTATTGGCATCCCCTATAAATATTACTGAACTTTGCTCTGAGATATGGCACATGGAAACAGTTTGGTTTTTTGGATGTTGCTTTTCGAATTTGTTAAGTGGAAATGAAATAGTGCTCAGCTTTGGGCTAATTATTGCTCAATACTGAAGCAAGACTCTGCTGTGTACTCTGCCTACTGACTCATGAATGATAAATTTTTCAAGGCTTCCAGGTAGAAACAAGCACTATTTCTGGTCTTGGTGAGTGCTGTGCACTGTTCGAGCTAATCCTTTCGATGCGTCTTAACCAGGCCTTCGGTAGTTTCAATGTGTGCACTTATCATGACTCACTTGATTGCTCAAGAGGAACCCTCTGCAGATTGTCAAAGTTTTCTTTCTGTTGAGTTCTCTTCTTTTTGACATTATGCCTGTGGCCTTTAGCTGCCTTTGTCTTCCCAGATTTTTAGCTCTGTCTTTTTCATTCAAAGAGTCTAATAGACTCCACCTGAGTTCCCTCTCCTTGTGCAGTGACCTGAAAACTACATCCAGGCAGTTAGCTGAAGTAATCACAAGGCTCACCTTGTTTGTTTTTTGTTTCCTTGGGAATACTGTCCTTCCTTGACAGATCTCCAGTATATTGAAAACCATATACTTTGTTCCCTTTTTGATTTTTCATGTGGAAGAGTATTTCCCGTCCATTATTCCCTCTTGACTACAATTAGAAAGTCTGAAAATCTCATTTAATTGATAAGCAAAATGAAATAAAACAGTGTGAGAACCAACACAAGGCATGTCAAACAACATCTAAATTCTAGAGATATTTGATCCATAGGTTGCCAGTTACATGTGTGAAATAAAGCATCCAGGGGCACGTGGGTGGCTCAGTTGTTAAGCGTCTGCCTTCGGCTCAGGTCATGATCCCAGCGTCCTGGGATCGAGCCCCGCATCGGGCTCCCTGCTCCGCGGGAAGCCTGCTTCTCCCTCTCCCACTCCCCCTGCTTGTGTTCCCTCTCTCGCTGTGTCTCTCTCTGTCAAATAAATAAATAAAATCTTTAAAAAAAAGAAAGAAAGCATCCAAAGGAACACAGTAGTGGAAATACTTACTCTAATATTTTAATCCCTTGAGAAATCAGCTGAATAATGATAAGTGCAGGCATGTGAGGAAACTACCCAAGAATTAGGTAAGGGCCACCAAAATATCTCGGTATGACAGTGCCCGGTGCTCATCTAGGTCAGGAATAGTGTTTGTTCCCACCTAACAAAGTAGAAGGCCTCATAATTGATGGGACAAGTACACAGAAGAGTATACTGGAATGGATGGTTAAGATATGAATTATCTGTATTTTGGGGCAGTTTTCCTATAATTTACTGTATGCCTCTCTTTTTCTTTTGAGAGAAAGCATTATCTACAATGGCAATAACAATATATCTATTTTTTAAGCAACACTGTTTTCAAGGAAGAAGAAATTCAAATTCAAACCCTTTGTGCCCTGCTGTTCATGTAATATATATATAATTTGCATAATTTTTCACAATATTTTTTTAGTTTACTGACAAAATATGTGAGTGTTAAGTTACACTCACACATATTTTCTAAAAACAAATGCCTAAATTTTCAACAGTAGCTCTTTTTGTTTCCAGTTTCTAGAACTCTAGTATTCCATTCTTAATCCTGAGGTTCTACATTGCTGGTTCCAGAAATACTATTTTGGAGGTACCTGTGCATGCTTTCATTTTACCATGAAATGGCATGAGAATTGCAAATTCATCTTCTGTTGTAAGGGTTTGTTTGTTTGTTTTTGGCAGGAGAAAATGAGTTCATAGTGAATTTATGAGCAGATTTTGAAAAATACATGTCATAGATGAGCTCATCCATGCCTCCCACTACCTTGACAGTTCTGCCCTGTGAGCTGGAGTGTAAAATGGTATCCTGACATTCTGAAAATAAGATATCTTATTAATAATATGACTATAGTTTGCATTTGGGGAATTAAATTCTGAGCTTTAGTTTTTTTCAATATGAAAAATTGGGATCACAATGCTTCCTTCACAGGATTGTTATATTGAGATAATGTATATAGATTTCATGGCAGTTGGTAAGAATTAAATATGGCAGTATTATCATCATTAATTATTATCATTATTAGCGTTAGTAACATGACATTCTTTGTGGTAAGATTCAGGACTTATGTTTGCATGTAAAAAAAAAAAAAAAAAGTTCTAATCTGAATAGTGAGGCCGAGAAAAGACTAATGAACAAGGTGCTGTAAAAGGAAAGTATTACCGAAATAAGAATTACAGAACCTAAATTGGCACAGGATCTGAGAGATTCTTGTATTCAACTCCCTCATTTTATTGGCAAAACACTTGAATCTCAGGTTATAGTAGAGCTGAGACCACAGAGCAGTCCCCTGTTCTGAAGCCACAAAGAAGATGCAAATAAAAATAAAGAAGGATGGTTTTTCCAACACCTAAACTATTGTCTTAGGAAAAGTGCTTCGACCAGAACAAAGCAGGCAGTCACAAAGCTGGTAAAATGAAAATGCAAATGAAGAAATTTTTAAAACAATTTTTGAAAGCTTAATAATCCCCCCCATTAATGGCAATTTGATACCCTCCAGAGATTAATGCTAAGTCATTTCACTTTTAATTTTGCCTCTCTTACCATGAGTTGAAAAAAGTTTGAAATTTTCATCTTCAAAAGACCAAGATGTGTGATTTTAAGGATGAGGCACTCTGGAGAGTATTTGCCGAGAACAGAGGCATGACCGTTTGCGCTCTGGCAGAAATACGGGTTAGGAGGGGTTGTAAACACACACAATTTTTAAAGCATCATATGGGTATGTATTAAGGTATATGAAAGTGCTTTGAAATGATGAAGTATCAAATAAATCTAAGGTGCTTGTTATCTTTGTTCTTTAATCCTAGTAAGTTGTATATTTGATCATTTCATGATTAATTATGACATTTGATTTTATTTACCTATGCTATAGTTAATGAAATATTTTATGCTTATCATAAATCATTGCCTCCAGAGGAAAAGGAGTAAGTTTCTTCCAGTGAGTTTTAGAGAGTAAATGACAGTATAGTCTATTTGAATAAGAAATTTTGGAGTTACGAAGTTACATTTATGTTACATAGTTACTGGTCTTTCTAAAAGACTCTGTAGTTGATAGTTGGTGGTTTGTTTTTACTAACTTATGAAATAAAACTTCATGCTGATTCCTTCCTAGAGGGAAGCTAGCAGGCATGCATTATTTTTTTATTTCTATTTTTAAATTTTTTTTGTTTTTACTTAAATTCCAGTTAGTTAACGTACAGTATAATATTAGTTTCAGGTGTACTGTATAGTGATTCAACACTTCCATAGGACACCTAGTGCTCATCACAACAAGTGCCCTCCTTAATCCCCATCACCTATTTCACCCATCCCCCTACCCACCTCCCCTCTGGTACCCATCAGTGTGTTCTCTATAGTTAAGAGTCTGTTTCTTGGATTGCCCCCACCCCTCTCTTTCCCTTTGTTCATTTGTTTTGTTTCTTAATTCTACCTATGAGTGAAATCATATGGTTTTTGTCTTTCTCTGACTGACTTATTTTGCTTAGCGTAATACTTTCGAGCTCGATCCACATCATTGCAAATAGCAAGATTTCATTCTTTTTTATGGCTGAATAATATTCCAGTATGTGTGTGTGTGTGTGTGTGTGTGTGTGTGTGTGTGTGTGTATGTATACATCTTCTTTATCCATTCACCAGTCGATGGGCACTTGGGCTAGTTCCATAATTTGGAGATTGTAGATAATGCTGTTATAAACATTGGGGAACATGTACCCCTTTGAATTAGTGTTTTTGTAGTCTTTCGGTAAATACCTAGTAGTGCAATTGCTGGATCATAGGGTGATTCTATTTTTAACTTTTTGAGGAAACTCCATATTATTTTCCAGAGTGGCTGCACCAGTTTGCATTCCCACCAACAGTGCAAGATGGTTTCCCTTTGTTAGTTATATTTTTAATTTGTATTAAAGAATTATTTTAATAACAAAGTCTAGTCAACATAATTCCTGTGGTAGGAATATTTATGGTGGTATTGAATAGGCACAGCAGTGGTGTTTAAACACCTTACTTATGTAATTGACTGGACAATCACTTCCACTTGTTTAGTGGGTATCAATTAAATCCTAACCACATTTCCTGAGTGCCCATTTTATGCAAATCACTGTACTTACAAGGTCCATAGAAAGTACTGACTTGAAGAGTGACTTCGCGTTATACCAAAAAGCTGTCTGGTTTACTAGTTTATAAACTTGAGTTCCAGAAATTTTCTGGATTAACATGCTTCTTGACCTCCAGAAAGCCCGTTAGCATCTGTGAATCTGTCTCACAGTGGGCAGTGTGGAAAAAAAATTACTCCCCACCTTGGCACAATAAAATTTTTTGTTAAGAGGCAATGAACATGCAAACTCTTAACATGTGAGCATCAAACTCGTAAAGCTGTTGTTTATAGAAGCATAATCGCCTTGGCCATTTGGAAGAATGTCAGCCATGTTGAATTCACAGCTAATCAAATGCATGGCGCACACAGCGCCTCAGGCCCATGGCTCTCCACCCTGCCAGGGGCCGCTCAGCTGAGGACTGAGCAGGAATTAAGCATGCACAAAGCTCTAGAGGAGGAGATACCTTCTTTAAATACTGCAATTAAATACAAATAGCTCCATAGCACAGCAGATTAATATTTTAAAATGACAGCCTGAACATAACCAGTGATTTGATTTATTGCCTAGATCACTAGCACAGGCCTCGTCTGGGCTATGTGGGAAGGGAGTATTTCCTCAGTTGTCTGAGCTAGCTTACAAAGATGGTAGTAGCATCAGGAAGTCATTTGTCAGGAAGGTTGTTCCACAGTTGTCGAAAGCAAGGAGTTTAGTCACACTTTATGGGATTAGAGATTTGTTTACTAACCGTTGTCTACATTGTGAATGTGCCTGGCAATGGAGAGACACTATAATCAATACTGCTTTTCACTTAGTCAGTGAGATTGAGCCATTACCCATCCACACAAAACAGAGCCAGTAGAATACATTATCACTGCTTCATTCCAGAAAATTCCAGAGGATTTTGTAATAAGGAGAGGAAGGGTCTGTGGAAAGAGATCTGGGCTGAATTCACTAAGCTTAGGGTTCTCAAAAAGAATTGATTGCCAGTCAACAAACCCTAAAATTTCAGATTAGGACAGATCCTTGGAGATGGCATTGTGATGTTCCATAGACCAAGATACAGAAGACCTAGTACTTAGTTTCAAACTGAGGATTAAATAGAATTCAAACAGGATCCCCCATATCTTGAGGGAGCCATTGGATTACAAACAGCAAACCCTTGGGTCAATGAGGACTATTTTGTAAGGATGCCTCTGGGTGAGAAGAAAAAGAACCCCCTCACACTTAAACTGGACCATGGAAAAGGGATTTTTACATGGACATGGAAAGCCCTTGAGGGAATCCAGGAAAAAGCAAATAAGAACTCCAAAATGGCAGAAATTATGCCCTTTGATTCCTCTCTATTTTTCTCTGACCATTTGTTCATCTGTATCTGTTTTTCTCTATCTCTACTTATTTCTTCTCTCCCTCTCTTTCTCCTATCACTTGGTCCCTCCTGCCCTCCCTCCCACTGCTCTTTCTTCTTCCCTCTCTCCTCTGTACTCTGGTTTGATTCCTGGTCACTGCTCAGTAGCTGTTCATATATCATCAGCTTCCATGTGGTCCATAATAGCCTCGGTCCTGTGACCGTATGTCTTTCAACTCTAGCACTCAGAGATTTCTGCCAGGAAATTTCTTTGCATTTTAACCAATTAGTCAGTTCATCTTTATGAAATACCAGGCTGTGGTAAGAACACCTTACACCCATCAGTTGTGCTTTGTGTGAGGAAGGGAGAGGAGAGATATCCTGGTGGTCTGCTGGTGACTGATTTGACCCTGTAGGTTGAAGCAATTGCCCCTGAGTGGAATATATCTAGTCAAGACACTCTAACGATCTGGATCTGTCAAGGGTTTTTAAGACCCAAATATTACAATTCTAATCAACCTCTGTTTAGTTCATCCTCCTACCTCTTGGGTATACCCCATGTGTGGACCAACCATTTTGAAGGCAGGAAAAGGAGAGCAACATGCTAGTCCAAACTGGAAGTTTAGAGATGTCCATTGACCCAGAAAAATAAAGTGTAAAATCTAATTTTCTAGGCTTTTTTTTTTTTTAGTACCAGCTCTAACAATCTTTAGAGAACTAATTCATTCATGAGGCACTCTTCTAGGTGCTACAGACACTGAGGTAAATATGAAAGATAATTACTCCCCTTTACAGAGCTTTTTTTTTTTTTTCCTCCTAACTGGAATAGAGATGGTGCTGAGGCTTCTATCATCAGCTAGGGAGGGAGAGCCAATCCCCAGAAGTTAGGGGAAATGGGCAATTCTGCCTGGTGCTGACATCTTGGCTGGGCTTGACAATAGGACAGTTAGTTATTTCTAAATAAAGGGTGTTTATTTTTTTAAAAATTTTATTTATTTATTTGAAAGAGAGAGAAAGAGAGCACAAGCAGGGGGAGTGCAGAGGGAGAGGGAGAAGCAGGCTCCCTGCTGAGCAAGGAGCCTGATGGGGGACTTGATCCCAGGACCCTGGGATCATGACCTGAGCCAAAGACAGGTGCTTAACCGACTGAGTCACCCAGGCATCCCACAAATAAAGGGTGTTTAAAGCATGATAATATTTGAAGGATGAGCAAAAGAAGTTCTAGATAAGCATGTGACTTGTTGAACAAATATAAATGTCTAGGAAGGAAAGTCTAAAACCCAAATCATTGCAAATCTCATAATTATAGGCACTGATATTTGTGTAGCTATTTACAGTACCTCAATTCCTGTCACAGGTATTATACTTCATAGTGCTTTACAAAGCATTGTTGTCATTTACAGATGAGAAAGCTAAAGCTCAGGGAGGTCAATAGAATGTTTCTAAAGAATTCTTCCAACAAGTGCAGTAAAAGAAGCAGGACTCATTTTCTTCTATTACCACAGTAAAGGCCCTTTCCACACTATTTCATTCACTCACTAGTGCCATTTGTTCAAACCAGCCACCCAAAGAGAACCATGGAAAAGTCAGTACAGAATAACCCCACATGAGTAAAAGGTTAAGTGGAGATATGGAAGCTATTGGCAAAACAAAACAAAACAAAACCATACACCTGAAACTGAACTTCTAGAAATGAAACATACAATATGTAAAATGAAACACACACTGATTAGGAATGACAGCAGATTAGATATTGCAGAAGAAAAGATTAATAAAGACATAATAATAGAAAACATATGAAACACAGATAATTTTTTTTAAATAGAGCAATGAGACCACTTCAAGCACCCAAAACCATGTAATTGGAGTCTTCTACAGGACAGAAGAGAAAAACGGGTACAGAAAAAATATAAAATATTTGAGTAGATAATAGCCAATTTTTTCAAGTTTGATCAAAATAGAAACCCACAGATGCAAGAAGCTTAACTTCAAGCATAAGAAAATGGAAAAAATTATACCAAGGTACATCATCATCACATTGTTCAAAACCAGGAAAGAAAAGAAAATCTTGAAAGCTTCCAGAGAAAAAAGACATACTACATACAGAGTAAGAAAAATAAAGATGGCAGCAGACTTCTCACAAGAAATGATATTAGCAGTAATACAGTAGGACAACATCTTTAAATTATTGAAGCAAAAACTGTCAAACTAGAATTCTATACTCAGGGAAAATGCCTTTCAAAATCAAAGGCAACAAAATAATTTTTAAGGCAAAATCAAGGCTTTTTCAGACATAAGAAGCTGAAAGAATTCCTTTCCTTCCAACCTGCACTATAAGAAATGTTAACAAAAGTCCTTTAAACAAAGGAAAAGTGATACCAGATGAAAATGTAGATTTATATAAATGCATAAAAAGAAATGAAGAACATTGGCAATACTAACTACATTGACAAATATAATAAACTATTATGTTATTTTGATTTAAAAGATTACTCAATATTTAAACACAATAACAACTAGTCCTTATGTAATAATTAAAATATAATAATGATTGCAGAAAGGTCTGGAGGACACAACTGGAAATAGGCTATAGTAAGGTTCTTATACTGTACATAAAAGGATATGATATTGTTCGTAGATTGACCGTGGTAATTTAAAGATGTTTACTATAAAAGATGTGTACTATAAACTCTAACCACTAAAAAGAGAACAAAAATATTATAGCTAATACATCACCAAAATAGATAAATTTTAATTATAAAAAATAATCTAAACCAGAAAAAAGAAAGGAGTGTTAAAAAAAAAATGGGGAAATTAAAAAATAGCAAGATGATAGACTAAAACCTAAATATGTCAGTGATCATATTCAATGTAAAAAGTCTAAACACCAGGTTTAAAAGGCAGAGATTATCATATTGAACAAAAAAAACCCAAAGTCCAACAATATCCAGCCTATAAGAAATACATTTTAAATATAAGACATAAATAGGTCTATTACTTGTAGGTCTGCTACTTAGAACACTTCACCCAAGAACAACAGAATACACGTTAATTTGAAATGCACACAGAACATTTTCATGGATAGCTAAGTATGTTCATATGAAAAATATTCAATGTCATTAATCATTCAGGAATGCAAAACTACAATGAAACACCACTCCATAATTAGTGGCAGGGTGAGTTCTTTGTCTCTTTTTTTATTCTCTGCATTTTTTTCTTGGACCTGTCAACTATTACAATTACATCTGACTTACTTTGAGTTATATCTCATTTTGTTATTTTAGTAGTAGCTTTAGGATATATAGTATATATCTTTAAATTATCACAGTCAACTTATCAGTGATATTGTACTTCACACACAGTATAAAAACTTTATAATAGTATACTTCCAGTTGTCTCCCTTAGACCTTTATGCTTTTGTTGCCAGCTATTGGCAAGGAACTCTATGGCAGGTGAGAATATAAGATGGTACAACCACTTGAGTAAACCGCTGGTTTCTTAAAAAGAAAACATGTGCTTGTATGAAGATTTATACACAAATATTTATAGCAGATTGCTTTGTAATAGATAAAGACTAAACACCCAAATGTGCTGGGTGTTTAGTAGGTGACTAGATAGGCAAGTTGTGACATATGCAGAGTACTACCCAGTACTAGAGGGAGATGAACTGTTGGTGTACACAACATGAATAGATCTCAAGCTAAGTGAAGGAATTAAAGTGTACAGTTTGATTCCATTTAAATAAAATTATAGAAAAACTAATAGTAAACTAATCATGCAAGACATCAGATCAGCGGTTGCCTGGGGAGTGGGAAAGGGAAAGGATAAGAGGAAGTGGTGCAAGAAGTCCAAGAAAGCTTCTGGAGGTGATGGATATGTTAATTATACTGATTGTGGTGGTGGTCACATGGGTGAATACGTGTGCTCAGACCTAGTAAATTACACATTTTAAATATATGCAGTTAATTGTATGCCAGTTATACCTCAATTAACTAAGTAAAAAGTCATTGACAAACATTAATTTCATCACTCTTAACAGTACTACATTAATGATGTGTTTACACTCTACAAATTCATGATACAGAATTGTTCTTCTAGGATGACGATGGTGGTGGTGGTGATGAGGACCACAACAGTGATGATGTCCGTGACCTCCGTCACTGCCACCCTTGTGTTCTGGCAGTTTATCATTTACGGTGTTCTACACATCTAGTAGCATTTAAATTCTAGAAGAAACTCAGTGTCATAGGCATTTGTATCTTTACATTTACAGCTGAGAAAAGGAGTCTCAGACTTCGCTGAAGTTACAGCTTGTACAGCCAAAACCCCAGCCTCTGCTGCCTTCTCTAAGCATTTGACTCTCTCACTAGAGGTTTCTGGAGGGGCCAATTAGTACATAATACTGTTGTAAATTTTTCATAGCTTATTGATCTCTATATAATAAGTCATTACTCAAAAGAATGTGACATCTTAGGCACATCTACTTGCACTGATGGTTTTTTTCCCCCGGTAGCTATACAGCATTTTAGATCACTTTTGTCTTAATCCATAATGATTTTCATGTCTTTTATGTACATTAGTGTTGTCTTCCCACCTAAGGTTTGAGCTTTTTGAGGGAGAGGACCTCCTAAAATAAAGTTGGGTACAAAATAAGCCTAAAAATAGACTTAATAATTATTTTCAAATGATAATTTCTAAGGTTAATTTCTTACCAATGGAAGTGTCTTTTATAAACCTTCTTTTTCATTTCCACTATTGCTTAACCCTGATTTCTCCCTTCTTACTAGTCCTTCAATGCCATTTTTTTTTCCTGAAGACACTACAAAAATAGATCTTTCTTCTCTGTGTATGCTACTTGAGCATCATTTGGTGAGCTCGAACATTTACTTTTTTTGTAAGATTTTTTAAAATTATTTTTTAAAATTTTTTTGTTTTATTTATTTTTTAAAAATTTTTTTATTGTTATGTTAATCCCCATACATTACATCATTAGTTTTAGATATAGTGTTCCATGATTCATTGTTTGTGCATAACACCCAGTGCTCCATGCAGAACGTGCCCTCTTTAATACCCATCACCAGGCTAACCCATTCTCCCACCCTTAAATTTATTTTTTGACAGAGAGAGAGAGAGAGGGAACACAAACAGGGGGAGTGGGAGAGGGAGAAGCAGGCTTCCCACGGAGCAGGGAGCCCGATGTGGGGCTCGATCCCAGGACCCTGGGATCATGACCTGAGCCGAAGGCAGGTGCTTAACAACTGAGCCACCCAGGCGCCCCTCAAACATTTACTTTTTTTTTTTATCAGCATCTGTGGTATCTGTTTTCCTGCCTGATGAAAATTCTACAAATGCCTTTAGTTTTCATGATAGGCTTGTTTTTTATTTTCAGTTATGTCTCCTCCACCTGACAAACTTTGCTGCTTTTGATTAGAATTGGACCTGAAGGGACAAAAAGGACAAAATGTATTTTGATTTGCTTAAAGCACTGAAATAAGCAGTGAAAGTAACCTCTTGTGCTTTTACTATGACTAGATTGTGTCATCCTTTGTCACTCTGTCCACACAGAATGAAGGATAAAACACAGGTCAGATCAATCAAATTTAGTAAATCTTGAAGATCTCCATGGCTTTCTCGACTTCACTGTTAAATTATGTGGTACTTAATATATTTTTTTAATATTTATTTATTTGAGAGACAGAGACAGAGATAGCGACAGACATAGTGAGAGAGAGCACAGGCAGGGAGGAAAGGGAGAAACAGGCTCCCAGCTGAGCAAGGAGCACGATGTGGGGCTCGAACCCAGGACCCTGAGATCATGACCTGAGCCAAAGGCAGACGCTTAACTGACTGAGCCACCCAGGCGCCCCTCTAATGGAATTTCTTGTACATGTCAAGTACAAACTAGGACACAAATAAAACTTAATTATGTAAAACTGGTTACTACTAGGTTGAGTCATATGAAATTGCTGATATTCGACTCTGCTGACCTATGGAAATGGTAACTTCATATGATTCAATTTAAAGTAATATCTTCTGTTAAACTTTTACCTGAATAATCAGTCTTAACTTTTTATCTGGTTGATAGTGGTTTTATGTCCTTTTTCTGTTAACTTAAATTGTGTGTACAGTTGATCAAATTGGATTGTTTTATATTTATTACTCAAACTTTTGGAAGTTTTGAAAACAGATGTTTGGCTAAATTTTTCTTCTAGCTGTTCATAATTATGTAGATTCAACTTAAAGTTTCAAGGCACTTGCGTTTTCGTTTTAGTGATAAAGGTTAGTTAATGTAGATGCCAAAATATCACAGATGCTGTCAGGTGTTTTGTTGTGTTCGTGCAGTGGCTTGGTTTTTTCTTTTTTCCTTTTGGATTCCATCTCTTGGCATTTTCTATATTATCCAGCTCAAAAGGGTTCTGGAGAGGACTAAAGTATAACCCATGTTACTATGTATGAATTCTTAAAATTACTCCATTCTAAATCATTGATTGAAGCTTAGATTTAAGTGGAAAAGCTAATTGGAGTGTAAGATTTCCTAACATTTCTTCTCTTCTTTAGCAATTCGTTGGTGATCACTGCAGAGGTCTTCCATAAACTATGCTGTGTTGCTGATATCTGGAACGAGAGGGCTGTTAGCTAATAGCATTTACCTTTATGATTGTTGCTCCTGCCAAGTGTGGTGTTCAGATAAAGTCTGATCAGGCACTTACTACAACTGCAACTTGTTACTGACATTTCCATCATTGCTTTAGAGTTTCTTGGGAGAATAGCAGCTCTTCTTTTCTAACAAAGAGTGAGGGCAAATTAGGTGCCCTAGAAACTAATGGTGACTAATTCTGTTCTCTTCCCAGAGATAAATTCTTGCTATTTAGTTGAACCCTTTTTCTCTGGCCAGAAGTAGTCAGAAGCTCTTGAAATGTCTCTTTGATATGCAGGGGGCAGGGGAAAGGGAAGGTGGGGTGGAAAAAGGTACTTCTATTAGTTTTTTTTTTCTTTCTTTTTTTCCTCCTTTTCAGGTGGACTAGTCTGGGAAGGAGGAATGTGTTGCACAAATATTATATATACACATTTCATTTAATGTATAAGTATGCTCCCTAAAGTCAACATAATATGAAAAGTAGGTTTCACCTATCTGATTAGCAAAGATTTAAAAGTGATAATACTCAGTATTTGTGAGAGTATAGAGAAAGTTATAAGGGTAACCACATACATGCTTTCTGGAGGATATTTTAGTAATGCAGATGTGATTTTGTGTGTATCTATATGCAGATGTGTATGTGATTACATGCCTTCCAACCTAGAAAATCCACTTTTAGTAATTCGTCAAACTGAAATAGTTTTACAAGTTCATAAAAATACACATACAGAGTATTCTGTGTAGTGCTGTAGCAGTAAACTGGAAACTACCTAAATGCCCAACTACTGTCTATGGGGGGCGGGCATAAACTGAATAAATTAGGGCACATCCATATAATGCAGTATATCATGTCACTAAAAAGAATGTAATCGTGTGTGTGTCTGGATGTACATGATATATTAAGTTTAAAAAGTCGATGCCAAATGGTATGTATAGTATAATCCCACATTGGTAAAAATTCAAATTAGATACACTTATATAGAGAAAATAATGTGTCTGTCTTTTAAAGGTAAATACTAATAGTAGACAGTGTTTGCATTATAATATTGACAATGACATTTAATAAGTAATGCACTGAATACAAATATATAATAACAGGAATTGTGTTCATTGCAGTGAAAACTGGTAAAGAGGTGCTCAACCTCTTCTTAAGTCTGTAAAGCATCTATCTACTTATAAAGAATGACTATAGAACATTAGTGATAATAAAATGGTTCATCTATAAAGCACTATTATTTTTTTCCAAAGCATTTTTATACCATAATTTTCTTTGCAAATCTCTCATTGTGCTACCTAGTACAAAAATGTTTATTATTTATCAGTTCTTTTCCTGAAGTAAGATTTAGAAAAACGCTTTTAGTTTTTTCTCTCAAGATGCAAATGCTAAGGCCTCTCAGGGAATGTCAAAGAAATGCTGAAAGGAATAAGAATGAGAACCACGAAAGTACTTCTAGCTAAGTATATAGTTTTACATATCTCTTTAGGGCACTTTCTGCATAAGTTTAGCCTAAATGCTGACTCTTCCATTTAGTCCCTGAAGTTTCGCAGTGTGTTCTGTATCTCAGGGAACTAAACTCCAAAGGTTACATTTTCAGATTTTCTTGCTCAGTAGGTTTAGATGTGAGGAGGCCCTTGGATAAGATCAGAGGTGGGAGGACAGGGGAAGCCATAGTGTTTCTTTACTTCTCTCTCTGCCTTGGACAGCACCACCATTATCTTAGTCTCCTCCATGATTCAAGCTCCTGTTGGATGGGACCCCTTCTCTGTGGTCCAAGTTCCTATCTATCCTTTCCCATTGTGTAGTCTTGGCACCCTTGTCAGTGAACCTTTGTACACAACTGGTGGAAATGCAAAATAGTATAGCTATTATGGAAAACAGTATGGATTTTTCTTAACAAATTGAGAATAAAACTACCATATGATCGAACAATCCCATTTCTGGGTATTTACCTAAAAAAAAAAAATGAAATCAGAATCTCAAAGATGTAATAGTACTCCCATGTTCACTGCAGCATTATTGGTAGTAGCCAAGATGTGGAAACTACCTAAATGTCATCAGTAGGTGAATGAATAAAAAAGATGTGATATATACATACGATGCAATATCATTTAGCAATTGCTGCATTCAACAATATGCACCAGCATGGATGAATTTTGAAGACTTTATGCAAAGTGAAATAAGTCAGTCGCAGAAAGACAAACATTGCATGATTCCACTTAAATGAGGTATCAAAAAGAATATATTCGTAGAATCACACCCTAGAATGGTAGTTTCCAGGAGCTGGGGAGAGGGGGAATTGGCAAGTTACTAATCAACAGGCACAAAGTTTCAATTAAGCAAGAGAAATAAGTTCTATACATCTGCTCCACAACATTACATCTGTAGTCAACAATACTATACCATATGCTTAAACATTTGTTAAGGGTGTAAAAAAAAAGACTACAAAGCTACAGTAATGAAAAGAGTATGGCATTGTCATAAAGGCAGACATATAGATTAATGGAACAGAATAGAGAGCCCCCAAATAAACCCTCACCTAAAATAGTAATTTTAATATCTGAATCAGATTTTATTGCATTGGTATTCATCAATTATTTAATCAATTTCCTGTTTTGATAACTAGACTAATTAAAAGTTTTCCTGTTTCCTATATCTGCAGTAACTTGTTCTTTGCTATTAAAGGCAAATGATATTTATATGTTTGAGTGATAGAATTAGCTGCATTAGTTAGATATAATTAAAAACCTACTAAGTGCCCAGTACCCTTCTAAGTGTTACATATATAATCATCTTTAAATAATTATTGATATTCTAATTTTATAGATTAGACATGGAGACTCAATGTAACTGCATTACTTGCCCAAAGTCATACTGCTAGTAAGGGGCTCAAATGAAATTTGAATCAGGCAGATATTTTTCCAAGCCTGCTCTATTACTCCATCATACCTAATACACCTTGCTTTTGTAAGTAAAATAAAAATGGTGTAACTTAGGGGTGCCTGGGTGGCTCAGTGGGTTAAGCATCTGCCTTCAGCTCAGGTCATGATCTCAGGGTCCTGGTATTGAGCCCTGCATCTGGCTCCATGCTCAGCAGAGAGTTGTCTTCTCCCTCTTCCTCTGCCCCCCACCCCATTTGTACTCTCTTACTCTCAAATAAATAAAATATTTTTAAAAAGAAAAGAAAATGGTATAACTTCTATAAATCACAGATCTTGGAATATCTGAGCTACAATAGGACAACCGTGAAACATGGCAACATGCACCGCTCCTGGCTCTTTACAGTTAAATTTAGAGGTCATTGGCATACATCTTCTTTATTTCATTGACAAGTAAGTTTAAGAAAAAAAATGCATGTCACCACTGAAAGTCAGACTTGGGAAGATAATGTCTTTATTCAAATGTCAAATAAATGTCAAATACATATCCAAAGTAGACTTTATTTCTGACTTCAAACAAATGGTTTAATTTCAGCTACCTAATTATGCCACTAATTGGAATATGCATATTTGTAATATTTAATGAGTAACAAAAAAGGAGTGTGATTACGCTTACTATAATACTTATTTTTTTTTATTTAAGTATAGTTGACACACAATGTTACATTAATTTCAGGTATACATCATAGTGATTCAACAACTCTATATGTTATGCTTGCTCACCAGAAGTGTGGCCACTGTCTTTCACCATACAGTGCTATTATAATAATATTGACTCTATTTCCTGTCCTGTACCTTTTATTCCTATGGCTTATTCATTCCATAACTGGAAGCCTTTAACTTCCACTCCTCCTCATCATTTGCCCATCTTCCTACACCCCTTTCCTCTAGCAGCCTTCAGTTCTCTGTATTTATATATCTGATTCTTGTTGTTTATTCATTTGTTTTTTAGAATCCACATATGAGTAAATCCATATGGTATTTGTCTTTCTCAGTCTTATTTATTTCACTTAGCATAATACCCTCTACATCCATCTGTGTTGTCTCAAATGGCATGATCTCATCCTTTTTAATGACTATGTAAATTTCCTGTGTGTGTGTATACATGTATATCTTCTTTATCCATTCATCCAACAGTGGACACTTAGGTTGCTTCCATATCTTGGCTATAATAAGTAATACTTCAGTGAACACAGGGGTGCACATATCTTTTTGAATACTACCCAGTAGTAGAATTAGTGGATCATATGGTATTTCTATTTTTGACTTTTGAGGAACCTCCATACTGTTTTCCACAGTGGCTGTACCAACATTCCCACCAACAGTACACAAGGGTTCCTTTTTCCTCCACATCCTTGCCAACACAAAATAGAAAGCTTTTGCATAGCAAAGGAAACTGTCAACAAAAGCAACCTATTGAATGGGAGAAGATACTTGGAAATGATATATCTGATAAGGGGTTCATCCAAAATATGTAAAGAATTTATAAAACTCAACACCAAAAAACCCCCACAAACAATTATGTTAAAAAAATGGGCAGAGTACTTGAATGGACATTTTTCCAAAGAAGATATGCAAATAGTCAACAGACACAAAACATCACTAATCACCAGGGAGATGTAAATCAAAACCACAATACGCAACTGATAAATTATTGAACACTACATCTGAAACTAATGATGTACCATATGTTGGCTAATTGAACTTAAAAAATGGAGCAAGTAACCCTAAAATTTGTATGGAACCAGAAAAGACCCCGAATAGCCAGAGGAATGTTGAAAAAGAAAAGCAAAGCTGGTGGCATCATAATTCCAGACTTCAAGCTCTATTACAAAGCTGTCATCATCAAGACAGTATGGTATTGGCACAAAAACAGACACATAGATCAATGGAACAGAATAGAGAGCCCAGAAATGGACCTTCAACTCTATGGTCAACTAATCTTCGACAAAGCAGGAAAGTCCAATGGAAAAAAGACAGTCTCTTCAACAAATGGTGTTGGGAAAATTGGACAGCCACATGCAGAAGAATGAAACTGGACCATTTCCTTACACCACACACAAAAATAGACTCAAAATGGATGAAAGACCTCAGTGTGAGACAGGAGTCCATCAAAATCCTAAAGAACACAGGCAGCAACCTCTTCGACCTCAGCTACAGCAACTACTTCCTAAAAACATCACCAAAGGCAAGGGAAGCAAGGGCAAAAATGAACTATTGGGACCTCATCAAGATAAAAAGGTTTTGCACAACAAAAGAAACAGTCAACAAAACCAAAAGACAACTGGCAGAGTGGGAGAAGATATTTGCAAATGACATGTCAGATAAAGGGCTAGGATCCAAAATCTATAAAGAACTTATCAAACTCAACATCCAAAGAACAAATAATCCAATCAAGAAATGGGCAGGAGACATGAACAGACATTTTTCCAAAGAAGACATCCAAATGGCCAACAGACACATGGAAAAGTGCTCAACATGGCTCGGCCTCAGGGAAATCCAAATCAAAACCTCAATGAAATACCACCTCATACCAGTCAGAATGGCTAAAATTAACAAGTCAGGAAATGACAGATGTTGGCATGGATGCAGAGAAAGGGGAACCCTCCTACACTGTTGGTGGGTATGCAAGCTGGGGCAGCCACCCTGGAAAATAGTATGGAGGTTCTTCAAAAAGTTGAAAATAGAGCTACCGTACGACCCAGCAATTGCACTACTAGATATTTACCCCAAAGATACAAATGTAGTCACCTGAAGGGTTACGTGCACCCCAGTGTTTATAGCAGCAATGTCCACAATACCCAAACTATGGAAAGAGCCAAGATGTCCATGGACAGATGAATGGATAAAGAAGAAGTGGTATATATATACAATGGAATATTATGCAGCCATCAAAAGGAATGAAATCTTGCCATTTGCAACAACGTGGATGGAACTAGAGGGTATTATGCTAAGCGAAATGAGTCAATCAGAGAAAGACAAGGATCATATTATCTCACTGATATGAGGAATCCTTAATCTCAGGAAACAAACTGAGGCTTACTGGAGTGGTGGGGGTGGGAGGGATGGGGTGGCTGGGTGATGGACATTGTTGAAGGTATGTGCCATGGTGAGCGCTGTGAATTGTGTATGACTGATGAATCACAGACCTGTACCTCTGAAACAAATAATACATTATATGTTATTAAAAAAAAAAAAGGGAAAAATGAACGGGGGGGAAATCAGAGGGGGAGGTGAACCATGAGAGACTATGGACTCTGAGAAACAAACTGAGGGTTCTAGAGGGGACGGGGTGGTTGGATGGGTTAGCCTGGTGATGGGTATTAAAGAGGGCATGTGTTGCATGGAGCACTGGGTGTTATACGCAAACAGTGAATCATGGAACACTACATCAAAAACTAATGATGTAATGTATGGTGATTAACAACATAATAAAATTTTAAAAAACTGCAAAAAAATATATATATGCCTTCAAAAGGAAAAAGAAAACACAATGAGATATACCTAGCACCTGTCAGAATGGCAAATCAAAAAGATAGGAAATAACAAGTGGTGGTGAGAATGTGGAGAAAAAGGAACCCTGTGATATTTTTTTGGTAAGCAATTTTGAATATCTATTTGCTACAGGTACTAGGGATTGAAACATAAAAAAGAATAAAAAAACTCCCAGGGAAGTTTCACTCAGAGGTGATATTTTCCCTGGGTCTTGAAAGACAGGTAAATGTTCATCAGGTAGAGGAATAGGGAAAAGAAATCCTTGTCCTAAGAAACACAATGAACAATGTGTCTGCAATGGAAAAATACATGGTGAATCAAAGAAATGGTGACTAGAAACCACACCCATCTTGCATAATACATACTCTTACACAGCTATTCATTTCTCCAATTGTTGAGAGAGCCATTTGGTTCTCCAGTTTTCTACCTGCTATTTTTACTTGAAATCTATTTGAGATATAGCATTATATGAATTTAAGGTGTACAAAAACCTTAATTTGATACATTTATATATTTTAATATTACTATTGTAGCAATAGTGCCGCTCTCATGTCAAATAATTATTTCTTTTTTTGTGGTGGGAATAATTAAGATTTTAGTCTCTCAGCGTATTAGATGATTATTATAATGTTATCTGTATTCACTGTGCTGTGCATTAGCTCTCCAGGACTTACATGTCTACTAATTGCAAGTTTGTACCCTTAAATAAAACCTCTCCTATTCTACCAACCCCAGCTTCTGATAGTCACCATTTTACTCTTTTTATTAGTTTATTTTTTTAGACTCCATATATAAATGATACCATATAGATCTTCTAATCTCTAAGTGGTCTCTCCCTTCACAGCAAAATGGACACAAGTATTTGTCTAAAGGTTTTTTACCTTTATTATTTTAACATTAATTTTTATTAATGCTAATATTTTAATAGCATTTAATAATTCTTAAGACAGCTATTAAAATTTTATTCTGCAATATTAGTATCTGTGAAGAAAATACTGGGTATAAAGATAGAATATAAGACTTTGAGATATTCATGCTCTAATTGTGGGGCTCGAAGGTGGGGCAGACAGATGGGTCTGTCTTATAAGGTGTTACTTTGCCCTTTGGTTCTCGGGTCTGTTACGGTATAAGGGCTTCTTTCAGCCAACCCTTAAATGCTAGTGCATGAATTCCTCTTCACTTCCTGTCCTTTTTCAAAATAATATAATTGATTTCTTGTTCTTATTTTTATCATCTTCTTGGTCATCAATTTATAGAATGGATCTACAATGCCCAATTACTATAAAGAAAAACCTCAGGAAAACTTAAAAGTGAAATGTTGGGGACTGTTTTTTGATCCTGATACCCATAACTCAGTTGTCCTTAAAAATGCAGGTGGGAATAGCTGGTGTGCACTGTCTCTGGGTTTTGAACGTAGAGTCTGTTCATCTACTGTAATAGAATTCAGAGGTAATAGGGTTGGGATCTTAAATCAGGCACAATTGAGACATCAATATGGCAATGGAAGTGGGTTACATAATTCATAATAAATCACTAAAAGGAAATGTGAACACTGTCTCACAGTATTTCCATTTGGTGGGTCAGAGTTTAAAGAATTAAGCTGTAACTAGAGAATTTAATTACTGTTCAAAAGGCTGCTGCTTTGCCTCAGGATGGCTCTTGCCGGTTTCTGGCTGCTGATTTTCTCAATGTTCTGCCTGGAAGCCTTAGTTAAAATGGGATTATTTACAATTACTAGATATTTTAAAATACACTTTTGTTGATTGTATCAGATAAATATGAAGAATAAAATAAAAATGTTTACTAATTCTGCCACCTATATTTCGATACATACCCTTACAGCTTCTTTCAGTGCAAACACACACACACGCATTTATTCATATGTATTTAATATCCCTTATTAATGTTTCTGTTAACCAAACCCGGTATAATACCATTTAAAATATAGAATTCTCATTTGCTACACTTAAAATGTGTGGCTATAATTTTACACAATTTTAATAGACACGATTTTTAATGTCACATCATTTCCTATTGGCTTTTTTCCTGACAAAGTTGCCACGTGAGATCTATTTTACTTAATTAGATCTAGTGCCGCTCTAAGTGCAATTTTCATTCTTCAGACAACTGTTTGTTAATATACTACATTAGTAATGACTTCCAATCACAGTATGATTACTTGGGGAAGGGCTTCTTTCTTCCCATCGAATTCAGACTTTATGGACTTTATGAAATTCATGGACATCTCTCAACGTAAAGCAACTTTTCTCGGAATGTTTTAAACTCTGATAACTTGGCTAAGGCCTGGGTTTTATTTTTGTTTTGTTACTTTGTTTTTTTGTTTTGTTTTTTGCTTTAATCATTGGAGATATATTGGACTTTCCCCAGGAAACTCTAAATCTAAAAATATTTGCATTGAGACCATTTGCAAAGTTGGAATAAATAATTACAAAGAAATTAGTCATTTGGATGGCTTCCAAAAAAAAAAAAATTGGCCCAATAGCGATTGGCTCTATAGAGATACGGTACCTGTGATTTAAAAACAAAACATAGACACACACAAAAATCCTGAGTCAGAGGGGGAAATGTTTTCCTTTAATTTGGGAAGAAATAAAACATCATATTCTTGTGGAAACAAAACCAGTCTTTAACAATTAAAAAAACATAAAATTAGACATATGAACCATCCTTTAAGAAGGGAATTATTTTTAGTTAAAGGAAAACTACAAAACAATGGCTCTAACAATACTTTATTTATCAAGAGTTTGTGTAGTAAAATATCTTATTCTCTACTGATTTAAAAAAAAAAAAAGCCAAATTCACAAACTGGTAAACTAAACCAGAAGTCTTGGTTAGCTAATTAACCAGGTTGGATATGGTCTACTAGAGGAAGATTTAATGGGGCCACGTTTTTTTTTTTCTATTATATGTGACAGATTTTTTTTTTTTATATGTAAGGATATTTCTCTTGCTGTCAAATTTTATTTCGTATGTGAACCTATCATTTCCCATCTGAAATGCAAAACTGTGTTTCCGTAAAAGTCAGGGTTTATGAAACACATGTTAAATAGTTAAGTGACATAAAACACATCGGGTGTAAAAAATAGTAACAGCTCATAAATCAAATGTTTTGAATTATTTTGTATATAATCAAGCAAAATGAACTTCGTAGTTTATTATTATTTACCTATTTGATTTTATTAGAATTTCATTCACTTTCACATTAAGCCACAGATCTAGATTAATAAAAAGCAGTTGATTTCATTCAACAAAAATTCCAGGTATAGGCTTTTGAGGGCTAGTAAGGTAACTAAATTATTCCATCAAAGAACAAAGCTTATTCCACTTACCTGTTCTAACATCTTTAGTGAAAGCTGTTCTGTATCCATATTCCAGAATAATAAAAGAGGAAAACGTAACAGAGAAGACCAGAAGACTTTGGCTTATATCTAATTGGCAGAACTATGTTAAGTGGTCCTCTCCAATTACAAGGAAGGCTGAGATACTGCATAAAAGTAGAAAAGGAAAAGGAGGGGTTGAAAGGTTGTTGAGTAAATACATTTATAGTGTCGGCCACCTTCCACCTCGTTGACTATTCAACGTTATATACAACCTTTCTATCTCTGTATTTAATTTAAATAAAATGAATTCATCCTCTCCCTTCCAAGGTAGGCAATACCAAAATTTTATACAGTTAGTGCATTTAGCTTGAAGTCTGTGATCTTTGGGTAGTCTCTGCATCCGCTCCAGGTTTGGTTCCTTGTGATCCTGGGACTTATTAATTAAAGGCATGTCATCTTCCTCCAAAATTCCCAATGTATTATTGTGATGAGAGAAGAAGATGGGGCAACAGCAATTTAAAAGTCTCATTCAGTAATAGGGAAAGTGGGAAAGACATGACCATTGTCGGTACATTAGCAAATATAGAATCCTACTAGACACCTGTAGACACCTACTAGACACTCTGGGCTTTCTGATCCTAGCAGCAGGAGTAGTTACTTGGCTAACCAATCTGGCAGGCCCTTGTGCTTTCCAGATGAATTTCTTTTATCCATTTTCCTCCAAGTCATTGGTTCTATGTCTGGGGAGACCTTCCTCGCTCAATATGTCAATGTCCACACTCTAAGCAGGTACTCTGGAAAGTGCAAGCACATGAAAGAGGGCTCTAAAAATAATTAAAAGGTACTCACTTCGCAGGACCTATACTAAAATCAGAAAAATACAGAGGAGATTAGCATGGCCCCTGCATGAGGATGACATACAAATTAGCGAAGCATTCCTTATTTGATGATGATAAAGATCAGAAGCAGTGTAAGACTAAGGAATTTACAGGGCGCCTGGGTGGTTCAGTTGGTTAAGTGTCCAACTCTTGATTTTGGCTCAGGTCATAATCTCAGGGTTGTGAGATCGAGGCCCACACTGGGCTCACACGCTGGGCCTGAAGCCTGCTTGGGATTCTCTCTCTCCCTCTCTCTCTCATTAAAAAAAAAAAAAGAAGAAGAAGGAGAAGAAGCATTTACTTTAAGTACAGCTGTAGCCGGCCTGAGGCACATTTGATAATACTCTTCCCTGGAAAATTTACCAAGATTCCAGGAGATGGGCTTCAAGACAATTCTATGAGTAACCACATGAGCCTGCAAACTTTAACTCTTCACTGCTGGCTCCTCTGCTCTAATTTCTTTCTCTTGACCTAATGGTTGCTGCCTCAGCCTCTGCAAAGTAGTAAGCATGCGAAGGCGAGAATGAATGCAACACCGCTGATTTCATCTTTGCCACTAAATTCCCTTCATTGTCACTCAGAGACTTCCTGAAGGAAAGTGTTTGAAAAGCCCAGGGGCACAATTTTATCTCTTTTTGAAGTTGCACTTAGAAACCCTTGCTTGTTACCTGTGCATTACATTTTGTATATACAGAAGCAGCTGGCTTTTCTCAAACTTGTAGGGTTCCAAATTTATGATATCCTCAGTCAATTTATATTGCGGGACACAAGCAGAGTGAGCCTCTTTGGGCATAGCTGGGCCCTCTTGCATCTCTGCTTACAAACTGTCTGGATTTAATTTGAGTGCATCTCCACTGTAGTGCATTTTTGATAGCAGCCGAACTTAATAAACATGTGGCAACATTCTAAATTTTATTCCAACCATTCACATCATAGAAAAACTTTACTTGGCATGTGCTCAGAGTTGCAAGGTATAGCAAGCCACAGTTGGACCTGCTGTTCTGCTATTGCACTTGGCAGTGACTTGGCTTTCCAGACTGTGGTCGTGAAATCTTCGCTGGCTGCCCCCATCATGTCCTCCACAGTCAGTTCCACGTAAGTCCTGGTATTGACGTTCCCTTCATTTTTTCAAAGTTACTGCATTCATCAGTATTCTTAGTTGCAAACGAACTAGAGTTTGCTCTAATTAGTTTTAGGCAGAAACAGGTTATTTCCTACACTGTTAGGTTGCTCAAGACTTTGAAAAGCAGAGGGCCTGCCTTTGAAGCCACTGTAGAGAAACTGTCCAATTCCATCGCAGGGTTTCTTTGGAGAAAACAACATTGCCATCGTTAATCAATATTTTTGCTCCGCAAGACTAAATACCAGAAACTTTACATCAAAATACTAAAGGCTCCACCACCGCTGTTGCCAAATGAGCAAATTCTCAGAATAGAACCACTGCTTCACTTTAATTTTGAGTTCAGATCTTACTTGAATGGAGGTCAAATATCTGGGCCATCACTACAAAGGAATCTAGGAATGTGAGTTATCTAGCTTCAGTCTTGGGAAGAAGAGGAACATAAAGAGGAATGGAGCCAAAATGGAAGGAGAATGTTCAGAGAGGCTGAACATCCGCATGTGATGATTCTTCACCACACTATCCTGAACTAAATGTCTGGTTTTATATGCATTGCAAAATCCACGTGGAATTTCCAGTATTTGCAATAGCAGTCCCACAATTGTCTTTACTCTGTGGAGATAAAAAATATAAGTTTCTGACAGCTTAAACTTGAAACATAATAGCAAACATTGTTTAAGTATTATTTACAAAAAGCTCTTTGGGAAAGATAAAGTAGGAACTGGCATGTCTTTATGAGAAAAAAAAAAAAAAAACCCAGAACAAATGTTAGTAATAGAAGATGTTAATAATAGAGGAATCTGGCTGGGGGACATGCAGGGACTCTCTGTATTCTCTTTACACTTTTCTCTAAATCTATAATCTAAATTTAAAGATTTACTTAAGAAATGAAAAGAATAGAATCAATGAGAAATACAGAGATATTCAAATTCCCTTATGCAAGATCACAAGAACTGGGGCACATCGTTGATTATATTTGTTCTGAATCCATTAATATCACATGCACTTTATTTTGACATTAAAGAAGGAAGAGTATGGTTGGTTGAATTATCTAACCTCACTAAGTCTTGTTCGTGTCTGTACATTAATAGGGGCTCCAAAAATTACTGCTATGTGAGTGAATGAGTAGCTGGGTGTATGGGTGAGGGAATGGTAAACTCTTGATGGTACAATAACAAAAAATACAAACCGAATTAATGAAGAAAATAATGGAAATGCGAGCAGTCATTTGGAAGGTGTACTTCCATCTGGTACAGAGAAGTTATTTCTAACAGGATTTTGAAAAGAGATATTACAGTATTGTCTCTCCATTTGATAAATAGACATACAGAAACACAATGTGTATGTGTGCATATACAGTTATGAATTATGTACAAGGAAAAATTATACATGTATACATATATAGTTATACTGTTTCATATGGAGTACTATTTGTGTATATGCATGTGTGTGTGTGTGTCTGTGTATCAATCTAAAAATCTTTACCTTAAATTTATAACAAAAACTAGAGCCTCAAATACTTATTCTTACAAATGAGACCGGATATTTTGATTTTGTTAAGTAATAGATTCTAGAAATATTTACCAATCTTTATTATCCAGAGTTTGCTGTTTATTGCACTTGTTATTTGCAGGTAAAAATTTTTTACATGTCTGTCTCCTAGGACCTACATGAACTCTAGTGGTTATTTTATCAAAAGGTGACAAAAAAGGATCTATTTCTGTTTTTATAATATTTTGCATTTTAAGTTTATGGCAATGATAATTTTGATTGATACTCTAAGTTTTCTTTCATTTTTCTAAGAATGACACAAATGAGCTGAGAACTGGGTTTTTTGTTTCTACATTGATTTTTTTATTTTTAATAGCAAAGAAATTAAAATCTGAGCTATTTTTAATATAAATTTTGGTTAAATGACAAAAATTACTCTATCTCAGTATCCTCACTACTATACTTTCAGGTGTGTTATCTTTGGAATTCTGAATTAGATAGGAGGCAGCTGTCCTGTCATCTATCCCAACCGCTCTCCTTGGTTTGAAAGTGGTTTTGTTTGCTGCAATGGATACAGCATCATTGATTAATTATTTTTCCTTCCCCACTATTTCCACCATTAGAAATAGCTATCAAGATTGGACAATTTCTTTGATATACATGATATTTCTAAGAATGACATTATTTTTCCTTCAAATATAATAAAGGGAATTTTTTTGGCAAAACTTTGTAGATTTTTTAATGAACATTTTGTGAATGCTAGATGCATGTCAGAAACTATAAGAATAGAGATATTAATAAATCTAGATCTTACCTTCAAAAATAACTTATGAAATGACATTATATTAATGACTACTATAGATCAAACACTCGTCTGTCACTGTACTAACTGCTGTCAGATATTTCACTTAATTTCTATAAATATCTTCTAAGATAGGTATCATTAACCCCATTTTATAGATAAACAGATTCATAGAGGCTAAGTCAGGTAGAAGTAGTTAGTTCTCAAACCCTGACCCCCTTTGTATAAAGTAATTCACAATGACTTTTGTATGCTGAAACAAAATAATATGTAATTTCATCTATCAATATAATTTTTAAAAATGAGCATAGTGTTCCAAAAGAAAAAAAAAGTTTAATGTAATGTATTCTAATATGTATTTTAACATATAAGAGTAAAATACAGCTACCCTCGAATACATAAGGTAGTAGTTACATGCTTTCGTATGTTGGTAGAATTAGCATATATGTGATCATCTCCACTACAGACTGATACAAATACTTTGATTCAGATACTTTGAGCGATTTTGACATTGGTAATATAATTTCTCAAAGTGCAAAACAGCTCTTGGTAAAGTTCTGAACAGCAACAACAATTTTCCTTTGAGTAGTGATTTAGACACTAGCTGTTTTCTAAAAAATTTCTATGTCTTAAAATACACAAAAGAGTTGATGTTTATATGTAAAAAAAAAAAAAAAGTCTCAAACTGAGGTGATTTTCAATGCGTTTTGCATCTTTATTAATGCTTTTGCATCATTTCAAATCATGCAGGCTGTCCAGTAGATGGTAAGGTGTCCAAATCCCAGGCCTACCCCACCTAATGCCACTAGTGCCCCTAAATGTTTATAGCAACCAAAAAAAAAAAAAAAAGTCCCAGAAATTGCCAAAGTGCTCTATGTAGAAAGTTCTAGCATTACATAAAAATAGTGGGGCTTATTTTTCACATTGCCATGTTATACTGCAAGTTTTATTATTAAATGTACTGTATTATCTTGCCTCAGGTTAATGGGAGAGAGAGAACTCTGTCAATTGTCCTTAAGTATTTTTTTTTAAAAAGATTTTATTAATTTGACAGAGAGGGAACACAAGCAGGGGGACTGGGAGAGGGAGAAGCAGGCCTCCCGCTGAGCAGGAGCCTGATGCAGGACTCTATCCCAGGACTCCGGGATCATGACCTGAGCCCGAGGCAGATGCCCAACGACTGAGCCACCCAGGCGCCCATGTCCTTAAGTATTTTTTATGCCGTGAGTCCATTTGGCAGTCTGGTGAAAACCATGGACGCTTTTCAAAATCATTTATTTGTAAATTCCTAAGATAAAATATATAGAATTGAAAAAATCAATTATTTTGAAGAATACTTTTAGTACAGTAAATGATAGTTACAAATAACATTACAAGTTTCATAACAATGGTAATGTTACATGTAAATATCTTGGTTTTATTGGTGACAAAATCTTCTAGGTACTCAGCTGTGGTTTGTTTTTTATGTTCATAATTGAAGGAAAATGTGAAATTATTTTATTTCTTTTTTCAAGTTGTTTAAATTCTAGTTAACATACAATGTAATATTAGTTTCAGGTATAGAAGTTAGTGATTCATCAGTTGCATATAACACCCAGTGCTCATTGCATCACGAGCCCCCCTTAATGCCCATCACCCAGTTACCCCATTCCCCCACCCACCTCCCCTCCAGCAAACCTTAGTTTGTTCTCTATAGTTAAGAGTCCATTTTCTGATTTGCCTCTCTTTTTCCCCCATATTCATGTTTTGTTTCTTAAATTCCACATATGAATGAAATCATATATTGTCTTTCTCTGACTTATTTTGCTTAGCATAATATACTCTATCTCACTCCCCATTGTTGCAGATGGAAAAACTTCATTCTTTTTTATGACTGAGTAATATTCCATTGTATATGTGCCACATCTTCTTTATCCATTCATCAGCCGATGGACATGTGGGCTCTTTTCATAATTTGGCTATTGTTGCTAATGCTGCTATAAGCATTGGGGTGCTGTGCCCCTTTGAATCAGCATTTTTTTTATCCTTTGGGTAAATACTTAGTGCAATTGCTGGATCATAGGGTAGTTCTACCTTTTTTGTTCGTTTTTTGCTTTTGTTTTCATTTTTTAATTTAAATTCAATTTAATTAACATATAGTGTATTATTAGTTTCAGGGGTAGAATTCAGTGATTCATCAGTTGCATATACCACCTAGTGCTCATTACTTCAAGTGCCCTCCTTAATGCTGACCATCCAAGTACCCCATTCCCCACCCATCTCCCCTCCAGCAACCCTCAGTTTGTTCTCTATAGTTAAGAGTGTCTTATAGTTTGCCTCCCTCACTATCTTTTATCTTATTTTTCATTCCCTTCCCCGATGTTCATGTGTTTTGTTTCTTAAATTCCGCATATGAGTGGAATCACATGGTATTTGTCTTTTTCTGTCTGACTTATTTTGCTTAGCATAATACCCTTTAGTTCCAGCCATATCATTGCAAATGGCAAGATTTCATTCTTATTGATAGCTAAGTAATACTCCATTGTGTGTGTGTGTATTAGATATATATACACACACCACATCTTTATCCATTCATCTGATGATGGACATCTGGGCTTTTCCCATATTTTGGCTATTGTGGACATTGCTGCTATAAACATTGGGGTGTGTGTGCCCCTTCGAATCACTATGTTTGTATTCTTTGGATAAATACCTAGTAGTGCAATTGCTAGGTCATAAGATAGTTCTATTTTTAACTTTTTGAGGAACCTCCATACGTTTTCCAGAGTGGCTGCACCAGTTTGCATTCCCTCCAAATTGTAAGAAGGTTCCCTTGTCTCTGCATCCTCGCTAACATCTGTTGTTTCCTGAGTTGTTAATTTTAGCCATTCTGACTGGTGTGAGGTGGTATCTCATTGTGGTTTTGATGTGTATTTCCCTGATGTCAAGTGATGTTGAGCATTTTTTCATGTGTCTGTTGGCCATTTGGATGTCTTCTTTGGAGAAATGTCTGTTTATGTCTTCTGCCCATTTCTTAACTGGATTTTTTTTGGAGGGGTGAGTTTGATAAGGAGAAATGTCTGTTTATGTCTTCTGCCCATTTCTTAACTGGATTTTTTTTGGAGGGGTGAGTTTGATACGTTCTTTATAGATTTTGGATACTAGCCCTTTATCTGATATGTCATTTGTGAATATCTTCTTCCATTCTGTAGGTTGCCTTTTAGTTTTGTGGATTGTTTCCTTTGCTCTGCAAAAGCTTTTCAGCTTGATGAAGTCCCAATAGTTCAGTTTTGCTTTTGTATCCCTTGCCTCTGGAGATGTTTCTAGCAAGAAATTGCTGTGGCTGAGGTCAAAGAGGTTGATGGATTCCTGTCTCACATTTAGGTCTTTCATCCATTTTGAATTTTTTTGTGTATGGTGTAAGAAAGTCATCCAGTTTCATTCTTCTGCATGTGCAATTGCTGAATCATAGGGTAGTTCTATTTTTAACTTTTTGAGGAACCTCCATACTGTATTCCAGAGTGGCTACATGAGTTTGTATTCCCACCAACGGTGTAGAGGGTTCCCCTTTCTCCACTTCCTTGCTAGTATCTGTTGTTTTCTGTGTTGTTAATTTTAGCCATTCTGACTGGTGTGAAGTGATATCTCATTGTAGTTTTTATTTGTATTTCCTTGATGAGTGATGTTGAACATCTTTTCATGTGTCTGTTAGCCATCTGTATGTCTTCTTTGGAAAAATGTCTGTTCATGTCTTCTGCCCATTGCTTAACTGGATTATTTGTTTTTGGGTGTTGAGTTTTATAAGTTCTTTATGTATTTTTGATGTTCGGAATTCATCCACTGACCCCATGCTGAAGATCCGTATGCTAGAGTGAATGCACATGCAGAGCAAACTGGAGCTCATCATTGATCATCCTAACTGGCTCAATAGCTACCAAAAAAAGTTAGAAAGAGCAGGTGATGACCCGATGCTTAAAGAATGATTGGTTGGCAGACAGAGAAGCATAGGGAGGAGTGTATACAAAAGCCAAAGGGTCAGGAAACACCATAATATGTGTTGGCAGTGCTAACACTGTATGTGTGGGCTTCAACACGAGTAAGTGGAGGAAACCTTGAAGTGAGAAATGGATTAAAGTGTGAAGTTTATTCTTAAAAACAGAGGGTTTTGCTCTAATTCTAATTGATTTAACAGTATCTTACATACTTACTGGGATTTTTAGTATTAAGTACTAGCACATAACTGTGTTGTCATTTATACTCTGTGACATCCATAGCAGTAAAATTAGCTTTATATTGATGGTGCAGTATTCTCTGAGCATGGCTGGGTTTTTCTAGAAAACCATTGCAAATAGGAAATATATCAGAGAGAAAATACACTAAATATTTTTGACCCGTATTGATTATATTTAGTTCAGTTAAAGGAATTATGTTGGAATAGGACATGATTACCCCTTATTAACATTGCTTAACTAATGCAGCATTTTTCAATATCCCTGACATCTGTAACATCCTATAGATGGAATGGGTCAGTGGGAAATCTCATTTATTAGGTAACATACTATGCCTTTCTGGATTAGATAGATTTAAAATGAGTTGCTAACATCAAATGCCATTTAGAGCATTACCAATAGTTATTAACTTATCCACATTTATTTTCAGTGAATGCCATAACTCCACAGATCGAATCAAAGTCAGAGTGTGGGATGAAGATGATGACATTAAATCCAGAGTCAAGCAACATTTCAGAAAGGAGTCAGATGATTTTTTGGGACAGACAATTGTAGAAGTGAGGACCCTGAGTGGAGAGATGGATGTCTGGTACAACTTAGGTGACTATTTTTAAATTTACTTGAAAAACAGTTAAATAAATTTCAGAATATCTGTGGCCTGCATTATTCCCATATAAGTAAAAATAATCAGTGTCTTTCTACAACATTCTGCTGAAATATTTATTCAAATTCAGTATTATTGAAAGATGTTGGTAAATTTGAGATGAAAAGAGAAAGTCTTTCAAAAAATCTACTGGGTGTCTTTTAGGAGAAAAATATCCCATTCTTGATTTTTAATTCATAAATATAGCTTCAAAAACTTTGCTGAATGGATAGAAAAAAAAAATAACCTATGACTTTATGCTGTTTGACTTCCTTTTGATTCCTTAGTGAAATTTTAGCAATAAAGGAAAAGTGTATTTTGGATATCTTTCGAATGATGATATAAAAGTAGGGTGTCATTGGCAAAGCCATATATATGTGGACTTATGTTTACTCTGTTGATAAAGATACTGAGAATATGTTTAGTTGGCATGACTTTTTAAATGAAATTTTATTATGGAACCAAGAATTAAATAAAGTTTTATTTTGACTTTTACAGTAATTGAATAATAACCCAGAATCTTCAGTGCTGATTTAATAATAGTAAAAAATATATGGATCAGCTCAGTTTCTATAAAGGACATGATCCAAAATATCTTGAAAAAAACAACAATATGTTTGCCTATAGCTGATACACAATGTTCCATTAGGTTAAGGTGTACAACATAGTGATTCAACTCTGTATGTTATGCTGTGCTCACACAAGTGTAGCTACCATCCATCACCATGCAACACTTTTACAGTATTGTTGACTGTATTCCCTGTGCTGTACCTTTTATTCCCATCCATTATTTACTCTTTCTATAACTGGAAGCCTCTTTCTCCCACTCCCCTTCACCTATTTTGCCCATTCCCCCAACCCCATTAACTCATGTGGAATCTAAAAGACAAAACAAATGAATAAACAAAAACCAGAATCAGATCTATCAATAAAGAGAACAAACTGATGATTGCCAGATCCAAAATTTTTTAGTGCTATCATCTGAAATGTTGTAATTAAAATTTTAAGGGCTGGTTAAGTCAAAGAAGTGTTTATACAGTCCCAGGATTACAAAGAGTTTCCATTTAGGTTATCAATATATTGTAGTAAGTTAAAGAGAGCTTTTGGCTTTTTGAAAAACCCACATACTTCAAATAATGAAATATTTGCAAAGTAAAGGGATAAAGTCATAGAACTAATGAAACTCTAAATAATACAATAATTTTAAAGAACGAAAGATATATAACTTATCTGGATACAAATGATTCAAGCTAGACTGAGAACCCAATATCAAAATATATTTGAAAGAAATCTTCCTTAAAGAAAATTGGTGCTTTTACATTATTGATGGAATTTTTCAGTTATAGTGATCATCCTCCTGTGTCTTGTTTATACTATAAGACACTTTTTCTATATGAAAACGGAGATATTAGGTAAAAATAAACTTCAGGACATTAGCTCTGTGCAATACTCACAAATTGTGTTGTAAAGTGGTTTACTTATACATAGACTTTTTTTCTGTAGTAAGTTAGCATGTCCTTGAATTGAGGCAGTTAGAATCCAAAACAGAAATTCCTTAAGTTGTTCTTTTGACAAAAGAACAATTCTTTTGATGTTCTTTGCCTCCTGTCACATGTTTTTTGATGTGGGTAAATTCAGTTTGCCAAGGAGCTTGAATGAGCTATTAGTAAAATCAGTAAAAATCGGCTATTCAGCTCTTATGCTGAAATGGTCCTTCCGTGTATGGGGAGGAAAATAGGATGCAACAGGACAGGGAAATCTTTGCCTGTTCACCGTCAGTTTCTATATTTGTGCCCTCATTTGCTGACATTGGGAGTTTTAGAGGAGAGAGAAGGAGAGAAGGAGGGAGGCTGGGAAGGACAGGTTTTAGATTTGTGTAAAATCCCTTAGTAGGTTCAATCCCCATAAGTATCATATTTATACTCTTTGTATAGTGATCATCCTTCATCACATAGAATTCATTCCACCATGCAGAGGAAGACTTGGCCAAAAGCCCTGGGCATCTAAGCAGAGCCAGTGTCCCATATGTTTCTGGGGATGATGATGGTTAAAATCAAAGAACCAGTAATGCTCCCTGGGACTTTGGACAGAAGTCTGTGACAAAAAGATTCCAGAACTTGCATTTCTTTTGGCCCCAGCAGAGAACTTTAAGATTTGTTGAAAATCAACTATCTCCCAGCCAGTAGGAGAAACTCTCATGATACTGGCACTCCTCGGGGAAGAATCTTCATAACATAATGACTCAAATATTAACAATGAAAAATCAGACATTCCACAAGAAGGCAGACTTCATGATTTAAATGTATCTTTTATGACTATAAATACAGTCATGCTTAGGAAGAGAGTCAGTAAGTCTTTGCCACTTTCTCTGTTACTCTACCTCCTTGTGTTTTATTTGTGAAATGGGTCAGCTTGCCTCTTTTTATTTCATCTGTGAAGTAGATATCAAATATAGGTCCCCTATGTACATTCAAACTCTACAAATTATGTGATTATGCTTTTTTTTTTTTCTCTTAAAGCTACTGATCAGGTCATATTGAACACACATACACATTATTTGATTGAATTGATTGCACATTGATTCCGTCCCAATAAATAGTTAATCCAACACATTAGTAAACACAGGCCATAGACTGTATGTCTTTAGGAATCACTGATAAAACTGTGAACAAATTTTTGTTAGAGCTTTGACTCATCGTTTCAAGCATGGAAAGAGAAATGAAAGCTTTTACATGAAATAGTTTTCTGATTAATTGTATTTTTAAGTTATCTTGCTTTTAATTGCCCAAACAATTAATTTCATTGTAGAAACTGATCAAGTACACAGAAGTTTGTATCAGAATGGCAGAGTCTTCCGATTAAGCTTTGTGGTTTGAAGTATCTGTAATGTGGTTTGACAATTAGTGACACGATAGGCACATTATTTTAAATTGTGTTTACCAGAATCATGATGGCTAGTTAATAATCAAACCTGATCTAGAAAAGTGGCTTTTAGCCATGTAAGCCTTTTTAAAGCTTTTGAGAATTTCTTTGAGAAATATGGTATTTTCAAAAATGACCAATTACTGTTTCACTTTATCAGAGAAACGGACAGATAAGTCAGCTGTGTCTGGGGCCATTCGATTGAAAATCAATGTGGAAATAAAAGGAGAGGAGAAGGTTGCCCCATACCATATACAATATACATGTTTACATGAGGTAAGTGAATTGAATTGTATTAATAATAAAACCTAGAAAAGAAGTAGGTCTTTGTGGATTATATAACAAGATATTTGGCTTAAAAGTATAATTGAATTAGGTTTGTGCAAATTGAATTTGTTCCTGGAGTTTTGACCCTGTACTATGTACTATAGCATGTGATGTGCTAGGGAATCATACAGCCTATGTCTTACTCTCTGAAGAGTGGGCAGATGTCCTCTACTGAGAGTCAGAACAAACACATGAGGCAGGTATTAACAAACAAGGCAATAAGATGATAATTAATAAGTAGACCAAGGAAGAAGAAAAATATCAAAAGCATTCGTTAAAAAAAAAAGTTATGACAAATATTTTGGAAGCATTAAATATACAGTACTTTAGTAATACAGGAGAGGATCCAAATATGATTATCTTTGAGAACTCTGAGTTTGTGTTCAGATTTTATTAAAGATTTAGTTGGGAGTATTAGAAATACAAAATTGCTGATATTGTATCAGTGGTTTTTGGTAGCCATTGTAATAAGCAATGATTTTTTTTTCTTTTTCTAGAATAACAAAGGGCTTCATACATATTGAACTATCCTCCATTTTAATTACTGATTCCACAAACATGTTGGGAATGGGAAGGATCAAAATTTCCTTACCACCCAGGGATAGTAGAGAATATATCTGCCCCAAAAGTAAGGCTTGGTTGGCTTAGAGGTTAGACTACCCAGTTTGAATCCAAAGGGCAGAATCACCTCAGTGTAGAATACAGACACATAGTCTTTTTTTTTTTTTTTTTT